>NC_086190.1:15571666-15918333 GCF_023053635.1 Elgaria multicarinata webbii | reverse complement strand
AAGGCAGATGTTTCCCCTGATAAGAAAAGGCACAGTCTTCCTGATAGGGAAAAATAAAAATGCTCGCATTTGGTAATGCAAATAAGACATAATACTCTCCTGTAATACTAGAACCCAATGGGGTCATCCCAGGAGTTGACGCCAGAACGTGTTGCCTTACCGTCCCCGTTTTTGAAGATGACTCCCACACTTCCGCCGCCCAGGTCTTCGTTGCTGAACACGATCCACAGCGGCTTCATCTTCGAATCCATGAAAGTGCAGTGCTCGATGCTGGAAACGCCACGCGTTCCCCCAAAATGGAAACAAACACAACGTCAACCCATCTGCAAAAAAAGCCCCCTTGATTCTGGTCCGTTTGCACTGCCTACATAGACACACTGGGGTCAACTAGATAGGATTTTTTTCCCCATTCTGAAATGCTTTAATGCCTCTGGAGGGACTGAAAGGTCTTCAAGGAAGAGATTCAAGCTGAAATACGCTGGTCTTGGGTCCCTGCCCCCCTGTGGAATGCGGCCCCCGAGAGCATCTCAGAAATGAAATTCGGTCCTCGGCTGAAAGAGGTTCAACACCCCTGTTTTAACTGAAGAGGCCGGGTCACGAACCTGCGAATTCCTACATGCAAAGGCAGCCCCCCAGGGTCACACTGCTCCAGATTCATCCGGGCCCAGGCGAAGTAGCCAGAAGCCCCTCTGGAGTCTCCAAGGTGCCTCCCTCGGTCCTTACCTGACTTTTGCCAGAAGTATGCTGGGGTTCAAGGGCGACTGGAGGTTGGAGAGCGCCTCCAGGTAGGACTCTTGGCGGATACAGGTGTGCATGAATTCCTTCGTTTGGGGCTTGGTGTTCTTTTGCGCACTGGCTTTGATGATGTCGTTCAAGGCCTTCATCTTGTTGAGGGCTTCGCTCTGAATAGAGAGGCAGAAATAATTATTACTACTACTAGTAGTATAGTAGTAGTAGTATTTACTAGTAGTAAATTTACTACTATTTACTACAGTTATAACCTGCATTGCCCCCCACTCCCTGCAAGGAAACCAAGGCATCCCTTTCATGGCCTTCCTCCTCTCCATTTTGTCTTCACAACAACCCTGCGGGGTAGGCAAGGCTGAACGTCAGTGACAGGCCCAGAGTGAGCTTTATGCCCGAGTGGGGACTGACCCCGGCCGTCCCGTACGCCACACTGGCTCTTCACAGTGCTCATTTTATTCTTTTAACTTTTAAAATACATTATCCTTTTCTACAAGCAAATGATGCAGCTACGCTCAAATCTGGTTTGATTGGTTTATTGGTTACATTTCCGTCCCGCCTTTTTTTCCCCATCTTGCCAGGAGCCCAAGGTGGTGTACGTGATTCTGCTCCTCTCCCTTTTTATCCTCACAACACAACAACCCTGTGAGGTGGGACAGGCTGAGAGTCTGGCTGGCCCAAAGCCACACAGTGAGCTTCATGGCTGAGTGGGGACTAGAACTCAGATCTCCCAAGTCCCGGTCCAACACTCTAACCGCTATGCCACACTGGCAGACAGGGTTGGATCGCTGCTTGTGCTCAGCTGTGTTCTGCTCACGGGATACTCTGCTGGAGGAATTGAGGGTGGGAAACATGGTTTGTTCCCCTGAAAAGTCGCTCTGAATGGGTGGGGCACCCTCGGGAACAGCATGGAAGGAGGCGGCTGAGGGGGAATTAGTAAAAACTGCCTCCCCCCTCCCTGCTTTCTCCAGTGGACGCCTCCGCTGGATACCAGTCACGTAAGGGAAGTGTCCATTCATGGAAGAGGATCTCTGGATCCAGCCCATAATAAGCAGACAGGTGCATTTGTTTCAGTGTGGTTTGTTTGGTTTAACACGATCAACATGCAAACGTATAACCCAAAGGGCTGTCGAAGCCCTTTGCGCCTCTGACTGGGTTCAGACAACACGATAACCCATTGGTGGTTTAAATAGTCAATGGCAGGTTATTTAACCCACCATGGGTTATCGTGTTGTGCGGTGGGAGTTTTTTTAACCAACGGTTGGCTATTTGGCTGAAATAACCAACACAAATAACCAACGCTGTGCAGAGTTGGCTATTGGAACCGCCATTGGTTATCGTGGTGTGGGGAGAGCACCGGTGGTTATTTCCTCGGTCACGGTTGGTTATTTCGTCAGCCACAGAGCCGTAAGGCAAGAGCTATCGAAGAGGTGGCTGCCACTCTAGCCCAGCTGGCAGGATAGATTTTCAGCAGCAATGGCTGATGGGATACTAGCGGGAGGACTGAGTGGAAGAGAGAGAGAGAGGAGATGAGTGAGTCAACTGAACACTGATCCTAATAGGTGCAAGGAGATTATCATGTTGAGGACTGGTATAAAGAGATTTGCGATATTGCTATAAATGATAAATTGACATGTAATATAAAAGTAAGAAGAGGGATAACAAAAACGAATGATTTTGAGGGAATTTGGAATCAGTTCCTAAAATATGTATTGTCTAAAGGGAGTGGAGAACCACCTCCAGAAGAATCAATGAGATTTTGGAAACAGGAATAGATCCCGGGGTGGGGGGTGGGGGGTGCACTTTATGTTATGCAATGATGTAAAAATATTAAATTAGAAATGTTATAAGGTTATTGTTGTTTATTCGTTCAGTCGTTTCCGACTCTTCGTGACTTCATGTATTAGTGTATTGTTAATCAATAATAATAATAATAATAATAATAATAATAATAATAATAATAATAAAAAACACTGATCCTAATCCACACCCTGGTTGATTATTTATTTATTTATTTATTTATTACATTTTTATACCACCCAATAGCCGAAGCTCTCTGGGCGGTTCACAAAAAATGTGAATTATCATGTTGGGTGAGGAGTACCCCCTAGATAAACAACTGTCAAATTGATTATTACCCCACCGTTGACTATCGTGTTGTCTGAACATAGCTTCAGCGTTGCTTTAGGGCACGGTGGGAATTTCAAATGTTAGCTAAAACCAGCTGCACAGATAGCCAGGAAAGAAAGATTTTAAGATGTGGGCTTGCTGGAGCGCTGGCAACTGCCCAGGTAGGCTGGGTTTTGGCTGCCAGCCTCCCGTCCTTACCTGCTTCATCAGTGGTTTCATGTGATGGATGCTCCCTCGGCAGTAGGCCTCCAGGATCAGGCCAAACCTTAATGCGACGGAGGGGACGTGCATCTCCGATCTAAGGGGAGGCGGGGAGGAGAAGGAAAGGAGAAGAGAAGACTGAGGGGAGACATGATAGCCCTCTTCAAAGACTTAAAAGGTTGCCACACAGAGGAGGGCCGGGATCTCTTCTTGATCCTCCCAGAGTGCAGGACACGGAATCATGGGCTCAAGTTAAAGGAAGCCAGATTACGGCTGGACATCAGGAAAAACTTCCTGACTGTTAGAGCAGTACGACAATGGAATCAGTTGCCTGGTGAGATTGTGAGCTCTCCCACACTAGAGGCCTTCAAGAGGCAGCTGGACAAGCATCTGTCAGGGATGCTTTAGGGTGGATTCCTGCACTGAACAGGGGGTTGGACTTGATGGCCTTATAGGCACCTTCCAACTCTACTATTCTATGATTCTATGAACATGCCAACCTTTAGTACGTGGAGAGCTAAATGTGTTCTTATTATATGGAATTTCTGCCCCCGGATGTGGCTTAGGGAAGTTAAAACGTGTCACTTCCTATTGCATGTCTTGTCAGGCATGACTAACCGAAGCCCCATTCATTTCAGTGGGTCTACTCTGCGTAGGACTAGCAATGGATACTTCAGCCCACCCTGCCGAAACCCTCTTGTACCTGAGGTGCCAGAAAAGGAAGTGCCCAATTTTGCGATTGGATAACGCTCGGTCCAACAGGAACTTGGTCAGTTTACAGTCTAAGTACGACTCGTACTTGAGCACTTGGACCAGCTGCAAAAGGTACTGGAATAAATCGGCATCCCTGGAGAAGAGAAAGACGCAAGAGTGTCATTTGCCCTGGAGAAAAAGACACAAGGGTGTTGTTTGCCTACGGAGCGATCTGTTAACGGCACGGGACTATTTCGGCCAACACGGCTGGCGGCCGTGCCCAACCCAGCGTCTTCAGGGCACGGGGGACTCCAACTCCCATCATGCCCCAGCCATCTGGGGGATGCTAGGAGTTGTAGTCAAACACAACTGGCTGTCGCTAGCATCGCTTCACGCAGATTTCACGGCAAACCCTGACTTGTGGGTCCGCTTCTGTCCCGTCCGTAGCTGTGGTTTGACACACTGTCTGAATTGACCTTCAGCTGCTGGGGATGATAGGTGTTGTAGTCAAACACGTCCAGAGCGCGCCAGCTTGGGGACAGCTGAACTAACCCCCACCTCCCCTTTCTCATTGTACTTTACTACTTTATTTTTATTCCACCCTCACAAAAAGAGACGTCATGTAGCCGCCCACCAACAAAACTTAATGCGTTAGTTTAAAATGAAAAGAAAACGGGTGAAATTGTAAAACATTTAAATATGTTTATTACGTCCCCCCCACCCAAATCCTGTCCTTTCTCTGAGGAGTTTCCCTCCACCTTCACCGATCCGAGTTTTTACTTCATTTTCTAAAACGAGCACAGCCGCGCTGCTCCGCCTTGCATTTTACTCACGTCAGCTTCTTCAGCGAGTTGACCGTAAAGGTGCCCACGTAGCGGTCGGGGAAGTTGAAATCTAACAGCTCCAGGGCGTTGAGGACCGGCAGCTCAGGCCACGTTTGCAGCAAGTGGATCATCTGTAAGGAAGGGATGAGAAAGAGTCTGGATTGGGGCCTTTGGAAGTGTCGAGTCTCCTTTTCCACCAGAATCGGATTGGGACCAGACTATCTGAAGGAACGTCGCCTGACACATGTACTGCTTGGAGCCTGAGAGCCAGTGTGGCGTAGTGGTTAGAGCGTTGGACTGCAACTCGGGAGATCTGGTTTCAAGTCCCCACTCAGTCATGGAGTCTCAGCCCAACCTAACTCACAGGGTTGTTGTGAGGATAAAATGGGGAGGAGGAGAAACATGTAAGCCACCATGAGCTCCTTGTAAGAGGGGAAAATGAGGTCATGACCGCATTACACCAGTTTTAAAATCTCTTCACTGGCTGCCAATTAGTTTCTGGACGAAGTATAAAGTGTTGGTGATCACCTTTAAAGCTCTACATGGTTTGGAGCCAGGCTACCTGCGGGATCACCTTCTCCCGTACAGTCCGCCCCGCACACTCAGGCCCTCTTTGAAGAACTTCCTTCAGCCAGGCAAAACTAGGCTGACAGGTATTACCCAGAGAACCTTCTCTTCTCCCGCTCCCAGACTGTGGAATGCCCTGCTGGAGGAGATTCGTCAACTTAACCGTCTTTTAGCATTTAAGAAAGCTATAAAAACTGATCTCTTCTGGCAGGCCTATCCAGTGGAATTTTAGGATGCTTTTAGGATGTTTTTTTTAGGAAGTTTTAACAATGTATACTATGTTTTTAATCAGTATTTTGCTATTTACTGTTTTACTCTGTACAGCACCATGTACATTGATGGTACTATATAAATTATTATTATTATTATTATTATTATTATTAATAATAATAATAATAATAATAATAATAATATTTTATTCTTGTTCCCCACTTCGACTCCATATAAGTCCATCCTGACTTATATGGAGTCAGGATGGAGAGACGAGTAAGAAATTATTATTATTATTATTATTATTATTATTATTATTATTATTATTAAAAAGGAGGATAGTCATCGTCATCATCATCTTTTGCAAACTGCCCCGAGAGCTTCGGCTATGTGGCAGTATAGAAACCTAATACATAATAATAATAAATGAAAGTTCAGGGTTTCTCTTCCAGAGACCCCACAGAAGGAAGCTAGGCAGCTGGGTATGAAAGAGAGCCTTCTCAGCGATGGCACCCCACTTCTAGAATGAACTCCCCAAAGAGGTTCACCTGGCACCGACGTTGTAATCTTTTCGGCACCGGACCAAGACCTTTCTTTTCTCCCGGGGCGTTTTAGAGATCTTGTTCTAGATTTTTCAATGAGCATTTTTATTCACCCTTGTGCTGTTTCTGTTGTTTTACCAGGTACCGTGTTTCATTCTTTTAAACACAGGTATCGTATTCTATATTTTTAACTGTTATATCTATGGCAATTTAGTCATTCAAGTGGTTGCAGTTCACCATCCGTTTTTGTCGGATTCGAAATTGATAAATAAAAAAAGCGCCAGGCTGGATTGGACCAAAAGCCCATCTGGCCTAGCATCCTGTCTTCCACGGTGGACAGCCCCATAAGAGGAAAAGAAGGCAGCAGTAACAGCACATCTATCCCATATGTAGATATATATTTTTATCTATTTGAAAACAAAAAAATCCTGCAAACGCACAGGATTGCAGAATATACACTGGCACGCACATTTGCAGATTTTTTTGTTTTGTTTTCAAATCAAGTTTCTAGACCTTATGATGCAGGGGGGGGGAACCCTCCAACCCTCACCTGAGAAACGTCTTCGTGCTTGTTCCACTTGGTCACTAGCAGTAGCTTCGCCAAAGCTCCCGGATATTGGTCCCGGATCTGAAATCTCATCTTCCACACGAGGTCCTTCTCGTGTTCGTAGAGCTCCGTGTGAGATCTGTGCTCCAGGATCTCACTCAGCTGTTGCTTCTACACGGCCGGTTTGTACACAAAGGGGGGAAAGACACGCCAAGAGAAGGAAATGGATCACACAAGCCTGTTCAGAGGACGTGGTCAGGAAGGACAGTCTAGGAATGTTCTATCTATGGTCCCTGCCAGCGCCGTCCCTACCATAAGGCAGAGTGAGGCGGTAGCCTTGGGTGGCAAATTATGGGTGTCATGGAAGGACAGCAAATTATTAGTTATTTACTTTGTTCTTAGGATTGGAATTTTAATGCCAGGAATAGAGGGAGGGGTTTGAGGGGTTTTCTGCCTCACACAAGCTGGTTTGGTGTACTATGCACCTTGACTTAAGTGGTTGGAGGATGCCATTTTTGCCTCAGGCAGAAACGTTTTTTGGGCCGGCTCTACATTAAAAAGTGAAGTGGCAGAAGTGGGAACGTCACAGGAAAAGGGAAACCAAAACAATTGGTATGGGGGAAAACCCCGGTTCGAAACTTAATTAGTTTAGAAAAAAAAGGTGAGTGAGGTGAATGCACCCAGAAGTCCCCGTTCCATGCCTTCCACCTCAGCACAGGAAGGATAGGGCAGAAATGAATGGTGCTCATGGGGACGTTGAGGACAGACTGGTCATGCATACCCCGCCATGATCCCAACTCAACACATTTACTTTTTTTAAAAAAAAAATATTACATTTATATCCCGCGCTTTTCTCCCTTTGCAATGAACCCTCCAAAGTCACCCAAGGAGCTTCAAATGGGGACTCCGAATCCTAGTCCAGCGCTCTAACTGCTAGGCTGCATTGGCTGCGAAGTTAGGCCGAAAGCCTGAGCAGAGCTATAGAGTTGGATCCAGGTTTTGGTGTCGGTCGGCTCCATGGACCCTCTCTGCAAATGCTACGCAAGAAGAGCCTTTTACGGGCTAAAGGACGATTCGGGAAAGATTCATCCATAGGCAGAAATGATACAAATGATGCCCAAAGAGATGAATCGTCTCCTCCAGGCTTACCTCTTCTGGATTCTCCACCACGTACCAGGAACATGGCCCGTTCCTTCCCTGCTCCAGGATCTGAAACGCAAGAAGGATGGAATGTGGAAGGCGGCATTTAGAACATCAGAAGAGCCCTGATGCTGGATCAGACCAAGGGTCCATCTAGTCCAGCACTCTGTTCACACAGTGGCCAACCAGCCATCGGCCAGGGATGAACAAGCAGGACATGGTGCAACAGCACCTTCCCACCCATGTTCCCCAGCAACTGGTGCACACATTTGAACCTGATTATATCATGCCGTCGATATACATAGGCTGAATTCCAGGGTCCCATTTTGGAGACGATTCAGGGGCAGCACTCTGGCGGGGGGGGGGGGGCAAAGGGGCCGTTCCAAAGGAAAACGGGGTGGAGTCAATACACCAAAGGTACACACCTGGAGTAGTGTCAAGAGCTTAGTGCCAGTCACTAAGCTTTAGAAGAGGCATTAAACCATTTAGAAAGGGGGGGGGGGATTTGCACAAATGCCAGGGAACTGCCAAAAAAATGGGGGTCAGAGGGAAGGGGCGGAGTTAGGGGAAGGGGAGGGGCCAGGACAGGGCGGGGCCGTCTGCAGAATGCTGGAGGACTGGATATGTCCTGTAGTCCTAGAGTTCAACACCTCGGATGTATGTGCTGCTTTACAACGTATAAAGCAACAGGTCTCTGCCTGAAGGAACTCACAATGAAGAAACAGACAGGGGAACGTAGGGAGCCTCCTTCTACAGAGTCAAACCATTGCTCCATCTAAGCCCAGTATTGTCGACACTGGCAAGCAGCAGCGGCTCTCCAGGGTTTCAAGTTAAAGCCCTTCCCTAAGTTTCTAGTCCTCATGGTTCTGGGGGGAAATGCTAATTTAACATAGGAAGCAGTCTTATACTGAGTCAGACCGTTGGTCCATCTGGACCAGTATTGTCAACACTGACAGGCAGCAGCGACTCGCCAGGGTTTCAGGCAGGAGATTTTCCTCTCCTAACTGGAGACGCTGGGAATTAAACCACAGGGACCTTTGGTTTCCTATATTCATACAATCTTGGGAGGGTGGCTTCCCCCCATTTTTTTAAAAAACTGGATTTTTATTTCATTTGCTTCCAGAAACTAAGTACCACCCTTTTTAACAAGAAGCAACATCAAAACCGCTCTAGACAACAACAAAAAAGTGTAACAATATTAAAAAAAACAATAACATGTTACATTATACAAATAACCAAGCAAATCAAAATAAGAAGGCTCTTTTTAAAAAAATTAAATTAAATTAAAATGACCTAATAAATGTTCCCAACTCGATAATTTGAGTGCTCTGGAATGGTGCCACGAGGAGAAAAGGGAATCAAGGCCCCTGGAGAAATTATTTTGAAATCTATGTTTTTCCCATTATTGCTTCATCTCCACGCCTTAAATTTTAGGGTCAAAAAGAACCCAGGCTGCAATTCTAGTGACGGAAACAACGTAAGTAGGTTGTTTTATTGCTGCTGTTATGAATTTCTGCTGTTTTGTGGTTGTATCGGCATTTATTATATGGGATTTTATTGATGTAAGTTGCCTTGGGTGGGCTCCTGTTCTAAACGGTGCCCTACAAATATTTTAAACAAACTTTTTTTTTTTTTAAAAAAAGAGTAATTCCAGCATTTAGCAAGTGCCAGAAAACTGCATTGTAAATGGAAAGCTCTATTATCTTATGAACTAGATTTTGAAGGTTCCCTTTAAATATTTATTAAAACCAACCTGGGTTCCAGCCAGGGTAGATAAAATTGCAGTGAGTGATTACTCTGTTACAGTTCAAATCCCATCCATCCTCAAAGAATGTGGAGAATGTAGATAGGGAGAGATTTTTCTCCACCTCCCATAATACTAGAGCCCAAAGAGGTCATTCCATGAAGCTGATTGGTGGGAGATTCAGGAACTGATGAAAGGAAGGACTTCTTCACTCAGTGCAAAGTTAAACTATGGAACTCACTACCACAAGATGTAGTGATGGTCACCAATTTGGATGGCTTTAAAAGGGGGTTGGATAAATCCAAGGAGGAGAAGACTATCAATGGTTACTAGCCCTGATAGTTGTGTGCTATTTTCCAGTATCTGAGGCAGTAAGCCTGAGTGCACCAGTTGCTGGGGAACATGGGTGGGAGGGTGCTGTTCCACCGTGTCTTGCTTTTGATCCTGGTCGACAGCTGCTTGGCTACTGTGTGAACAGAGTGGTTTATTTGGTTTATTTTGTTTTATTCTGTTTTAAGCTTCAGGGGTTGTATCCAAACGTCAATCTAACTTATGTCCCATTCATTTCAATGGGTCTACTCTCGGTAGGCCTAACACAGGAGACACAGTTTTTATATTATGTTTTAATATATCGTTGAGTTTTACGTTCCGTTTTGCGACGCACCCAGAAAGCTTCAGCTATTGGTGTTTTAGAAACATAATAATAGTTTTCCGAACTCGGATGAGAATCATGAAACACACATTTCAGCCCTACAGCTGTGTTAACAGCCTGCTCCGTCACCTGCTAAACTTTGCAAATAAAAATCTAGAGCTTGAATTTGCTTTTCACCCCCTCCTCTGTCCCAACCCCTCTTTTTCTTTTTCTGCCGTGTCTTTTAGACGATAAGCCAGGACTGACTTATTGCTTATCTATGTAAGCCACTCTGAGAACCATTTTGGCTGGAAGGAGGGGGTGTAAATTCATTAATACGTACAATTCTCACTCACACGATCAGCTGTTTCAAACAGACTTCTACAAAGAACTGAAAGGCGTGTGGGTGTTATGTAGAAAACACAGGATTTTATTTGGATGTTTCACACCCCTTAGGGGAACATTAGAAATCACCTTGTACTGAGTAAGAACATTGATCTGTCTAGCCCAATATTGTCAACACTGGCTGGCAGCAGCAAGCTGCCTGGGATTTGAGGCAAGAATTTTGCTAGCCCACTGAGCTACGTTCTACATGCTGGCCCACTTTCTCCTGCAGCCCAGAAAATAAACACAGTTACAGGCAAACAGCCAACTCGTTACCTGTTCAAAGGAGGGATAGTACAACGGGTACAACGAAATGTCAGGGAAACGGATGAATAAGGCTGCAGCACTTTCCGTATTAGGGTTGGTCTGGACGGTACCCATTGGGTTCAAGAGCTCCCCTTTCTCATCTGGAAAGCAAAATGGCGGCAGGCGTGAATTTGGCGCCACCTAGTGGACAGAACTCCATTGTTATAGAATATATACATATAACAAGAGCGAGAAATACTAAATCAGAGTGTCAATTCATTCAAAGAAAATAAGAAGGAACCATGCTGGATCAGGCCAAGGGTCCATCTCTTCCAGCATTTTGCCCAACCAATGGAAAACCCACACAATGCAACAGCACCTTCCTGCCCGTGTTCCCCAGTATGCTGCCTCTGATGCTAGCATTTTGCCATTAGGACATCCCTGCTGTAGAATCTCTTCATTTCCTAAGTCCCAAAACCATTTTTTTCTCCTTTCCAGTGAAATCGTGGTCAAAATTCAGTCAAACCACCAAAGGTCAGGGTTAAATTGCTTCAGAGGCACACATCTGGACGCAAGCACGTTAGTCATATCAATTTCAGACATTTAGGGAAAGAAGAGAATAGTGACAAGAGTTAAGAATATTATCCGTGTATTCCTTTCTCAGTCTGTTCCTGAATGTTCTCTTAGTAATTATCCCATCAAGAACAAATTTAGGGAAGACAGGTCTAACAGCTGCGCTTGGCTACGGTGGATCAATGGAACCTCCATGCTCAGGGGTAGTATACCTCCGGTTTCCAAAAGATAAGATGAACAGAGCAGGGATGATCACCCCATTCCCAGCCTACACGCAAGAAGCTACCGGGTGGAAACAGACTGTTTGAACAGATGGATGCTCCAGTCACAAAGAAACTCTTCAGCCCACCACGTGGAATGTATCGCTGTTCCAACTGTGTAATGCGATTCGGGTCCTGCAAAGACCCAATCGTTCTGGGGGAGGGGCGCCCCTTTCCCCAGGTGGCCACGCCCATTGCCATGACCACATCCTCTTTCCAGCTTTTCCACGTTTTTCACCCCATTCTAAAAGGTCAACACGCTTCTCCTAAATTAACTACTGGCGACAAAAGCTTTAAGAACATGCTGGCATTTTTGGCCTTGCCCATTTTGCCCATGACCATGCCCAACACTGGGATGCAGCCAAGATCTTCTCTAGGACTGAATTTCGCCCTTGGGTCCTGTCCCCACCGGCGATAAATGCTTCCTTTCTTTAAAAGCAAAACTCAAAACGGCAGAGCTATTTTCGTCGGGCTCTCCCAGGTAATGTGGCGCCCCCCCTCCTTTCCCCGGGGGCAAACGGCAAGAAGGAATTTTGACCCCACCTGGAAACGAGGACCACATCGGAAGGCAACACTCCCCGGTTTTCAGCTGGTCTCGGTAGTCAAACAGCATGACGTTCACCCAGGCAATTGGGCAGTCCTGTTGCGAAGGAAGGAGACGTAAATGACATGACATCCATCCTTCACAGCTGATCATACAAAATAAGAGCCCCACTGGATCAGGTTAAGAGTATAACTAGTCCACCATTCCATTCACACCAGCTGTCCAAGGGAAATCCACAAGCAGAACACGAGTGCAACAGGATCCTCTCACCCATGTTCCCCTAGCAACTGGTTCACGCAGGTATACCACCTCTGATACTGGAGGTAGCACATAGCCATCAGGGCTGGTAGCCATCAATAGCCTTCTCCTCCCGGAATTGAGCCAACCCCCTTTTAAAGCCATCCAAATTGGTGGCCATCACTCCATCTGGTGGTAGTGAATTTCTATAATCTAACTCTGCGAGGTGTGAAGAAGGTCCTTCCTTTGATCTGTCCTGAATCTCCAATCAGCTTCATCAGGTGTGACCCCATGAGTATGATGAAAAATGTCTCCCTCTCCACATTATCCACACCAGGCATCGTTTTGTACACCTCTATTGGGTGGTGTACAAAACTTAGCCTCCTTTTTCCCCAAGCTAAACAATCCTAGATTTTGCAACCTTCCCACAGCCCCTTGATCATTTAAATTGCCCTTTTCTGCCCTTTTTCTCACTCTGCAATATCCATTTTTAGGCACGGTGACCAGAACTGTACACAGTATTCCAAGCGTGGTCACACCCTAGATTTGTATAAAGGCAGTAAGATATGGGCATTTTTATTCTCAATTCCTTTCCTAAATATGCCTAACACAGAGTTTGCCTTTTTCACAGCAGCTGCAAACTGGGTTGACATTTTCATCGATCTGTCCACCACAACCCCAAGATCTCTTTCTCGGACGGTTACCAGCTGCTCAGATCCCATCAACTTATACTTGAAGTTGGGATTTTTTGCCCCCAATATGCATCATGTTACGCTTGACGACACTAAATCCCAATACAGAAAATACTGCAGACATAGTCATCCACTTCCCTAACATTTTGTCGTACCCAGTGTATTATCCGTCTTTTGAATAGGCAACTTGTCGATTACTACAATACCAGAACACAGAAGACATGATGAGCACGCACTGGATTGCATCCTGTGCCATTTATCCCTTTAAACCTGAACCTTTCAGAATGCTGATGGGTCTTGAACTTTTTTATTACTTTTTTAAAAACAACAACGAAGAGTCTTGTGGCACCTGAAAGGCCAACACATTTATTCTGGCAGAAGCTTTCACGGCCCCTGCCCACATCTTCTGAGGCAATGGACAGCATCTCTGGAAGCTTCTGCCTGAATAAATGTGTAAGCCTTAAGGCACCACAAGATTCTTGGTCATTTTTGTTGCAAAAGTCTAACACAGTGGTTCCCAAAGTGGGCGGTACTGCCCCCTTGGGGGCGGTGGGATTGCATAGGGGGGCGCTAAGAGGCAAAGAGGCGGCAGAGGGCGCTCGAGGTGGTCTTTTCCGAGAAGCGCCTCTCCAGAAGGTCTTAAAACCCAGGGACATTTTTATGGGAGAAGGTAGTTTGGTCCCAAGCCATATAGGGGAAGAATCCACACATGTATTAATACCATTTAAGAAGAGTCCTTTTAAAGGTGAATTGAAATGTTTCAAAAGCACCAAAATACTAATGAAGAGACATACTCTGCTTGGTGTGCCCTGTCACGCCGGCTGCAAAACAGAGGCGTTTGCTCTCTTTTCCCTCCCTCTCTTGGCAAGCCTGCGGCGGGTGCTTCGGATTTTGAATAAATATTCAATGAATAGTTACTGTTTTGAATTTTATTGTTCTTACCTTCCTTAGTGGGTCGTTGAAAACCGCTATTCTGAATAATGATTTTTATAGTGTAGGGTAGGGGGCACTGGGCATGAGTTTGTGGAACCAAGGGGGCGGTGACCTGAAAAAGTTTGGGAAGCACTGGTCTAACACATCTATCCTTCTGGTTCTTTTTTCTTTTTTAAGTTGCTTTGGTTGTGGTTTGGTTTGTTGAGCTACAAACTGTGGGGGGATATTCTTGCTAATTGTTAGCTTAGCCCCATAGCTGCTATTCTCCCCCTTGGAAGTGACAGTTAAACCAGTTAAACTGGCATAAAACAGTTTGCAGTGTAAACAGGGTCGGGAGATCAAACCGGCTACAAACTCTTTTCCTTTCGCAATGTTTGTTTCCAACATATGTGAAAGAAAAACAAAAAAAGGAACGGTAAAATTATTTCATGTCTCCACTTCTCTCTCTGCCTCCCATCCAGCGTTTTAGGGCCTCCTTGAAAAGTGATCAGAAGTGACCCTACGCCAAAAAAAAAAAAACCAGGTCAAGAAACTGGCTGAACGAGCACAAAACGATGAGATATTTGGTGGAGACAGTCCAAGAAGCAGATGACTCAGCATCTTCAGAAGAAGCAGGGAAAATAGCTGGCACATGACTCAGCAGGCAGAAGAGAGAAAATGCCGCCAAAGAACTATCAGTTTGCCTAGTTCCTGTAAGTGCAGCCCCTCGCTCTGCATTTTTCCCCTTCTTGGTTAGCGTACGCTTGGGCGGCCCCTCCCTGACCCTCTGGGACAGAGAGAATTGTCCAGATAACAGTGTTGCAGCCAGTCCAAATGCAAAGCCTTTTGTATGGAATTTGCCATTCCGCAGAAATCTGCAACTTTGGCTCGGCGTCACACAGACCCGTGACACCTGGAAGACTAATTAGCTGGAATGACTCTTGATCGTCCGAGCATGTTTTAGGAGAGTCTAAACTACCATTCCATGCATGTGGAAAAGCAGGCTATTGTTTTCCACCACTCATCAGCCTTCCAGAAGCCACAGGTCTCTTTGTCCTGGGCGCTCTCAAAGATGACAATGTTTGAAGGTTCCTCTCCATGTAGGTTTTTTTTTAAAAAATCCTACACGAATAAAGCTAGCTCATCAGGGAAATTAGTTATAGTTTAGCCCTTTCCTTGCTGTTCTAGATTTCTGCTTGCAGGGAGTTTTTTTGTTTTTGTTTTGTTTTTAATGTGGGCAAACTTTCCAAACTGGCTTTCCCCGACCACCACTCTGTAGTCCTGTGAGACATCCCATTCTACTCCGGCAGGACTGTACCACCCTGTTCCGCCGCTTGTGTCAATCCAGGAGACTTACGGCTTTCTTGGACTTCTTCTTGGTGGACCGGGCCTTCTTGGCTTTCTCCACCACGGAGTATAAGGCCAAGCAGAGACGGGCCATGCGAGGCAGATCACAAACGTTGATATCAAACTCCAGCCGCTGACCCCACACGGGCTCGGAGCAAACTCCTACTTCCGAGCTGGAGACCATTTTGCACAGCATCTCGTGGCCGTGGTACAGGCCTGCCTGGACCACCAGCTGAAAAAAATGAAGACAAGCCAATGGAAGGCAAATCCTGAAACCTCATAGCCAGGGAGCGAGAGCTGAACCACAAACATTTTCAAGGAGAGATGGGGCCTTACAATTAGGGCGCAATGACCAAATTGGATTTCCCAAATTTGTGCAAATCCGCAGTTGTGAAAATGCGCAAACCCACTCACCACCGAATGCTCATTTCCAGCCAGTGTTTATTTCACGTATTTTTCTACGACGAGATTTGCATAAAATTCCATTAAGTTTTTTTTTTTAAAAAAAAGGTCTGCAAGTCCGCAGAATCCGTGCAATTCCGGAACAGTTGCGAAATTCGTGGCTTGGATTCGTATAAATCCAAACTCATTCGATTCCGTTGCAGATTTCTCCAAAATTCCTACTTATAATGTGTGTAAATCCAATTAAGGTATCGAAAAGTGTTTGACTTTTTACCATTTGGGGGCAGGGGGCTAGAGAAAAGAAGCCTTGGGAACGAAAGCGGAGTTCATACATACATGCCTCGCTTATGGACGTCTCAGAGGCATCTAGCTAGCCACTGTTGGAAACAGGATACTGGGTAAAGACGTACCCTTGGGCAGATCTAGTACTGCTCTTCTTGTATCCTTTATACATAAGCCTGCCTTACATGTAACAGGACAAGAGGACAAAACCCTGAGATCATAGGCAGGTCTGTAACACATCAGACGGCATGCCTAAACTTTATTTATTTGAATTTTAATTAAACTTAATTTTATTTGTTACATTTATCTCCTGCTTTTTCCTTCAAAGAGCCCAAGATGGCATACATGGTCCTCCTCCTCCTCTCCCTTTTTATCCTCACAACAACCCTGTGAGGAAGGTTAGGCTGAGAATCAGCCCAAAGTCACCAAGTCATCTTCATGGCTAAGTGGGGATTTGAACCTGGGTCTCCGCCATCCAACACTCTAACCACTACACCTCACTGTCTCTCAGGCAGAAAAGTCGCACTTTAAGAAGTAAAGTCCTGGGCCCGCCTTCTCCTTTCAGAGCTAGTTTTCTACATGCAGGAAGATGCAAGGTTTCAGTTTGGAAAAGGAAAAAAAACGCAGGAGAAGACTTGAAAAATGTGGCCAGCCACATGAGGCCTGGAATTTCTAAGAACTTGTTTTCTGAGTATTGCCAATCAACATCCTGCCCGCCTCTTCCTGTAGTGAGACGTTTCCTGCGGGCAACTTTGAACTGAATGAAAAAGCCTCATGTGGGCTGTCGGCGGGGAAAGAAATCGTCACGTGATTTCTGGCTTTTGATCTCCGCGTTATCGAAATGCAAGCGGCAAACAACTCCCCCCACCATGCAGGAAAAGGGGAGGGGAGCCGCAGAGCGTTTAGCCGAGGCAACAAAAGGAAAGAAAGACGCCCCCCCCCCCAAAAAAAACTTTTACCTTCATCCGTTCATCGGTGTTCACCTTACTGGCTTGAATCAAGTCGATATAGTACGGTTGCTCTAGCGACCACAGAGATACAGAGGTTGGCTAAGAAGAGGAAAGGAAGAGAAAAAGAGGTACAGAGATCACCACTCCAGTTCAGAAGTTGTGCACAGAAGAAGCGAATTTCCCTTCCAAACTAAATGTTGGCATATGGAACCTCAGGATGGTGAGGGCGAATCTGACCCGCACCCCCCTCTCCTGCCTGACTACCAATCCTTTCATGGTGTCCCCGATTTTGTGAAAGAGATTCGACACAGCTTCACAGGAGGCGCGGGAAATTTGATTTAAAGTGCGCCGTTGTGCCCACCCTTCAGTCGAACGCCTACGGCCACCAACATGGTTCATGGGCTGGACCAGGACCTGAGTTCAAATCCCTTCCTACCCATGAATCTCAGTTGCTCAATTTGAGCAAGTTCTTCTCTCTCTCTCTCTCTCTCTGTGTAACCTACCAACCCAGGGTTGATGTTAGGATCGTTTTTGTTTTATTGACCTGGTTCAGACAACGCGCTAAACCATGCTGCTTCACCACAAAATGGTTAACGGAACGCATTAACCTTAATGCATGCCATGAACCATTTTGTGGTGATGCAGCATGGTTTAGCGCGTTGTCTGAACCAAGTCAATAAAACAAAAACGATCCTAACATCAACCCTGGGTTGGTAGGTTACACACACAGAGAGAGAGAGAGAGAGAGAGAGAGAGAGAGAGAGAGAGAGAGAGAGAGAGAGAGAGAGAAGAACTTGCTCAAATTGAGCAACTGAGATTCATGGGTAGGAAGGGATTTGAACTAAGGTCCTGGTCCAGCCCATGAACCATGTTGATAGTTGCACAGTTGTCCATCCCACCCAGGCTGCGTTGGATTTTTCTAGGATCAAAGGAGAGAATAGCTGCTGACAACAGTGATAATCCAGAATATACAGTGCTACGCTCCGTTATTATTATTAACATCATCATCTCTCTTTTCTCGCTCGTTGCCAGGTCCTGCTGTCTTTTACTGATTCGGCAATTTCCTGACTTAAGTATGACTGCTTTCTAGATGTTGGTGTGGATGTATTTTGGTAGGCTCAGTTTCTGAAGTGATTTTGTATAGTTTTTTGACGTGATGCCGGTGACTGATGTGACTAACAGAATAATTGTGACCCTTTCCTCTTGCCATAGGTCTTTAACTTCCATGACCAGTGGTGTATATTTTTCTCTCTTTTCCCCTTCCTTTTCTACAACGCTTTTGTCATTAGGTATCGCTATGTCAATGAGGTAAGTGTGTTTTTCTTTTTGTCTGTAAACTGTTATGTCTGGACGGTTGCAAGGTATTGTCTTATTGAATTGTTCTGTCCCAGTATATTTTACGATCTGCATTTTCCAAGATTGTTTTGTATGAGTATGCATAGTATGGTGTAGGTTGTTCGATGAGGTTAAATTTGACGGCTAGTCATTGGTGAATTATTTTTGCAGCTGTTTTGTGTCTGTCTGTATTGTCTATTCCTGCCAAAATTTTACATCCTTCTGTTACATGATCATCATCATCATCATCTTCTTCTTCTTCTTACTACTACTACTACTACTATTACATAGATTTCTTAGCTGCTTTTCAATTCTGTAGTCTTTCCAGTTTAAGAGAAGCTTACTGACTTTCTGCAAGTACAATATCATTTCCAAAATTGGGTGTGTGTGTGTGGGGGAATCAAACTCCATGTGGACTAGAAGCTTCACACATTCAATTTCAGAGACGGGAAAAAGCACAGTGTCTGGATATGCCCTTCCTTGTTAATTTGAGATGCGGTGATGCAGACAAGCAGTGGGGAATCGCCTTACCTTCTTCTTGGGGACTGGGGGAGGTTTGGTGCCCCCCTTGGGCGACGGAGCAATGCCATTGGTCTGTTCTTCCCACAAAGCCAAGATGGAAGAGGAATGTACCATGGTGAGGTGGGGCAGGAGGCCACGGTGCAGGCAGTCACGGATGTACTGTGGGAATGGACCAAACAGGATTAATGGAGAGAGCAAAAATCCCAAAGTGATATGAGTAGAAGGAAAAAGGCAGTGGTGATATCAGGGCAGGGAGTTCAGATTATTGTCTCAAAGAAGCGTGCTAGCAATTGCATCAGAATTCTGAGAAACGGAGCGTTCCTTTTTTTAGATCAAGTTCCTAGCCCCTATAAGAAAAAATTGAAAAAACACACCATGTGGGTTGTTTCCAAGAAATGACAGAAAACAGAAGGGGCTTGGGGCACGGTTTCCAGAACACAGGAAGTGCTGGCACATCTCTCCGTTGCTTCCTTCCCGAGGCCTGCAGTACCTTAACACTCTGGTTATTGGGGCAGCGTGAACTGGGTGGTCCTCCTTGCGATCATAAGGACTAGAAGCGAACTTTAGAATGCAGTTTTATTGATTGTAAGCCTCTGGGAAGGCCGCAGAAAGCAGCAGAGGAATGCTGTATACTTAAATAATTATAGGTCTGCCTTGCTTTTTTAAAAGAAAATAATAAATGGAGATTCGAAAAAGGGAGGAAGAATATTGTGGCCTTGCGCAGGGTCACTGAAGCGAAGTGAGCCGCTGGATGAACAAGCGCGTCTCTACATACTTCCAGATTACCTATAGAAAGAGCAGTTTATATAGCAGCTTGAACTCCAGGGATGGAGGACCACAAACCAGAGGGCCAATATGTCCCACAGAGGGCAAGGGGGGTGGGGAGTCTCATCTGTCCCCCCCCCCCCCGATTTCAGGTCCCAATCCTGTGCTACTCTTCTCTTACCCAGGGAGCAAAGCTTTGTTTGAACGAAGCAACGAAGCTAAACGCTTGTGGATGTACAAAACAGTAATAAACAGAACTGCCTCTGAACATGTGCAGAGTGATTTCCCCCCTTTGCCAAACTGGAATGCTTTCTCCCATCAGATAATGTGCAGGGAGGGATTGTAGCTCGGAGGCTGAGACCCCTGCATGGCACGCCAGGGGTCTCCGGTTCGCTCTCCGCCATCGCCAGGGAAAAGGGTCAGGTAACAGGAGATGGGGAGAGGCCTGACTTTGTTTGGGAATTGCTGGTAGACAGTTCCAGGTTAAATAGACAGAAAAAAATAGTTCTCTGTTTAAGTGGGAGGCTGGGGCACTGCAACGTGGCGAGGGTACCCCCTCCGGAGAGCGGGAAGCCAGCCTACCTCGCCCCGGCACTAACAAAAGAGGTACGCACCTGGAACTGGTACAAGGGATAATTCCCATAGAGGTATTCGTATTTCCCGTTAATCTGCAGCATGTAATCCTCGGGGCTGTTGACTCGCTGGTGACGGAAGATGGTGGCTTGCTTCTTGATGGCGTAGCTCATGAGCGTGGCAGGGAAATCCTTAGGAGAGATCTGGAAGGTGAAACTTTCCTGTGGGCCCAAGGGAAAGAACGTGAGGAGAGTTTCTTTTTGGAGCTGTTTTGTTCAGGAAAGCATGACTCAGGAGTGAATCTTTCCTTTCTCCTTTCCTTTCTTTTCTCCCTTTTCTTCTTTTCCCATTTTCTTTCCCTTTCCCCATTTCTTTTCTTCTTTCCCATTTTCTTTCTCTTTTCCCCTTTATTTCCTCTTTCCACCTTTCTCTTTTCCCCTTTCCTTTCTTCTTTCTGCCTGCTTCCTTTCTTTTTCTTCCATCTTTCCTTTCTTTTCAAATTTCTTATTTCTTACTTACTTACTTTCTCCCCTTTCCTTTCTTCTTGTCTTTCTGCCTTTCTCTTTCCCCCTTTCCTTTCTTCTTGTCTTTCTGCCTTTCTCTTTCCCCCTTTCCTTTCTTCTTGTCTTTCTGCCTTTCTCTTTCCCCCTTTCCTTTCTTCTTTCTCCCTTCCTCTGTTCACACAGTGGCCAACCAGATGCCCAGGGGAAGCCCACAAGAACCCTGTGTACCCCAGAATACTGCCTCTGCTACTGGAGGCACCATTTAGCCAGTAGCCCTTGATAGCCTTCTCCTCCAGGAATTTATCCAACCCCCCTTTTAAAGCCATCCAGCTTGGTGGCCATCACTACATCTTGTGGTAGTGAGTTCCACAGTTTAACTCTGCGCTGTGTGAAGAAGTCTTTCCTTTTATCTGTCCTGAATCTCCCAATGTCCAGCTTCATGGGATGACCTCACTGGGTTCTAGTATTACAAGAGAGGGAGAAAAGGGGCGCCCGACCCACGCTCTCCACACCAGGCATCATTTAGCACACCTCTGACATGTCTCCTTTTTCTTGCCTTTCTTCTCATCTAAACGGTCCCAGACATTGGCCTGGTTCAAACAACACGCTAAACCATGCTGCTTAATATATTCCATTAACCATTTTGTGGTTAAGAGGCATGGTTTAGTGTGTTGTCTGAACCAGGCCAATGTAACCTTTTCTTCATGGGAGAGTTGCTCCAACCCCCTGATCATTCTGGTTGCCCTTTTCTGCACCTTTCGCGGCACGATCCAGATTAACCGATCCGCTCAAAACTCATAGGGTCAGATCCAAATTTACTCAGACAAGACCTACTGAAATCAATGAGACTCAAAGGAGCCACAGCTAATTTCCGTCCCCTCGATTTCAGTGGGATGAGATGCGGATCTGACCCTTTGGAGGGAAAGCGCCCACTCATGCCGATGGACGCTGACCTTCTGACACAAAGAGCAGGCCTGGGCCCCAATCCTGAACAGTTACAGCACCTCAGCAGAGTCTTGTAATTTGGTAACACTCTTATTATTATTATTATTATTATTATTATTATTATTATTATTATTTATTTATATAGCACCATCAATACACACACAAACAGCACTATAACAGAGCTGCGAAACTCCTTTCAGGCCAAGAGCAGAATCCCAGTTTGGAGAAACTTGTGAGTGGGGTGGGTCATATTCTAGCGGGGGAATATTTTTCCAAAGGAAAAAGAGGCAGAGTCAAAATTACTAGCTTGTTTTAGTTTAAAGCTCTCACTAAGCCTTAGAAGAGGCTAAGAAACCAGCAAATTATCAGAGGTCTGGGGAAAGGAAGTGTGGCAATGAAGGAGGCATACCCATTTGGGGAAATCCAGAAGGCCAGATCCTGACCCTCCAGCAGGCCTGAGGTTCAAGCCCTAAACGGCTTGGGGACAGGCTATCTGAAGGAACGCCTCCTCCCATATGTACCTGCCTGGACCCTTAGATCATCCTCAGGGGTCCTTCTCCGTGAGCCCCTGCCAAAGGAAGCGAGGCAGGTGGCTACCAGGAGCAGGGCCTTCTCTGCTGTGGCACCCTGGCTGTGGAATGAGCTCCCTAAGGAGGTTTGCCTGGCACCTACACTATATGCTTTTAGACGCCTTTTTATTCTCCCAGTATTTTAACAGTCTATAAATTAATTCCAACTTTGCTGTTTTAAATTTGTATTTCTGCAGTGCTGTTGATTTTGTCCTGGTTGTGCTTTTATAATGTATTTTATATCATGTTTTTATACTGTTAGCTTTATACTTTGAATGGTTTTATTTTTTGTGAACCGCCCAGAGAGCTTCGGCTATTGGGCAGAAACGCAATAAATAAATAAATAAACTATATACATAATGTTATTTTAAGCTGCCGAGAGGCAAAAGGCTCTGGTATTTACCCCTCCGGACTCGAACTTGACGTTGACGAAAATGTTCTTGTTGGGCACTTCGAGGGGGCCGCTTTTCCCAAGGCCGTTGGCCAAGGGTTCGAGTTGCACGGGGAAGCTGTACTCCATCCAGGCCTTCCAGCTCAGCTGCTGCCGCCTGCTCGCTCGCTCCTCGCAGAACTGGTGCATTTTGGCCCGGAAGTCGTTCACTTCCGGGTCTTTCAGGGAGTCGAACTCGTGCAAACCTGAACAGGAGAGAACCATTCGTTTAAAATATTAAAAAGTTCTGCTTTGTGCAAGGTGTGTAACGTGTGCATTTGAAATGCCCATCCATGACGCAGAATTTGGTAGCACCATCTCTCTTTAAAAAAAAAAAAGGCATCTCTTAAAATTATTTTACAATGTTAAGTTCCCAGTCCTCATGTAGCACCGAAGACAAGTTTAAAAACGGACGGGGCACACCTGCCCAAAAGACAAAAACTCGAAGGTTTTTTGTTGGAATTCTAGGTATCAATAAATGTCATTTTTAAACCTGACATAAACAGTTTGTCAAATACGTCTCAAAACACACATACACGTTTATATCGGTTTATTTAACAATCTCATATTTGATGAAGACTCCAGAAATACAAAACCCTAAATAGGTAGACTGTTTAGAATGCGGAACTTTAAATATACCAGGACGCTATTTCAGATTTGGAAGAACCCCAAATGATAAATAGGGACTTGCAGATTCATGCAGGGTTTTTTTCTTTTTAGCTGAAAATCTCCTAAATCATCATTTCAATAATAATAATAATAATAATAATAATAATAAGAAGAAGAAGAAGAAGAAGAAGAAGTAGTAGTAGTAGTAACAAAGGCATCAAAATATTCCTTGTGCAATTAAGAGGGAGTTTTCACCATGTTTATTGGTCTCCCCTAGCCCAAATTTAGCATCAAAATGTGCATCATAACTGGGGTCTACCTGCCCCCAATTCCAGTGTAACAAAATCCTCAGACTGTTCTTAAAACCTTAAACCAAACTTGTACAACGCTCAATGTTTCGGATCTTGTGGATCCTTTGTCAGGAGCTGTACAATGAAATGAATTACTTTTCTAAGTCATTATAAATTTTACAAGATCACAGTCATATTCACTCTGTCTCCGTCAGCTGCTGACGGAGACAGCATGAATACGACTGCGATCTTGTAAAAAAGATCTGTAAGGTTTCAAATTTATAATGACTTAGAAAAGCAATTCATTTTGTTGTACAGCTCCTGACGAAGGATCCACAAGATCCGAAATGTTGAGCGTTGTACAAGTTTGGTTTAAAGTTTTCAGAACGTTTTTATATTTCGTATAAGAAAAATCAAGAATCCTTTTTGAGATTTCATAGCACCAAAGCTAGCCGCCTCTTTTTCCTATAGCTCTTACATTTCAGCCTTTTAGAAGTTGGGGGGGGGGGGGGAGAATGCCCAAGGGATGGAAAACAACCAAATTATCAATGGTCAGGGAAAGGGGCGGGGCCAAGAGAAGGGTGGAGCCAGGAGAAGAAGGCGTGGCCTCATCAGCAGCCTCACCTTTGCCAATCAGAAGACTGATTTGAGAGTTGATCAGCTTCTTCGCCCGGTCGCCTTCGCGGGCCACGAGCCGCAGGACCGGTAGGAATGGCTGGATGTCGCAAAGGCGCCTCTGCTCGTCCTCCAACTCCTGCTGCTCAGCCGTCTGGTTGATGCACGTGAAGACGTAGGACTCCGGGTCGCTGAGCATCTGGAAGAGGGGCTCATACTGCGCATGGTGCCAGACCATCTGAAACGCCGCACGAGAAGAAGCCAGGTCAGATCAGGGGTCTAGAAACAAAGCCCTATGAAGAGAGACTGAAAGAACTGGGCATGTTTAGCCTGGAGAAGAGAAGATTGAGGGGAGACATGAGAGCACTCTTCAAATACTTGAAAGGTTGTCACACAGAGGAGGGCCAGGATCTCTTCTCGATCCTCTCAGAGTGCAGGACGCGGAATAAAAGGCTCAAATTACAGGAAGCCAGATTCTGGCTAGACATCAGGAAAAGCTTCCTGACTATTAGAGCAGTACGACAATGGAACCAGGTACCTAGGGAGGTGGTGGGCTCTCCCACACTAGAGGCCTTCAAGAGGCAGCTGGACAACCATCTGTCAGGGATGCTTTAGGGTGGATTCCTGCATTGAGCAGGGGGTTGGACTCGATGGCCTTGTAGGCCCCTTCCAACTCTGCTATTCTATGATTCTATGATTCTATGATTTTTTGTGATCCGGTATTTTCTAATCTGATTGGCAGCGACTTCAGGTTTCTCCCACCACTTGCTACCTGAACCTTTTCACTGGGGAAGTTTCGGACTTTCAACACAAAGCTGACATTCTACCACTGGGGCATGGTGCTTCCCCAACACGGTGCTTTCCCAAGTTCCCAGTCCTCATTATTTCAAAGAAAAAGTTGTTTGAAAGAGGAACATAAGAACCTGCTGGGCATTACACCTGGGATTTTCTGCACACAAAACAGTTGCTGTGCTACTGAATTTTGGTCCTTCCCCATGCCCACCTCCCAAGAAATCAAGTTCCCAGTCCTCATGATTCTGAACAAAGGGTTGCTTGATGTATCATAGAATCATAGAATTCGAAGGGGCCTACAAGGCCATCGAGTCCAACCCCCTGCTCAATGCAGGAATCCACCCTAAAGCATCCCTGACAGATGGTTGTCCAGCTGCCTCTTGAAGGCCTCTAGTGTGGGAGAGCCCACCACCTCCCTAGGTACCTGGTTCCATTGTCGTACTGCTCTAATAGTCAGGAAGCTTTTCCTGATGTCCAGCCGGAATCTGGCTTCCTGTCACTTGAGCCCGTGATTCTGTGTCCTGCACTCTGGGAGGATCGAGAAGAGATCCTGGCCCTCCTCTGGGTGACAACCTTTCAAGTATTTGAAGAGTGCTCTCATGTCTCCCCTCAATCTTCTCTTCTCCAGGCTAAACATGCCCACTGCCCAGGCCTTTCAGTCTCTCCTCACAGGGCTTTGTTTCCAGACCCCTGATCATCCTTATGAACATAAGAAGCTGCTGGAGACTGAACCTGGGACATGCTGTATGCAAACCAGGTGCCCTACCACTGAGCTATGGGCCTTCCTCCACAAAAAGACACAATAAATTTCCAGTCCTCATGATTTCAAACAAAAGGCTGCTTGAAATAAGAACTAAGGAAGCTGATGGGGGTGGGTGAACCTGGGATGTTCTGCACGCTAAATAGGTGTTCTGCAACTGAGCACTGGTCTTTCCCTATGCCCACCTCCCAAGAAATCCTTCCCAGGGAGCTGTGCCTCCTCAGCCCTAACTCGAGGATTAGCCCTAACCCAAGGACCACTGGGATTTCACTCCAGCCACTAAAAGTCATTGTGCCGGTAGTCCTGGTGGTCTGCTCAGTCTGTCTGTCCCTGCTAGGCTCTTCTGTGGCCCCGGTTCCTGCCTGGGGAGCCTCCTCAACCCTAACCCCTAATCCTCATGATTCTAAATAAAGGCTGGCTTGAAATAGGAGCCTCGTGTGGCGCAAAGCGATAAAGCAGCAGTTTCTGCAGCCGAAACTCTCCCCACGGCCTGAGTTCGATCCCAGCAGAAGCTGGTTTCAGGCAGCCGGCTCGGGTCGACTCAGCCTTCCATCCTCCCGAGGTCGGTAAAATGAGTACCCAGTTAGCTGGGGGAAAGGGAATAACGGCCGGGGAAGGCAATGGCAAACCACCCCGCTATAAGGCCTGCCAAGAAAACGTCAGCGAAAGCTGGCGTCCCTCCAAGAGTCAGTAATGACTCGGTGCTTGCACGAGAGGTTCCTTTCCTTTCCTGAAATAGGAATGTAGCAAGCTGACAGGGATTGAACCCGGCACGTTCTCTAGTACTGAGCTGAGCTGCCTCCCAAATTATCGTGGAGCAGTTGGGCCCGCCGGCTTCTATAGTTCCATCCTTCTACCCTTCTAACCAGAAACCTCCTACACTTCTGCAATCCCGATCCATTGTCTTCACCGACACCCTGCTCCCAGTGGAGAGGATATGGATCGAGACCGCAGCCTGCATTTTCCCCCTCTCCTTGGGAGGCGCGGCGACGGCGACTGTTGTGATGAACAGACGCGCTTCAAAAGTGACCACTACACACCACTGTTTATATGTGCGCAGCGGCAAAGATGTGCAATTTGTTTTGAGTTCTCCACTCAACCACATCGAAAGCTGCCATTGGTCCACACAGGCCAGTATTTGCTGCTCTGATTAGTGGTAGATCTCTGGGAGGAAAGGCAGGGAAGCAAGGGTGTCCCCGCCAAAAAAATTCCCATAACCCGCGACCTGACCCTTTTAACTGGAGATGTTGAGGACTGAATCTTAGAATGTAACACAAAGGGAAGGCTGAATAGCTGAGCTTTTGGTGTGAGTGTGTCTTCCGTGCTTCCGGTTTTATTATTATTATCGCAACGGATATATCGTGTTCTATTTGTTTGGTTTTGCTTGATGTCCTTTAAAAAAAAGAAGAAGAAATTCACGGCATGCCGCTTTGATCGCTTTTCCAGAGAAAAACAGGATATAAATAATTTTTCAAACAAGGAAACTGAACTTGCTGAACGTTGACAAGGCGGGGTTGAAATGCACTTGCCAAGTTGCGAACCTGGAGTTGGATCCAGACCTGGTCATTAGAATCGACTCATGGAAATCAAAGGGACTTCAGTTACTAATGAGTCACTTACCTCCCATTGATTTCAATGGGAGCATTCGAAGGAGTTCACACCACCGCTAACCATTGACTGTGGGTTATTTTGGGTTAGTGTGTTGTTTGAACGCAGCCAGGGTGACTTGTTCACCATGCAGTGTGGCTCGTTCACCACCCTGAACAAGCCAACAGCAAACATGGTTTCTCAAGGTGGCTTATTCAAGAAATATAAGCCACACCGCACGGTTAACATGCCACCCTGCAGAAAACTTCCTGGGTTCAGACAACACGCTAACCCACGATTCAACAAACAACTCATGAATCAACAAACAACCCATGATTCAACCACTGAGGGCAGAAGGTAGGATTTTAATAGTTCACTCTAACCACTATGCCAAACTAGCGATCTTGAAATATTTCCACAGAGGCGATGCACCAGACGGTGAGTTTCAGAAAGGCGCTGAGTACCTGTTTGATGCTGCCCAGGGTTGCATTGCAGGAAACAGAAAGGGTCAAATAAATGCCAGTGGGTAAAAGGAAGTCAACTTGAATGTTCTGGTTTGCTTCTTTGGACCAAAATTCGACTGGGCAATAAATCCCCGGGGTCATCCTGCTCACTTCTCAGCTACAACCTGCAAGCGAAGGAAAAACAGAAAGGAAACTGAAATTTACCCCTCTGAGAAGGGAGCGTTTGCTGGGTTGTCAGAAAATCAGCCACGCGAGCGTAGAATTGAAATGATGGGGCAGAAAATGTAGCCTTTTGGGTGTTTGAGTTTTTTTCTCCCAACAAGTAAGTTTGCAGTCCTTATGAGAAGGTAACATTAACATAAGGACTAGAAACTTAAACAATCAATTACTTTTCCAAGAGATAAAACAACACAAACCCCCCAGAAAAGAATACATTGAATTTAAATCAAGTTATTGACCTGCAAATGAGGAAAGGCAGAAATTTACCCACCTGGGAGATTCAGACAGGTTTGCTGAGTTATCAGGAAATGAGGTGCACGAGTGTGGAATTGAAATTGACTGGGTGGAAAACAGCATGGAATCCAACTCTAGCCCTACGCAGAGCAGACCCATTGAAATTAATGGGACTTAAGTTAGTCAAGACTAACCAAGTCCCCATTCATACGTAGGACTAACATTGGATACTACCCAAGGATTACATGCCATCACCACCTTGGTCCTGCTTGCAAATTTCCGCCGGTTAATTTGAAAAAATAAATGAATAAAAGATGCCAAATCTCAAATGGGTTGCCCATCTTCTGCCCCGGTTCCCCCCAAAACGCTCTCTTGTACTTCTTAAAGACAGGCAGGAATTCAACAGAGACAGCAGCTGAACTGCCCTCAGCTCCCACCCCTGGGAGATGAGAGATGAAACAGTACCAATCCCACCTGTCCCAGCGAAAACCAACTTAGTTTTTTCCTCTCCCCTCCTCATCCTACTTCCCTTGTGTGTCGTTGCTTTTCAAACTGTCACCCCACTGACAGGAACCGTCTTATTTGACCGACTGGTTGTCAGCTCCACCTGCACCCTCTTTTACCCAAGGAGCGGCATAAAAATACTTAATAAATAATAATGTCCTTTTATACTGCAGTTTCAAACGCTTATATCCTAGCATGTATTTTACGGTTTTAATTGTTGTGAACAGCCCCAGAGAGCTACTGCTATTCGGCAGTATAGAAATGTAATAGATAAATAAAATAAAATAAAATAAAACGTTTCTAGCTTTCTACCCAGAATGCACCTGTTAAAGGGACGGAATCTTCTGGGAAAGTAGGGAGTGCCGCTAGTCACCCTCGGCAACTTTTATCTACCAGTAGCACCTCAGAGCGAGCGACATTTCCACATCCGTAACTAAGCAGAGGCAGCGATTCCCAGAAAAGTGAGCCATAGTTGCTGTCTTCTGGGGTTTTTAATATTATCTATCAATCCGGTGTGGTATCGCTACAGGACCAGATGCAATCGCTCCAAACCACAAGGTTGACTTCCTAGGAAGAGAAGGAAAGGAAGTCTAGGCAGGCGGAGGGGCGGGGTCGTGAGCCCGCACAGTAGAGGAACTCAAGTAAAGAGGCTATAACACGGCACCCGCCCGGCTGTCCACGGGCAACACACACAAATGGGTGCCTTTTTTTTGGCGGGGGACACGTTTTGCACCCCGCAACGATTTAGAACTCTTCCTTCATTGAGCCAGAACTGCTGGAGAGGGGGGACATCGGATTGCACGCTTTGATTCTGGCTATATTTGAAATTTAAAAAATCGTTTTTTATTTTTTACAAGGCGGGGGGAAATAGCCAATTTTACCAGCTTACATCACCTGATATGGTTACGAGCTTCGGCTATTGGGTGGTATAGTGGCTAAAGTGTTGGACTAGGAGTCGGGAGATCTGGGTTCTAGTCCCCACTCAGCCATGGAAACCCACTGGGTGACTTTGGGCCAGTCACACACTCTCAGCCCAACCCACCTTACAGGGTTGTTGTGAGGATAAAATGGAGAGGAGGATTATGTACGCCGCCTTGGGTTCCTTGCAGGAAAAAAAGATGGGATATAAATGCAATAATAAATAAATAAATAAATAAACTAACTAACTAACTAACTTCCATATCCAGTGGGGTATATTACTCTTCCTCTTCAACAACATTTTTGTTATTAGGTATTGCTATGTGAATGAGGTACGTACGTTTTTCATCATCATCCTTATTATTACTACTAATACTACTACATTTATATCTCACTTTTTTAACTTGACTAGCTGGGGCATGCTGGGAATTTTTTCTGTCTAAACACACACAGGACTGCGTCCAAACGTCTGGATTCAACCCACACGTTCAGTAGCACCATCGCAGAACAGCATTTATTTTAAAAGTTGCTATTTATTTATTTCTCTATTTATGACCCATTTTTCATGAGACAATATAATCCCAAAGCAGGGTAAACAAATGATGCAACATAATAAACTACAAAATAGAGACACGCTCTGGTGCTGGTAGAAATTCTTATCTTTAATAATTTCTTCACATGCTGGTGAAAATTCTTATCTTTAATAATTTCTGCAGCCTACTGAAGAAATTATTAAAGAAGTATTTTTACCAGGACCAGAGCGTGTCTCTATTTTCGCAGTTGATTTGTGGTGCTTTCCCCTCTTTTTTCTACAACCACAACATAATAAAATCACACAACCCAATTCCCCGTTCCTTACAAGAACGCCTAAGGAAGATAACAGGAATGCAAATGTAAATATAAAAGAATACAAAACTTAAGAAATGTTGTTTAATAAACAACCCTGCTTTGGAGTGTAGCATTCCAAAGGATTTTGGTAATGAAAGAAAAAAACCCCACCAGGGTTAGTCCTGAGCACAGCAGCGCTTGCAATGAATCCTTCCCCACAACCTCTAGTGTGGGACTACAACTTCCATTATCCCTGCTGGCTGTTCTGAATTGACCAGAAAACTTCAACTATTGGGTGGCAGAGAAATAAGTAAGTAAGTAGTAAATACATAAACGTAGCCCACACATCTGGAAGGCTGGGAAAAACTGACACAGAGGACTTGTAACTTGAAATACAAAATAGGTAACTGTCTTCTGTTCTTTTCCCGGAGTTCACATCCCATCAATAATCTTGTCCAGGCAACGTTGGCCGGGGAAGCAAGCTGTGGCTCTCACCGTATCACTAACTACACAGATACTGAGAAAAGGTGATTTTCACAAGTATCCTAGACGTTGAGCAAGCGATGCATGGCGCTATATGCCAATGCCAGTGACGTCGATACTGTGACTTTACAAGGCCACCTGTGCCATTTTGGAATTCTATATTGTTTTCCTGCATCCCCCCCCCCTTTTTAAATTCATCTTCAGAGGTAGTGCACACAAGCTCCTACACAGGAGGGGAAAATTATACACACACCATATCTCACAGGCACCAGTTTGCCTACAGACACCTCTCTCCCCACCTGCCAGGTCCCACCACCGCGATTTTTATTTTATTTTTCAAGCTCAGACCCTCACCTCTGACTTTAACTTAGCTTCTCAGGCAAGTTATTTTTCTTTTAGTCTCACCAGGTTGCCTTCCAGTGCCATTGTGACCAACCATGGTAGCCGCTTTGTGAATGAGCAAGCCCCGCCCTGGCATTTCAGCCATGTTGTGATAAGGCGCACAAGACTCCCTCAAAATTTCACGTGTGCCCACTGAACCCAAAATTATTGGGGAGAGGGCTGCTATAAAGCCAGACCTGTCTACCCCCAAATTGTGAAAACAAGGCTATCGCTCCACTAGCTAAGAGAGTAAAACCATTATTCCATCAGATAAAAGATAGCAAATAGAAAAGCTTGTTATTAAGAGCTTAATATTACAATATCACTTTGTACACTGATGCATAATTCAAGGGGGTGGGGAGAGAGACGGAAAAGAACCCTTCCCATTAACTAAACGCTGCCCATGTATTTCTCGAGCTTTTATGTGCACTAATGAGGACTAGAATATTAGAAATGCATGGCATTTTAAAAAACAAAACACACCTTCAGATTCTAGATCTGTCCAGCTCCAAATTTTGGAGCAGGGATAGTGCTGCACTAATGAAGCGCATGAATCATTATTCCGTCAGATAAAGGACAGCAAAAAGAAAAACAACATGACTTGCAAGGCACTCATGCTCAGAAACAAAACCCCACTTATAAAGTGGGGAGAGAGGCAAAACACTCTCCAGAGGACATGGGAGTGGGGAGCCATGAAGCTTTTTGCAAAGATATTTTCATTAAGTGATGGGCAACAGAAAGTGAATGTGTTTTTCAGCAATGCTTGGAGGAGAACAACAAAACATATACCTGTGTACATTGGTGCATAATTCAGGGGATGGTGTGGGGGGAGAGGGAAAAGAACCCTTTCCATTAACTAAACGCTGCCTGTGCGCTTCTCAGACTTTTACCTGGAGCATTGAGGACTAGTATGTTAGAAAAGAATGTCCTTTTTAAAAATAAAACAAACACAGGAATTCTCAGATCTCGCCCCAGCTCCAAGGCCTCAGAAAAAAAGCGGACCGGTAAAGGAGCATTTCTCCCAAAATCGTTGGCGTTATTTATTTCTTGCCCGCCTATGCGCAGGGCTCAGGGTGAGTTACAAGGTAACGACAGTGCACAGACGATTTCTGCTTTTGTAAAAAAACCAGAGGAACATTAGACACAAGAAATCACATGCCTTGGAAAGCTAGAGGAGAAAGTCAAGAGTGCTCCCCAGAGGTAAGGATTACTCTCCTGCCCACCCCGCTGAAGTTGTAAAATGGGCACCCCTTACCCCAAGAGAATCTGGTCGTCCACTTCCCCAAAAGATGCCAAGAAGCATCTAAAAAGAAAGTAAGACGCTGGTCCTCATGGTTATGAAGGAAGGGATGATTTAAGCTGCATAGGAAAAGCTGCCTATGTCAGCATTGCATACACCAGCTTGGGTGCCCTCTTGGACTACAACTCCCATCATTCCCAAGGCAGCATGGTGAGTGGCTGGGTATACTGGGAGTCATCGTCAGAACCATCTGAGAGGAACCAGGTGGAGGAATCCCACCCCATTCAAGGCAGCTGCCTGTACTCCCCAGGAGCGCACTGAACATGCTCAGAGGCGCTCTCGGTGTGGGGTTATTAGCCGTTAGCCATCAATACGCTCGCCCGGAGACTCCATATAACATTCTTCTCCTAAAGAAAAGTTCCACAGTCTGAAAGGGGGGGGATCTCTCCCCACGCACCCCTAAATCAATGTTCCAAAGGCTGAAATTAGGGGGAGGCTCTCTGCCCGCATCCCAATAATAATAATAATAATAATAATAATAATAATAATAATAATAATAATAATAATGATGGCAGCATATGAGAGAAAGACACAGAGAAGGCAGCATCATGTGTCCCTAAGCAGGCATGGCTGGTGAGCTGAGGAGGAGAAAAAAGAACCCAAAGAAATTCAAGTCCTGGAGGAGATGCGCGCGAACCTTGCTCCTCGCCTCCCCCAGTGCCCCGCCACTGACCTGAGGACAGCATCCATGGCTCCCCGCGTCTGGAAAACAAGCCGAGACGCTCCTCGCCAGCGCCCCGCTACAAAACCCGCCCGGGGTGTGGGTGGGAAGGGAGCGCAAGTCTGCTGCGGCTGCTGCTGCCGGGGGGCTGGCTTGAGAAGGCGGCGGCACCACCCCTTAGGGGCAGGCGAGCCCGAAGCGGTTAGGGAGCGTCTGCAAATTACCGGCGGCGACGCGGAGCGTTTGACATGTTTGCGGGCGTCTGCACGCGCACTCCCCTTTGTACTATTTCTATTTATTTTTTAATTACAGTGTTTTTGCTTATTTATTATTTTGGTGTTTTTGCTTATTTATTATTTCGGCGCAGGCTTGTCCCAACCTGGGGCGCTGCAGACGAGTTGGATTGCAACACCCATCATGCACAGCCATGCTGGTTCCATTTCTATTTAAAAAATAATAATAATAAAGTGGCTTTGCGTTTTGTTTTGGAGCAGCCCTGTCCCAACTTAGGGCTCTGCAGATGCGTTGGATTGCAACACCCATCATGCACAGCCATGCTGGTTCCATTTCTATTTAAAAAATAATAATAATAAAGTGGCTTTGCGTTTTGTTTTGGAGCAGCCCTGTCCCAACTTAGGGCTCTGCAGATGCGTTGGATTGCAACACCCATCATGCACAGCCATGCTGGTTCCATTTCTATTTTTTTTTAAAAAAAAAAAGATTTAAAGTGTCTTTGCTATTGTTTTGAAGCAGACCTGTCCCAACTTAGGGCTCTGCAGATTCGTTGGATTGCAACACCCATCTTGCACAGCCATGCTGGTTCCATTTCTATGATGTTGTTCTTTTAACGTTTGAAGTGTCTGTGCTTATTTATTGTATTGGAGTCTCCATTTTATTCCTGTTGTCATAGTGAAACTCTCTTTAAACAAGCAATTCAATTTTCTTCTGCTGCTTTACTCATTTTACTGCCGGCTCTTCAATGTTTTAAATATATTGTTTAATGTTTAATATTGTATTATATGTTGACACTTGCATATTCTTTTTATTATTTTGGGGTAGTTTTTTGTTTTTTGTTTTTGCTTTTGTTCTTGTTGCTTGGTCAAACCAAATAAACAAAAAATGTTTTGTTGTTTATTCGTTCAGTCAAGAAATAATAATGGTGCTATGATTAAAGTGAGTTTAAAATGCAAAACTAGGTGCTGCACGTGCTCAAAGTATCATTTAAGTTTTGTAAACCACTTAACTTTTGTAAACTGCCCAGACAGGCGGTATATAAATGTAATAATAATAATAATAATAATAATAATAATAATAATAATAACAACAACAACAACAACAACAACAACAATAATAATATTTTTTACATGATCGGCAAACTGTTTTTTTTTGCTCTAATATATTAGGAACATACAACCATTTATAAAGCATGGCATGGCAACAGGGGAGAAATGTTAATGATGAGCTGCAGAACTAAAGCAATACACAACTAAAATAAACCAGGGTGGGAGCAGAGACCATTAAGTCCAGGACCTAAAATTACCTGGCTGTGCAATTTTTGAACAACCTGCAAGGGCTACCCCAGGTAGAATGTGTTGCAGTAGTCTATTCTTGCATTTTTCTCAGGACCATCAAGGATTTTTTTAAAACGGTAGATTAAACTGCTGCTGCCTTTTATCTGTGTAAACTATTAATTTAACCCATTAATTTCTAAAATAAGTTTCCGTATTGCTTAGCCCTTAAACATTCCCGAGGCAGTGCACTGAGTTCAAATAAAATTGCAGTTGAAAACTAAAACATCAACATGAAGGCCCTTTTAGAGATATAAACGGGACCTGACGAACCTATGGAAAGGAGGACTGGGCTCCTGTATTTTTAACAGTTGTACTAAAGAGGGAATTTCAGCCGGTGTCATTTGTTTGCGTGCAGCACCTGGTGAAATTCCTTCTTTGTCACAACAGTTAAAGCAGCAGGAGCCCTGCCCTCTTTTGTATCTGGTCACGCTAGGCAGGGCTCCTGCAGCTTTAACTCTTGTGATGAAGAGGGAATTTCACCAGGTGCTGCATGCATAAAAAATGAGACCGCCTGAAATTCCCTTTTCAGTACAACTGTTCAAGACACAGGAGCCCTGTCCTCCTTTTCATGTGGTCATCTTAAATTTTAAAAAACCTGCACTTGCCTCCCTCTTGTGCATAAACGGTGCCATTTTGCTTCCACAAAAATGATCGGCACTCCGAGAGTGAGATCACAATTAGAAGATGGGATTGAAGGAATTGTGAGAGAGTATCGGAGGAAGTCACAAAGAGTCGGAAGCAACTGAACAAATAAACAACAACATTGAATAAACACAGGGTGTTGATCTTGGTTAGCAAGAAAGGCCATCTCCAGCATTTTCTGTTTCGGGCTTGCTTTACTGTAACATGCCTGAACCAAAATAGCCCTCTAAAAAAAATGAACCAATCCAGACTACCCTCTGCCAATCAATCAATTAAAACTTTAGTTGCTTAATCTAGTAATTCAACCCATTAAAACACGTAGCCCTAAAGCCCTTTCAAAACTGTACACAACTGAACAAGTTGCTACATACATATGCATTAAGGGAGGGTGTTGAACCTCTTTCTTGGGGGCCACCTTCATGCAGTGGGTGGGGCTAAAGCAAAGGGGCGGAGCAAATGGCAACAGGGCGGGCCCCAAAAACAGAGAAGACCAGCTTATTTTTAGTTTCAAGCTCTTACTGTCAGTAAACTAAGCCTTAGGCTTTCAGAATGAGGAAGCCACGAAAAAGCCACGAAACCAGCAAACCATTGCCAGTTGGAAGTGGGGTGGTGGTGGATAAGCAGGAACCACCTGGTATGGGGACGAGGGGGTCCAACTGGGGAACCCCCAGACGGCCAAATGAGGATGCAGTGTAAGCCAGATATGGGTCCAGACCTGAGGTTTAATACAACCACATTAGACACTTTCTGATGGCAAATATTTCCATGATATTTCATTCATTTCCCTACATTTATTATGTTTTTATACTGCCCCACAAGCAAAGCTGTTCTGGGTGGTTTGCAAAAGTTTTTAAAAATACATTATATAATTTAATTTTAATTAAAGTTTTTAATTTTTGTGAACCGCCCAGAGAGCTCCAGCTAAATGTAATTAATAAATAAATAAATAATATAAAAGTACAAAAACTATTTACATAAAAACATATAAACAGACAATGCACACAGAGACAACATTTACCTAAAAACAATGTTTAAACCATCAGCCAAAGAGAACCCCGGATAAAAACTCATTATATGTTGCCAAATTTAGCATCTAATACAGTGCCTTTCCCATAGGATTCACAATGCCTCTGTTTTATTGTTTCCAACACTCCAACCACTATACTGCACTGCCTCTCAGATCGGTGTGATGTTTACCATTTAATTTTAAATTTATTAGGAAATGTTTCTCTTGGTCCTGCAGGCGTATGACTCTGAAGCAGGGAACTGCTGAAAGCAACTGGAAAATTAGGATATCATACACTGGAGACTTTTGATATTGTGCTTTTGACCAGCTTCATTCTGTTTTATTTATTTATTTAATTGATTAATTAATTAAAAACATTTCTTGGCCGCCTGTCTGGGCAGAAGCCCTCACAAGGTGGCTGACAACAATAAAATACATAAGAACAGTTAGAAATATTCTAATAAAATAAAAACAGACACAGTTTATGGGGGAAGCTATGTCTGGGACAAAGTTTTGGTGAAAAGTCAGGTATCCTTTTAAATGAAGAAACAATAGAATCAGTAATCCTTACAATATTTATTTATTTATAATATTTATATACAGCTCTCCATTCAAAATTTCGGAGCGGTGTGTGTATATATATATGCTTTACGGTGGATTCCTGCATTGAGCAGGGCATTGGACTCAATGGCCTTATAAGCCCCTTCCAGTTCTACTATTCTATGATTCTATGACAACAGAAGTTTCTCTGTGGTTTTTTAAAAATTCAACCCTCAACTATAGATGTGCGGATATTTCTGAAACTTGCTGTTTACTGGCAGGCTGCTTTCTGTTCTGCTTCGCTGCAGTCATGTTTTGATTCATTATTTTCGCATGCCAGACACAGGACCTACTGTGTATTTTATTATTAAACAGGCAGTTGCCAAGTTTTCAGATGCCCATAATAGCTCAGGAGCATTTTGATTATCTGGTGATGATGGGTTGGACTCAGAACAGGTTATTAATTTCTTGGGTGGAAAGAACAGTATTATATATATGGGCAAATGCACAAAAAAGCAATGTTTAGAAAATTATATTTCATGAGTGTATCCCATCAATTAAATGGGTACATTTCCTTCCTAAAGTTGGCTTCTACTGAATCCCCCCCTTTAACCTAGTACACTCCTAAAATTATCTCCAACTCTGATAATATAAAACCTTCCAGTTTCTCTCTACTTGATTTCCACCTACCAAGAAACCTGGCTGTTTCACCAAAGGGTGAAGACGGTTCCAGTTACAGCTGAATTTTATGTTTTCAAAAACAGGGGATCGATAATTGTCAATTTCTTTGTTTATCCCCACAGTCCTAATGGAAGACCCAGGTATGATCTGAAACTATCACGTTCTGGCGGTGCCTAATTTGAATGCCTGCAACCTCCTCCCATATTTTATCTGAAGACTCCAACCATGCAGGCTTCCAGATTTCACCGCACTCAGCCTTTTCCCCCTGTCTTCTATCCTGCTTTCTGTACTGTCTTGAAGAGATCTGCAGGTCTCAAAAGTTTGCATGTTGTTGGTGACCTTTCAGACAGCTCAATAAAAAAAAAAAGGTACAACCCTAACATGGAGTTTGGAACAAAACAACCAGAAATTAAATTTCACGAATGTACTCCATCTGTAAAATGGGTACATTTTGCTAACCTCTCCTCTAAGGCTTAAAATGCTTGCCTGCTTAATTCCTTGGTGCTCCAGAGAACTTTGGCTATGGGGTAGTAGCATAGATATGTAATAAGTAATAATAAATCATTTCTGCCAACAGGTACATTGGACATGCGATGATCAACACATGGACCTCTTTCAGCCTGTGAGCCGAATTCCTCTTCGGGAAAGCCTTCGGTGAGGGCAGCACCTTCCAGCAGTGTGTGGAGCCAAAGGTAAGGGCCAAAATCCCAGAATCATCAGCCTAATTTTGCTTCGGGTTCTGAATGCCAGTTATTAAACCTTAGGAGAGGTATTTCTGCCTTTGAGAAATGGAGGGGGGCGGGAAATGCCATGTGAAAGTTGCAAAACCACCAAATGGCCAGATTTGGCTACAGGACTAAGGCTCAGTACTCCAAACCTGCAACTTGCAGGGACAGGTAGAGAAAAGATAATCCTTCCACCCCACTCTGGCCAATAGTCACAGAAAAGCCAAGATAGAATCATAGAATAGTAGAGTTGGAAGGAGCCTATAAGGCCATCGAGCCCAACCCCCTGCTCAATGCAGGAATCCACCCTAAAGCATCCCTGACAGATGGTTGTCCAGCTGCCTCTCAAAGGCCTCTAGTGTGGGGGAGCCCACCACCTCCCTAGGTAACTGGTTCCATTGTCGTACTGCTCTAACAGTCAGGAAGTTTTTCCTGATGTCCAGCCGGAATCTGGCTTCCTGTCACTTAAGCCCATGATTCTATGTCCCCTTTCCCTTCCTAAATCAGAAACAAGTCGTCATAAATCACAGTATATTTTTACAGGAACACGCCCAGGGTTGTGTGTAGTAGCTTTTAAAACAACAACAGAGAAACACAACAGAAACATGAACACCGTATCAGTGCCACACGCGGCTCAAACATTGTGAAGACGCTTTCCCAGTTTCAACACACCTTTATTTTGATAGAAAGAGGGTTAACATTGCAATGGAGAAAGATGATTCTTGCTAGGTGTGCAGGCTGGACATATTTCGGTTTAAAGAAAGACAAGAGCAACGCGGAGCTAGACTCATGGAAGGGAGGGGACCCTCACGGGTGACTTCAGCCAGACGCTCTTTTTACTCTGTAAGTATTGTGTTTTTAATTGCTTTTCTTTGTGTTTTAATGTATTTGCTTCTTACAGTTGTTTTCAACATGTTTTGTCAGTGACTGTAAGCCACCTAGAGTGTTTTTTTCCAGGCAGAAAGGAGGGATATGAAATACAAATCAAATCAAATAAATAAGCAAATGAACAAATTGCTCCAACAGCAACTGGATAAATGCACGCGTTTCTCATCCACGGGGCTAGAAAATAAAATTACGCCTAAGAGGAACCGTGGAGGAATAAATCAGGCCAAAAGGATGCCAAAGGGGGTGATTTCTACATAGGTTTTTTGTATATGCGGCATCCTTTGCCAGAAGCCGTGGGGTTTGGCGTCTTTCGGGGTGCAGCTGGACGAACGGCCCTGGGTACCTCCGGAGAGGTCTGAGCGTCGATTAGAACGCAACCATTACTGTCCATTAGGCAACGTGGGGGGGGGGAAGAAACCTCCGTTTTCAGAGCCTTTTCAAATCCCTCGCGGGCACAAGCGACAACGAAAATGCGCTTGAAGGCCACCTCTTAATTGCAGCCACAAGACAAACAGGAAACCTCACGCAGTCTTTGGAGACGGCGCCATCGGCGACAGCTGGGCAGCTGTTTTGCTGCGACAGCTGCATCTTTGGGTTCTGCTGAAAAAAGCACAACAACTGTAGAATCGTTCAGGTGCACGGGGGGGATTTAAGGGGGGGGGGGTCGTTCCAAAGCAGGACTGGATTCAGGGGCGTCGGCAAGGGTGGGCACGGTTGGGCAGCTGCCAAGGGCCCACTATTCAGGAGGGGCCCACTGAAAAGCCCCCCTTGGAGCTGCTCCTTCTCTTCACCATGGCAACCTGCTTGTTCACTGGATCTCGCTTCGGCCTAGACAACAGTGATGGTGAGAAGGAGGAGAAGATGCCTTGGCCTCCTCGCTCACTACCTCTCTAGCAAACAAGTGGGATAAAATCAGAGCCTCCAATAGGGAGGCAGGCAAAGAATCTGCGTCCTTTTGAAGCCCCCCGAACCATGCTTTCCCGAGGGCCGGAACGGTTGGCTGGTAAAGAAAACGGCATTCGATTCACCCTGGTTCAGCTGCTACCCATGTCATCGCCATGTGGCAAAGGCTGAAGAAAATCCGTAGGCCTTTTGGGGATGAAGGAAGAACACAGCCTTTGTTCTAAAATGAGCATCCTCTTTTAATTATCATGATATGGAGGTGGGGAGCAGACAGCAGGAGAGAGTTTTTAAAGCCCTTCCTGGGGGCTGTCCATATGCAGCCAAAGCTTCGTGGTGGCTGCAGATCTGTGCTGTGTTAGTTATAGGACGCAGCCGCAGATTTGCAGCCACGGCGAGGCTTTCCCGCAAAGCTGTGAAGAGAAAAAGTCAGGGGCTTGCTCTGACTTTTTCTGTGGGAGCGAGGTCACCACGGCTCTTACGCCGTCTGACCTCACTCCGTGGCCGATCGGGGGGGGGGGGCGGTCCTGGTGGAAGGTGACTGGCGATTGGTCGCTGGAAATCAGGAAGAGTGGCTCTGGTATCCGGATGACTGCCGGAAACCCCACACTCTCTCCTCGGCATCAGGATTACCTGATGCCCCCTCGAGTAAGTAAAACCGGGGAGTTTGTGGGGAAGGTGGCACCTTCTTGGCTCTGTGAAAACAGCCCCCTCGGTTTCCGGGCCCAGTCCAAAGTGCTGGTTATGGCTTTGAAGGCATGACAGCATTTGGGAGCAGCGTGTGCTATGGGCCGCCTTCTCCTATATGAGAGAAGGCGTTTTGAGATCATCTACGAAGGCCTCCTCCTCGGTTTCACTGAACGCAATCAACCTGGACAGCTTAAAGATGCTGCAAAACCCTCACTTGATTTCCCTTACTATTTACATTTTCATCCTGTGATTCCGCGTGCAACTAGAGTTCAACACGAGGTTGGAGAAGGGGGTTTGACATCTTCCGTAAGAACTTAAGAGGAGCCCTGCTGGATCAGACCAAGAGTCCATCACTCTATTCCCACAATGGCCAATCAGCAGGACACGGGTGCAACAGCACTCTCCCACCCAAGTTCCCCAGCAATTTACTGCCACCTGTGGACCTGTTGCAAATAGGCGTTGAACAGCCTCCTCCAATCCAGGGCGATTCGGATGTCTCGGACTACAATTCCTATCATCCACAACCCGCATGGCCCTCTAGCCCAGCATTGCCTACACACCAGCCTCTGGATGTGCTGGAAGACACCTCCCACTGTCCACAATGAGCAGGTCCAGCTGCCCTGCTGGCTGGGGAAACTGGGTGTTGTAGTCCAACTTGCCTGGAGAGCATCAGGTGAATGCTGGTGTGTAGGATAGGGGCATAGAACTTCTTTCAACTTGAGGGCCAGATTCAATTTTGGAGATGCTCAAGGACAGACAGTCCAGTGGTGGGTGGGGCTAAAGGAGAAGGGTGGGGCCAAAGAAATAGGGCGGAGTTAAAAACACCAGCACGTTCTTCCTTAAAGTTCTTAGGAGAGGCATTTCAAACTTTTAGAATTGGGGTGGGGGGGAGAAAACACAAAAACTGGGAAAACACCAAATGATTGGTCATTGGGGAAGTGGGCGGGGCTAGAGGAAAGGGGTGGGGCTCCTTAGGGAACCCCAGACATTTGCTGGATGTTTCAGAAATGACCATGGAGGGTTTGATTATTAACAGTTCCAGAATTGCCTTGGCAAGGTATTTTATTGACACACGTCACTTTGGAAGACAAGAATTGTCTGAAAATCAGGGGTGGGAAATGCATTAAACAAATAAAAATGAAAAATATTCGAACTCCTGCAGCTCAAAAACAGCAGCTGAAGGCTTTGTAAATTGCTTGAATGCATAAATCAGCAGATCAGACTCGTTAAAGAAATGACCCTAACTTTTTCTAATGGCTCTATTGCTTTCTGGATATATCTTTTTTCATATTTAGTAGGCTGGAGAACTCTTGTACTTAGCATTTGAAATTTTAACAATTACGTAGTAATAAAAATATATAAATATATAAATGAAATAAAAGGAACATGTGGAGCATGGGATGTTCAGGATGGAGGCTCCTCCCCTGCACTGCACTTCACTAGGAAGGACAAATATCAAACCGGTGAAGCTCTCCTTATGGAGCTTTACTGGGTGAATTTCTGCCTGTCCTAAGGATTTTAAGACGCCCCGGGAGGGAAATTTAAAAAAAGCAAAGAGGGAAATAAAAAAACCCGGTGGCAAACCAGGTGCAAAAGAGGAGGCGGTCTCTGGTTATTTGGCAGAAGGGGGAATTTCCAAAGGTGCAAATTCTCTCGCACACCTGCTGATGTTTCTTTGGTCTTCTTTTGCAGCTTTGCAACTACAGAAGGAAAAAGTCAGCCACCTTATCTCCTCCTCTTCCCTCGTAGGCAGGTTGTTTACTTCGAGACCTGCTGCATTTTAAAATAAAATAAAACAAAAAACCGAAAACCAAAAGGAAGTTAGACAAGGGGGATAGAGAGAGAAATAGCATTTCCCCTTCTCCCCCGAAATTACCGCAAGCCTCTCTCAGGGAGAAACAAAACCTAACCAGCATTGCTGGGAAACTGTTGGCCAGCGAAACCCCAATGAGAGAAGAAACCCAGCCAAAAGGAAACGGCTTTCCACCGCCAGCTCAGACTCAAGAGTTTTGTTCTGAGTCCGTAGGTGAGACAAACAAGATCAAAAAGAAAGGGCTTTGAAGGTTGGGCGCTCGCGCCTCGAACGCCCCCTGAGATCACGCCGCACGGATCGTCAGCCAACGATTTGCACAGCCTGAGAATCTCGGCTGTTTTGAAATTTGAATAAAATTTGAAGGGAAAAAAAAAAGGTTGCTAGTCCTCAAGGGTGAAAGGATATGGGGGGGACATAAATAGAGCATGTGCAGAGGAGTGCTGTTGCATTAACCGCCGCTGAGAGGGGGGGAATTTGGTCTGGCACTTTCTTGGCATGCAGGAAGTGATGTATGTATTATTGCATTTATATCCTACCTTTTTTCCTCCTCCTCTCCATTTTATCTTCACAACAACAACCCTGTGAGGTGGGTTGGGCTGAAAGTCTGCGACTGGCCCAAAGTCACCCAGTGGGTTTCCATGGCCGAGTGGGGACTAGAACCCGGATCTCCCAGTCCGACACTTTAGCCACCACACCACGTGATGGCATACAAATAGGATCCCTGGTTGGCCGCTAAAAAGAAAGGCGTTGATAGACTGCACGAAATTTTGGTCTCATCCAGCAAGGTTTTGTAAGTTTCACTAGCACGTGCCACCTGTTGATAACTGTTTCTGAGTGTGGGGATAACTTCTTGGGACAACTGCTTCATGTTAAGTTTCGCACCGTGTTCCAGATCACAGGGGAAAAAACAGAATTGGATGGTGGTGTGTTTCTTCACGGCCAGAACGAGGAGGTGGGCCCCGGTCTCTTGTACCATATGCAGATACAAGAGGGGAAAGGGTGGTTTAAAGACATTTGTAAAGTCAGCCCTAGGAGCTGATAAGAACATCAGAAGTGCCGTGCTGGATCAGACCAAGGGTCCATCTAGTCCAGCACTCTGTTCACACAGTGGCCAACCAGCCATCGGCCAGGGATGAACAAGCAGGACATGGTGCAACAGCACCCTCCCACCCATGTTCCCCAGCAACTGGTGCACACTGGCTTACTGCCTCGAATACTGGAGATAGCACACAACCATCAGGGCTAGTAGCCATGGAGAGCCTTCGCCTGCAGGAATTGATCCAACCCCCTTTTGAAGCCATCCAGATTGGTGGCCATCACTACATCCTGTGGTAGTGAGTTCCACAATTTAACTATGCGCTGTGTGAAGAAGTCCTTCCTGTTATTTGTCCTGGATCTCCCACATCAGCTTCATGGGATGACCCCGGGTGCTAGAATTATGAGAGAGGGAGAAAAATGTCTCTCTATCCACATTCTCCACACCATGCATCATTTTATACATGTCTCCCCTTAGCCTCCTTTTTTCCAAGCCAAAAAATCCCAGTTGATGTAACCTTCCCCCAGTTGATGTAACCCAATGATTTACTCATTGCGCAAGGGTGTTGAGCTCTTCCAGCCCTGGGCCCGAACTTTGGGGGTGGGCGGCAAAAGGGGCATGGCCAAAACACCAAAAATATCCAGCAGATTGTAGCTTAAAGCTCTCACAACCAGGAGCTAAGTCTTAGCAGAGGTATTTCACTTTTTAGAGGGGCAAGATAGGGGGTGGACAAGGCCAGCGTTAAGGGTAGGCGCGGCTGGGCGCTTGCTCAGGCCCTACACCCTAGCAGGGCCCACTGTCACTGACGTGCTCCTCTTCTTCACCTTCCTCTCGCTCTGGTCCAGATGACAGTGCTGGTCAGGAGGAGGAGGTGGAGATGCCCACAGCCATCTTGCTCCGTGGCTCTCACCTTGCCAACTAAGTGGTAGCAATGATGACGAAGAGGAGAAGCTGGTGACAATGGTGGTAAGGAAGTAGATTCTCTGATGGAGGGGACCCATTGAGGTAGCTGGCCCTGACTTCAATTACCCTCCATTGCTTGGGCAGATACGTCTTCTGGTAGTAGTAGTAGTAGTAATAATAATAATAATAATAATATTTCTTACCCGCCTCTCCATTCTGATCAAGGCGAGGAACAACAGTAAGTATAAAATACATAAAACTGAATTAAAAAGTAATATGCATTGTTAAAACATCTTAAGATCATTTTTAAAACACCCTATGGCTGCGAGAGCCGGACCATAAGGAAAGCTGAGAGAAGGAAGATAGATGCTTTTGAACTGGGGTGTTGGAGGAAAATCCTGAGAGTGCCGTGGACTGCAAGAAGATCAAACCAGTCCATACTCCAGGAAATAAAGCCAGACTGCTCACTTGAGGGAATGGTATTAAAGGCAAAACTGAAGTACTTTGGCCACATCATGAGAAGACAGGATACCCTGGAGAAGAGGCTGATGCTAGGGAAAGTGGAAGGCAAAAGGAAGAGGGGCCGACCAAGGGCAAGAGGGATGGATGATATTCTGGAGGGGACAGACTTGACCTTGGGGGAGCTAGGGGTGGCAACAGCCGACAGAAAGCTCTGGCGTGGGCTGGTCCATGAAGTCACGAAGAGTCGGAAGCGACTGAACGAATAAACAACAAAACAAAATTACACTGGGTAGGCCTGCTGGAAGAGATAAGTCTTTATAGCTTTCTTGAATGCTAGTAGACTGTCAAGTTGCCGAATCGCCTCCGGCAGGCTATTCCACACAGTCTGGGAGCAGCAGAAGAGAAGGTCCTCTGGGTAACAGTTGTCAATCTAGTTTTTGCTGACTGAAGCAGATTCTTCCCAGAGGGCCTGAGTGTGTGGGGCAGATTGTACAGGAGAAGGCGATCCCGCAGGTATCCTGGACCCAAACCATGTAGGGCTTTAAAGGTGATAACCAACACTTTATACTTCGCCCGGAAACTAATTGGCAGCCAGTGAAGAGATTTTAAAGCTGGTGTTATGGCAAAGAGGCTAAATTTCTTGACGCCCTGAATGACTCTGCCCTAGAACACTTTGTCATGGAACCGACCAGAGGGGAGGTGATGCTGGATTTAATCCTAAATTGTGCTAACCCAGAGCCTAGTGCAACCCACTGGAGACAGTAACCGCAGTGCCATCAATTTAAAATTCATATTTAAGTCAGAAATGGCCCAGGAAGTCCGACACAGCCGCATTTGACTTCAGAAGAAGGAACTTCTCTAAAATGAGAGAATGGGTAAAAACTAAAAAGGAAGTTCAAAAGGACGATTGAAGAAGGCTAAATTTCTCCAAAATGCATGGAGGTTCCTCAAAACCACAAGTTCAGCTTGAATGGAAACTGCAGGTCAGGAAAGGTAGCACCAAAGTCCAAGAGGTTGCCAGTTAACAAGTAACAGGGAACACACCCCCCAAAATAGTATTTAAGACCTCTTTGTGAACAGCTAAAAAGGAGGCCCATGAAAGGGAGTTTATAGAACTCCCTTTCATTAGATTACACTTGGCCCACTTTTTGTGTAGCTACTGCTACTAAGAAAAGGGACTTTTCTGCTGTGGCACCCAGATTATGGAATGAGCTTCCCAGAGAGTCTCTCCTGGCACCTACATCGTGCTCTTTTCAGCGCCAGGTAAAGACCTTCATATTTCCCCAAGCATTTTATTCCTCCAGTTTCTGTCCTTTTAAACCTGTTTCTGCATTCTAAACCTTGCTACTGCTAGGTTCAAGTTGGTTATTATTTCTTGTTTTATACTTTAGTTTTAAACTTTAATATTGTATTTTACTGTCCTGTATTCCATGGTTTTCAGAGAGCTTTGGCTATTGGGTGGTCTAGAAAGGTAATAAATAAATGTATGAAAAGGGGCTCACCACCAAAAAGGCCCTGAGTCTCCCGTGCCTGCCACCAGGATTGACATTAATGGTGAGACTGAGTGAGGTCTCTGGCAACTGATTGTAAGGCCTGGGCAGGTTCATACAAGTGCAGTGGGTCCTTTGCATAACCTGCTCCCAAACTGTTTCAAGGCAGCGTGGGCAGAAATTAGATCTGGCCTTACTGGCGGACCTCATATAACATTAGCAGTAACAAAATAACTGCCCCCCACAACCATGACAAAATCGTGCTGCTGAAATGAGGAAAACCTGGGGCAACCAAGAGTGGACGCTTGTGTAGAAGGAATGTGAGCTCCATTTCATTCTGGTTGTCAAAACGCACTCCTGAGCTTAGAATCCTTTAATTCCATGTGTCTTTCGCACCCAGCGCCTTACAGGCAGGGCTTTAAAATTAGTCCTACAGTGCCACATAGTGGCAACACGCCGTAAAACGTGACAGAATATTTCTGGAATCTTTTATAAGAAAAAGAAGCACTTTTCAAAGACGAAAACTGGAACATAGCCAAGGAAGCATTTAAACGGTGCGGTCCCACACGTGTCTACTCAAAAGTAAGCCCCACTGAGTACAATGTGGTCATTCCCAAGTAGGCACCAGCCGTTCTTCTCCAACCTTGCACTCTCTAGACGTGTTGGGCTATAAATCTCATTACCTCCAGCCAGCATGGAAGCTGGATGTAGATGATGGGGGTTGTAGTCCCACACACCTGGATTGTGCCGAGTCAGGGGCAGGCTGATATATATCTATTTTCTGAGTACACGTGCAAAGGGTTGCACTTTGGAGGATGCAATGTCCTCGCTGGCAGTAAGAGCTTTATGCAGAAATATACAATTTTTGGCTCCACACACCAAATCTTGATAAAATAGTTAAGAGCAGAGACACCACACTGACAACAAAGGTCTGCATAGTTAAAGCAATGGTTTTCCCCGTAGTAACCTATGGCTGCAAGAGCTGGACCATAAGGAAAGCTGAGTGAAGGAAGATAGATGCTTTTGAACTGTGGTGTTGGAGGAAAATTCTGAGAGTGCCTTGGACTGCAAGAAGATCAAACCAGTCCACACTCCAGGAAATAAAGCCAGACTGCTCACTTGAGGGAATGGTATTAAAGGCAAAACTGAAGTACTTTGGCCACATCATGAGAAGACAGGATACCCTGGAGAAGAGGCTGATGCTAGGGAAAGTGGAAGGCAAAAGGAAGAGGGGCCGACCAAGGGCAAGATGGAGGGATGATATTCTGGAGGTGACAGACTTGACCTTGGGGGAGCTAGGGGTGGCGACGGCCGACAGAAAGCTCTGGCGTGGGCTGGTCCATGAAGTCACGAAGAGTGGGAAGCGACTGAACGAATAAACAACAACAACAACAGAATGTGGGTCCCACAGCCTATGCGGCAGGGTCTTGCTATTTACTGTTTTACTCTGTACAGCACCATGTACACTGATGGTGCTATATAAATAAATAATAATAATAATAAAAGGGATTCAGACATCAGTTCTGCTCTAGAAGTACACTGCCACTGGTCATGAAATCCCCACTGAACAGTCACAGCTACAAGCCTTTAACAGATTTCTTCTAATTCTCACAAGTTTCTAGTCCTCTTTCAACGATATCCACCCTGTCGCCATCATCACATCTTTCTCGGCAAGTACAAGCCACAAGGAATATAGAAAGAGCCCTACTGGATCAGACTAAGGGTCAAGCTAGTCCAGCGTTATGTTCACACAGTGACCAAACAGCTGCCCACAGAAAACCACAAGCAGGACATGAGCGCAACAGCACCCTCCCACCCATGTTCCCCAGCAACTGGTGTACATAGGCAAAGTCTTCAAAGGACATTCTCTGAGGTTGTTTGAGCAAATGCATTATTCGCTCTAGCCAAAAAAAAAACAAAAAAAGGCAAACTCTCCGGGTAAAGAGAGTTTTTGCCAGTGAATAGTACATTAAAAGGGACATTGCGCAACATAAAACACGTTTATTTTCCAGTAAGACTAAAAAAGACGAAGTAACAATTTTGGTATTTATCAACCAGCAAACTTAAACAGTGCAAGAGAAGATGCATCCACACACTTCACGCTACAACTAAAATGATCTCTGATTTGTTTTTCATTTGTGTGTGTATGTGTGAGTGTTGTTGCATTTGAAATATAGTTTTCAACACAGGGAGTGGAATGAAAACAACCTGTGGAGATTTCACCACCATTTTCAGCTTTCCACAACACAGCTGCAGAGTACACCCATACAGAACACATCTGGGGTACATTTTAAAACACACACACACACTTGCACTAAAAATGAAAAATTACATTCTTTCCCCAATATATTTTAAAATTAAAATAAAGAGCACAGTCCTGTTGCAGAGATCTGTTCATGTTCAGACCTGAATCTGGATGTTTTACACATGCTCAGGTCTCCGTTCATGCGAACGGAGGGGAAAGCAAAGTATTCGTGAAGTATCACATGCACAAGTTGATTCACTCCAATGAATGACTGAATGGAGAAGCATTTCTTGGGGCTGAAGTTCCATCAAGATTGCCAACTTTTTTATCAGCCTGTGCTCCTGTGCATTTAACAGTGATTTGGTATGTAGAGATTAGCACGCAGCTTTGCTTATCTCCATTTTGTGGTAAGCGTCCACATCTTGAATTCTGCAGAGCGCGTTTCTCTTAAAGGCACAGGAGCATATAGGTGTGTTTCCCTCATCGGTTGGCAACCCTGTGCTTTATATGTGGGCTTCATAGCTCCTGCATCTAAGTAATTGGATCAGGTTTCTGTATCTAACTCTCCCTTCTTTCGAGTTCAACGTTCTCACTGTAAATTGTATTCTGCCATAAAAGTAATTCAAAAGGCATAAAGAGCCAACTTTTGATTCAAACTTCAAGCACAAACTACATAAATGTTAAAGGCAGCCTCCATATTTTTACTTTTTAAACAAATACCTAAACTCCACACCTTTTCCTAACAGTACTGCCAACTTACCGAGAAAAGATTGCTCTGTACCCTACCCTGCCCTTCTGCTTTTTAGAACAGAGAACTTAATCACTCATTAAGGCCTGCAGAGTTCACCTTTGTTAAAGGCAGAGGTGCAGGACCCAGTGTAAGAAGTTGGCAACTCCAGGTTCAAAATAATCCTCCTACACTCAGACATAGCAAAACTTGAACCATCCGTTTTCCTGCCTTTATCACTCAACGTCCCACATTGCAACAGGCAAAAAAACCTACAACCATAACCAGGTGAAACCCATGGAGAATACTTTCATTTTACTCAGACAAAAATGTAAACTTTAAATTAACACTTGAAAAATCCCCCAGACCAAAAGACACCAGTAAAAAACACACACAGGCCTTGTAACAAAATATGTTCTGCAGTCAACCCGGAATAGAAAGTGTCTAAACTTTTCAATAAAGAAGTGTTTTTCACACACAAAAACAGGGAAGGGATGTTTTATTTTTAGGCCCTACAAAACCTTAATTTTTTAAAAAAAAATGGTTTTGTGGAAATGTGAGGGAAAGATTGAGGGCGTTTCACAGAACACAGTTTGTGGAAATATAGGGGGGAATTGAATTAAACAGGTCCCCAAAGATGTAACCCACAAACCTGTTATTCCGCCGTGGAAGGTGGCTCCTCCAACTTTTTTCAAAAAGATAAAGACAATTTTGTAGGTTTTCCTCTGCAAGCTGCTTCTTAAATACCATTTTCATGTTTTAGAAGGCTCCAGTTTTAGCAGGCTCCAGTTAGAAACCAAAAAGGCCTCTCAGGCCTTTTCCCGTTCTTTTCAGACTTCGAGGTCTCCAGATTTTTCACCTGAAAACAATTCTCACTGATTGCAACGGAGCTCGTGGAGGCGGGTGGCTCCGAGGTCAGTCCGGCAGTGAATCCGCTCCGGGTTTCAGTCACAACTCTAAAGGAGCTGTCCAACCTCGGAGAGCTTCTTTAGAATTCTGGCTGGTTCTGACTGAAACCCGGAGCGGATTCGCCGCCCCACCGGCATCGGAGCCACCAGCCTCCGCGGCATGAAGGTCTGAGCCAGGCTTCCTCAAACTGGCGCCCTCCAGATGTGTTGGACTACAACTCCCAATGGCCATGCTGGCTGGGAGTGATGGGAGTTGTAGTCCAACACATCTAGAGGCCTTCAGGTTGGGGAGGGCTGGTCTGAGCCAGGGGAGAGCAAAAAGTCAATCTCCATATAATTTTGGCCTTCAACTCCCAGCATTCCTGACCATTTGGCCATGTTTGCAGGGGCTTCTGGGAGTTGAAGTCCAAAACGTTCGAAGTGCTTCCTTCTGTCTACCCCTGGTCTAAGCAAGAAACTCCCATTGAACTAAATGGAGCTTACTTCCTAGTAGATATACTTGGGATCAGGGGTCCTGGATGCCACCTCTCTCTTCTCTCCCCCACTCTCATGCTTCTAGCAGCAACAGAACAGGTTGAAATTCAACAGGCAAAGCTCCTAACTGCATCTTCTAATTGCATTCGCTCCAGGGAAAAACTGCACCTGTTGGCTGCCTACCTGCCTGTGTTTGTTTATTTTTTTTAATGATCACTGTCATGGTGGCTGCTTTTAGCATTCTTTGGATTAGGGCTGCCAATTTTTCAAGCAGCCCTCACGCTTCTGCCTGATGTTCAGGAATTTAGCAGGTCAAGCTATTCAGAGTGTAGATTCAATCCTCCGTTAAACCTCTGAAAATTAGGGCACCATTAGAGGCATAGCAGCAATGGGTGGCTGAAAAGTTGGCAACACTTATGGACTACCCCATAACCCTCCTACTCGATTCAAAAATCAAAGCAAAAAATGGCCATGGGTGAGGTGTAATTTCATAGTTCTTGAGATCTCTCCCCTTGACATTCTTGTAAAAGACAACCCTTATATACCTTTACAGGCTTAAAACAAACGTTTGCCAACTGACCCGAAAAGAGGTGGCCTGACCTGCTCTTCTGCCTTTAACAGCAGTTTCGTCAGCAGAAGCTAGCCATCAAGTTTTTCAGCACCTAGGCATAAACTCAATCACTTGCAGACAAAGTGGTGATTAGAAGGCACAGGAGCAGGGTTGATCTAAACAAGTTGGCAACTCGGATCTCAAGAAAACCTCGAATTTGGGAAAGCTGTTCTGGTCAGTGCTTTCCAATTCTGTGCTTGAAGGTCTGAGGGCCAAGCTGAGATAGGACTCCCCCCACCCCATTCCCAAACACCGAGAATCAGAGCTAGAGGACGCTTTCTCACAGGACTAGAATCTTCAGGCACAACAACCAAAACTGTTCATTCGAAATTGCGCCTGATGGGTTCTCTCCCACTCCCCGCCCCCCCTTTTAAAGTGAGCATCAAAGGTCCATGCCGGTGTAGGATCTCTCCTGCCAGTTCCAACAGTGCAGAAGCGACACATTGGGGGGCGACTCAAAAGAGGCGACGGATCTGGTGGAAACGGGACTCAGCTGTTGGTGGGCTGCCCCGCCGGGCAGCAAAAACCTGGGGTAGGCTCCATAGTCGCCCATGGGGCCCATCCCTGGAGGGCTGTTGTTCATCGGATACGGCGGAGGGTGCCCCACAGCTGACGCAGCAAACAGGTAGGCGGTGGGAAGGCTCTGGTGACCGTAAGGCAGGAAATAAGAGCCCGTCCGGGGCTCCGGGTAGGCGAAGCAAGCTGAGGCCGTCGGGTGAGGCGTAGGGAGCGGGACCGAGGAGGAGAGATCCCGCGGGGGTCTCCGGACCCGTCTCCGACGGCGGTAGTTACCCCGCTCAAACATGTCCTGGAAGGCCGGATCCAGCGTCCAGAAGTTGCCCTTGTGCTGGGCTCCCCCGCGGGGCACTTTGACGAAGCATTCGTTTAGGCTCAGGTTGTGGCGGATGCTGTTTTTCCACCCTTTCTGGCTCGGCCGGTAGTAGGGGAAGCGCTGGGAGATGTACCGGTAAATGTCGCTCAAGGGTAAGCGCTGCTCGGGGCTGTCTTGGATGGCCATGACGATCAAGGCGACGTAGGAATAAGGTGGCTTTTGGAGAAGCGCTGCGTCGCTGTCTCCATCTGCGCGCTCCTTGGCCACCTCGATGTCGCCGGCGCTCGCCGGTTTCTCCATGCTTTGCTCCCTGCTTCTGCCTAAAAGAAAGGATTAGTGGATCGTGCCCTTCATCGGCAGCAAACCTCACTCCTCCCGATGGGCCCTCGAACCTGTCCTTGGTGGTCCAGGAGCGCCAGCCTGTGCGCGCCCGCACCGCATCATATTCGCTCTTTCGTGCACTCAGTGAATTTGTTGGTGAATCCACTTATGTTCCTCTGTAGAGTAGACCCATTGAAATGAATGGGGCTCGCTAGTCAGGGCAAACCCGAGCCCCGTTCTTTTCAATGGGTCTCCTCGAAGCAAGATTAAAACGCACCACCACCCTTTTCTTACCTCTCCAAAGCGCGCCGCCGTGCGTAATTGTCCCTTTCCCCGTTTGCGCCCTCGGGTCCGTCGGGGTGGGGAGCGCAAAAGGCAGCGTTGCAAAACGTTCGTTCTTCAGTGACGGGGAAGGGTCAAACGAAGAAGAACGGCCAACGCTGCGGGGAAAGGAAATCCATGAAGATCCAAAAGAATGGGTGCAAACACATACAAAATAAAACTCCTTTTGGATGGAGAAGACCGGAGGTTTGGCGCTTTAAAGACAGATCGCCGTCGTGGGATTTAAAAGGACCCTTGCCTTGATGCCCACTTCTTCGCAGTCTCTCTCATCAGATCACAATTCCTGGAGGATTTTCCCCCCCTTAGTCCTTTTCCTTCTCCTTTTGGTTTCCAGAGTTGTCAGCTCCGCAGGAAATCTTTCCGGCTCCGCTTCGCCAAACCGGGGACCGCAGCCACGTGCGCCTTGGCCAACGCTTTCCGCCTGCTCTGTTTACGCCCTTCCACCGCTTCGCTGACCTCAACGGGCTCGGGGTTCACAGACAGGTCACCGAAATATGTAACGATCATAAAGCACCCGAGTACGGACACGAGCCAAAACAATCCTCAAGGCAAAGAGGGACGTACACCCGCGACACATCGCTCCTGTCCTGAAAGGCCGCCAAGAAACATTACTTTTTAAAAAAAAAATTAAAAAGAGGCCTTCATTTGAACCCTGCACCTGCCTCCGATGCTGGGTTCCAGGCAAAAGCTTGCCAAATTAATAACAGCCAAGCAAGGTCGTCTAGAGCATGTGCAGAGAACACCTTTCCCTCATTCCCCTAGCTTCCACATATTTGGAATGGATAAAATGTGCAAAGCTGCAGGGAAAATGGGTTTTGGAGCATACGCAGAATCCCAGCTGTTCCTCTAATTCAGCAAAAGGGGCAGGGCCAAAAACACCAGACATGGGTTCAACGCCTCCAAGTTACTTAAAGGCGGGGATATTTACCCCACATGTAGAAAGCTAGCTTGTCAGTAGGTGAAAGGGTTCTGGCAGGGACAGGGCCTTCCGAACGTTGGTGGACTGCAAGTCCCATCAGCCCTAGTCAGTACAGCCAATGGTGAGGAGTGATGGGAATTGCAAACCAAAACATTTGGAGGGCTACACATTCCCCATCCCTGCTGTAATACCACTTAAGGAGCAGCGGCTACCTAAGTAGAGAACAAAAGGCACTCTGCCCATGTTCTTGGGGCCTCTTGGTTCCTACTTTGCACATTCCCTTCGCACCACCTGTTTCATAGGACAGCTGAAATTCAAAAGCACAGAAAATCGCAACCAAGAGGCCCCTAGAGTGTATGCAGAGTGCTTCCCCTCCTCGACTTCCTACTAGCCTGGAAAACACTGGATAAGAAAGCAAATGGAAGAGCAAGCCAGAGGGCTGGAACTTTAGCATGCAAAAATGTAAAGCACAGATCACACCCACCTTTTGCTGTCGGGCATTCTCCAGGTGTTGGACTACAACTCCCATTATCCACAATGGGAGTTGTACTCCAGCACACTTGGTGGGCAGCAGGTTGGCAGTCGTGTGCGCCCACACTATTTGAAGTGGTACAGCCCATAGGTTGAAGGACCTCAAGGCTTAAATCAGGTCTTAGTATCTTGAATCTACACTTGCTCTATGAAGCAATTTCTCCTAAACAGGGCTGCTGGCTCTTCAAATCCCTCATGCTTACCTTAAACCTGGAAGATTAGCAGATCCAACACTAGCCAGGGACCAGAGAGAGCTGGGTTCAAATCCCCGCCCGGCTATAAAGCTCACAGGCGACTCTCAGCCCTAACCTACCCCGTAGGGTTGTTGTGAGAACAAAAATGGGATAAAGCCCTCTGCAATGAGCAGCGTAGAAGAAAAGTTTGAAAGGGAGGCGGGGATTGAAGCCGGACGTAAAGGTTCACCTTTGCCATTCCTTTGCCCCCATAACGATGGAATAAAACACTCAAGGTTCACCTTTTCTTTTATTTTTATAATGAAAAATAATCTCTCAAAACACAGAACATAAACCTCCTGGAAGAAAATCTATACCTCCAACCTCCCACACCCACAAATTGTTAACTGTACAGGGTTGCCCCCCCCTCTTCCCCCCCCCCCCCAAAGTCCAGACATACCTACAAAATATACAACTTTTCCCAATGGAAAAGAAATCAAGCCTCAACCATTTCACCTCTCAACCAACTCTCTCCCACCCACCGCAACCCTAAAATTCAAGCCGAACAGGACACAGTGTATTTGATTAAGAGATACCCCTGAAGGCGGTTGCTTGTACATTCAGCAGGCTTCTAGTCCTCATAGAGTTCTGACAGGTGCTCGCGAGACTCTGCACGACAGGACGCATTTACACGGGGCCTGTAAACCTGGAGTTTAAATGGCCATCATCCCATGCCCCGCCAGCCACACACAGTGCCGTAGATTGAGAATAGCGCACATGTGTTTCTCTAGGAAGCTGCTAGGCGAAAAAGCATTTTCCAACTATGGAAATTTGGCTGTTTTAAAACAGATTCCCCCCCCCCCCCCGTTTTCAATCGATAGTCCTTTAAACTCAGAAGCTTCTTGTATCCAAGTTCAAGACGAGGCTGAGAAAAATCAGCCTCCCCGGCAGACACAATGAAGTTTCGTCTTTTTTTTTTAGAGAGAGGCGCCGCGCCCCAAAATATTTTTAAAAATTGGCATTATCAAGTAGTTTTCCTGCACCACGATGAATTTTTGTTTGTTTGTTTTAAGACAGTGAGAAAAAGCCAGCAATAACAAGACGAACAGGGCATTATAAATTGCCTTAAGGCGGATAGAAATTAAGACATGGATGTGGCATTTTCAAGACACCTTTTCCCCCCCCCCTCCCATTTCATGTGTTGCGCACTGTGATTGAAGCGAACAATTTGCACCAGAGTGAAAACGGCTGTGTATTCTAGCACCATAACCAAAGGACTGTTTTTCTACTCTAAGTAGAGAGTGCCAAATAACAGTTGCTTCCCCCCACACCCCGCGGAGAATCCAAGGCGGTTTGCAAGAGGGAAAGCTGCCGGTGGTATATGCACTCGGCTCTGCTTTGGCCTCTGATGAACAGGTTTGGTAGGTTTTGGGTATGGCTTCAAAAACCTACTGGACCTGTTTGCCCAGATGCAACGGTGCGACGGGGGGGAAAATAACAGCGTGGGAGCATCACAGAAAGCAAAGTGTCACACAAACCATTTTCAATTCACATAAAGCAAACAAAAAGAAACAAAACCACATCTTCCGTTTTTAGTCTATGCCAGGGCGGGCAACTCGGATTTTTTTTGCCCTACAAGTCCCTGGAGTTGTAGGTCAACACATCTGGAGGGCTGTAAGTGGCCCACGAGTGCAAAAACAGTATAAGCAAGTGGTTACTAAGCTTATTGAAAAACAATATGCAGGTGTCAAGAGATATTCTGAGGGTGTCAAAAGTGCATGTGGCGAGGTGGGAGAAATTACGGTGGGAAAACAAGGAAAATGAGGTGAAATACTTAAGAGGGGGATAGTGGGTGAAGTGCTGGCTGGGATCTTGAGGTCTTTTAACTCTGAATAGGTTATCAACCCACAGAGAAGAATACAGCGATTACAACACGTTAGAATTGCATTGCCAAGCTATCTACCTGGGCAGACAAAATGGCGGCTCAAAATGGCCGAGGTGTGGGAGAGAGGGGAGCACATGGCAGTTGCCTAGCAACCAGGAAGTCTCCCTTGCCGCTTTCGGGATAGAAAATGCGTTCAAGATGGCCGCCGTCGTGGCTTCCTGCCCCTGCCCCACGGCGGCTAAATTTACACTGCAACCTGTTTGAATGGGTTGTTTTTTTTAAAAAAAGAAACAAAATTAATTGTTCCGCAGGGGGAAATTTCTCAGAGTTAAAGTCAAGTTTCCATCCAGGTTGACTGGTGATGTTGGATGCCTACAAAAAAATGGTACACCAGGGGCAGAACTAGGTCCGTATCGAGAATTACCGTTTGGGGAAACGTGGGGGAAATCTTTGGAAGTAGCACCTATGACCTTAGTAACAAAGAACAGCAGGTGGAGGCGGCCAAACCGTGTTGGGACTCTACCATTTCAGACTGCAGGTAGAGGAGCATAACCAACTGAATGGTCCTTTATATATAAAAAAATGAAAAATCCCCGCATGCAGAAAACTAGAGAAAGAAGCGTTCTAGCCTTGCCTCTTCCCCAAACTGCTAGCTTTCTAGATGCAGGGATTATTATTTTCGAGTCAGGTAAGCCCCTTCACCTAATGGTCTGGAGTGGTACAGTCCCAACACAGGTCGACCCCCTTCGGTGAGCACCAGGTTTTTGAGTTTTCAAACATATGCAGGATTTCTTCAGCTGACCTATAGCTCAGGTTTTGGCTACTTAAGCAGGGAAGGAAACAGAAGTTGTGGTTTTGCGCTAAGAGATTCCCCTGCCCCAAATGTTCCAGGCTGGTGGAGAGAGGCCTCTGGAGCAATGCAGAAACTAATTTCTAGCCACCAAAGTCACGTACACCCTCTCAGTCCCGGCTGCAGCGTTTCCAGGACAGCATGTTGAAGAGAAATGTTCTCAGAAAGCTACCCGGATCAGCCGTCATGTATCCCAGTGACAACGGAACGTCTTGTTTACAGTAGAAATGGCGCCTCTTGGCAAGGTAAAATGGAGTTGCAATATTGGATCGTTATTTTTTTTTTAAAAAAAGAAACACAATTCATTAACAAAACTTCGCAAATGGGTTTCCGACGTACAGCAACGGGGGTCTAAATGGGGGTTCCTTCGGCACCGGAAATGAACCAGAGGGCAAGTGGTTTAAGGTGTCCACGGCGAGAGAGTAGGCGCCACGGAGTACCCCACGTCAACACAGACGTTTCTCTCGGTTTCTCCCAAAGAGACACACAGTGAAGAGCTTTCATCAGGGCTAACAAGGCCGGAAGCAAAATAGAGCGGGATTATCAAGGAACAGCAACTAAATGTCCCAGTTCTTCCCACGGATCAGAATTCAAGAAGGGTTTTGTTGGCGGCAAGTGAGGAAAAGCACCCAAGGGCAGGACCCGAGTCTGGCGCGACAACTTCACCAAACCTCTCCCGCAAACCGGTTCTGTACAACTACGGGGAAAAGGTACAACGAACTGGAAAAGCTCCGCTCTGGCTAGATATCTCTCGTCTCCCACCAACGGTCACGCTAGTTCCCTCGATCGATTCGTTGTTTCTAAAGCGTTCTGCTCGCAGATAGCGGCAAGGTCAATAGGGAGAAGACGGAGTCCTGTGCGGGGAAGAGCAGTCGGAAGTCGTCTGACAGGCCGACGTAGCGGTGGAAAGCAGCGTAGGCCCGTAGCCACGGAGATGCAGTCGGCGGAGTCCTTCTCGTCTCGGGACTGCTCTCTCGGGGTCTTTGGAAGAAAAGAGCGTGGCGGCTGAGACGGAGATGAAGAAGAGGAAGGGGGGGGATTCACCACCGCCCCGGAGACGTGGCTCAGCACAGGTTTTGGTAGAGGTAAGCCGACGTGAAGATGGCGTTGACCGTCAGGCTCACGGCCAGGAGACCTCGGAGAGATGAGCGACCCAAGCAGCCTGTACAGAGAGGCAGGGCGAGAGAAAAGACGAGGAAACACAAGAGCGAACAGATGAAAAATTCAGTTCTACGACCTGCACGAAACGGCACTCCTTCAAAGGGCTTCAGAGCCTGTTAGCCCGAGGGTCGAATTCCGTTCCGGAGCTCTCGGGGCCTGCGTTCGAATGGTGGCAGGGCCGAAGGCAAAGGGGGTATTTTAGCTTACAGCTTTTACTGCCAGAAACTAAGTCTTAGGAGAGACATTTCAACCTTTCGGAACGAAGGAAATTGCCGGAAAACCACCACAGGATTGGTGGCTTGTGGAAAGACAGAGCGATGCAGACCTCTGAGCATCCCGTGAGGACCAGATTAAGTCTGGATTTGAATCTCCAAGGCTTCGACAAATGCTATTGTGTAAGTCCCTGATCATTACACAAAATAAAGTCCTGCCGTATTTTATAAAAGTCAGATATTCTGACTTTAGGAAAGGAAAGGAACCTCTCGTGCAAGCACCGAGTCATTACTGACTCTTGGAGGGACACCACAGGCCTTATAGCGGGGTGGTTTGCCGTTGCCTTCCCTGGCCGGTATTACCTTTCCCCCAGCTAACTGGGTACTCATTTTACCGACCTCGGGAGGATGGAAGGCTGAGTCGACCCAAACCAGCTGCCTGAAACCAGTTTCCGCTGGGATCGAACTCAGGCTGTGGGGAGAGTTTCAGCTGCTTTACCACTCTGCGCCACACGAGGCTTTACCTCTAGGTAATTTCTCTGGTTTAAACGTCAGAAGTTGCCTTAAGATAGGTCAAATTCTTTAGCTCGGAACTGTCTATTTGGATTGGCAACCCGGGGATTCGGGACAGAACCCAGAGAGGCCTTCCGCAGGTTAACCCCCACAGAGCTACGGCTGGCTGCTCTGTTTAACACGCGTTGGCGGAGCTGCGCAGTTACGCCCACAGGCACTCACCTCTCCAGCCCGTCGGCTCCTCCCCTTTCGTCGTGGTGTCCACCACACAGCTGGACGAGTGCGACGAATGGTCCCCTTTCTTAATGGAGGCGTTGCTGCAAATGCTTCCCGCTTCGACCACGAAGCGCGTATCTTAAGGGCAGAAGGCGGACAGACAAGGGTTTGCACGGGCACGCCTTCCAGCCTCTGTGCGCTTTGTTACGCTTCCCTAAAAAAATATTAGATGCTTTTCCAGCCGTTGCCCTAAATGCCTGGCATTAAAACAAGGAGTGTTGAAACACTTTCGGCCCAAGGGCCGGATTCCATTTTGGAGAAGCTCTCGGGGGGACTTACTGCTAGTAACTGAGCCGGAAGAGAAGCGTTTTAGAATAAGGAAACCATGCAAAAGCCAGGAAATCACCAAATGGGGGAAAAGTAGGAACTACCTGATGACATGGAGAAGGTGGCCTCGTGATCTAGGGAATCCTGGAGAGCCAGACTGGGACCCAAAACGGTCTGGATTTGGCCCCCAGGTCAAAGGTTCAACGCCCCTGCTGTAAATGAACACCCCTTCCATCCCAAGGCTTGCTTTTATCGGTTTGGTTCAAGTTGGCTCATTCTACCGAGGGGATGGGCAGACGGTACAGCTCCAGGTGTTTTGGACTTCAGCTCCCAGAAGCCCTTGCCAGCGAGGCCAACGGTCAGGTATGCTGGGAGATGAAGTCCAAAAAATGGGGATGTCCAAAACCTCCTGTCCACCCTTGCTCTAAATCACTTCATTCCAAACCAACTGGATCCCTTATAGCCAGAGAAAGGGTTATGGGCAGCTATAACAGACCTCGCAGGGAGGGTTTTTTAAAAACAACAACAACCTTGTTGTAGGAATTGAGGACTTCAGTTAGAATCCAAAGCACTTTAGGACTTCTGGAGTCCAAACTTAAGACCCTGGTTAGGCCTCATCTAGAGTACTGTGTCCAGTTCTGGGATCCACAATTCAAGAAGGACGCAGACAAGCTGGAGCGTGTTCAGAGGAGGGCAACCAGGATGAACAGGGGTCTGGAAACAAAGCCCTATGAGGAGAGACTGAAAGAACTGGGCATGTTTAGCCCGGAGAAGAGAAGATTGAGGGGAGACATGAGAGCACTATTCAAATACTTAAAAGATTGTCACACTGAGGAGGGTCAGGATGTCTTCTCGATCTTCCCAGAGTGCAGGACACGGAATAACAGGCTGAAGTTACAGGAAGCCAGATTCCGGCTGGACATGAGGAAAAGCTTCCTGACTGTTAAAGCAGTCTGACAATGGAACCAGTTATCTAGGGAGGTTGTGGGCTCTCCCACACTACAGGCCTTCAAGAGGCAGCTGGACAACCATCTGTCAGGGATGCTTTAGGATGGATTCCTGCATTGAGCAGGGGGTTGGACTCAATGGCCTTGTAGGCCCCTTCCAACTCTGCTATTCTATGATTCTATCACCCTGCTGTCCTGCCCACGCAAGGCCGAAGGGCCAGTTCCCTTACATTTATATCGGTCCCAACCAATCCAGAAGCTTCTTACTGCCGGCCAGTCACAGGGGCCCATGTCGCACAGCTCCATTCCTTTCCAAACTTGAAGACAGCTCTCAGGTCTGAGCGCACACAGTCTCCAGCACCTACCAAAGACGCAACCCAGCCCCACAAGTAAGGGGTTACCGGTTCAAGTCCCCGAGCGGTACGTACCCCGCGACCCCGGATCGCCGAGGTTCCGTTTTGCAAATGCGGGCAGCTCCGAGGCGAAAACGGCATTTTCCGAGTGGGCGAGGTCTTCCCCGTGCTGGGCCTCGCTCTGCGCCGGGAAGAGCATCAGCCGTTGGCCTTTCAGGTTGAGGCGCGCAGGACTGATGAGAGGCCGGCGGTAACGCAGCGAACCGGAGCTGGAGGCAACCGATCCGGCCACAGACGGTGCCGGTGATGGCACAGGCGAGGGGACGCAGCTCCCAGAAAGGAAGGAGAAATATTCTGGAAAATGGGCGTGGAGAAAATAGATGGGAAAGCGGTTGAGTACTTGCAAGGAAAGGGTTTTTTTATTATGTTTTATGCTGCCCTTCCTCCTGCCAAGGGACTTAGAGAGTGCCATGTCAGGTCTGGGCCCAATTCAAAGTGCTGGGATTAACTGTCAAAGCCCTAAATGTGTTGGGGGCCAGGTTATCTGAAGGGACACCTCCTCCCATATGTACCTGCCTGGACCATAAGATCATCCTCAGGGGCCCTTCTCCGCGAGCCCCTGCCAAAGGAAGTGAGGCAGGTAGCTACCAGGAGCAGGGCCTTCTCTGCTGTGGCACCCCGGCTGTGGAATGAGCTCCCTAAGGAGGTTCGCCTGGCGCCTACGTTCTACTCCTTTCAACGCCGGGTGAAGACCTTTTTATTTTCCCAGTATCTTAACAGTTTATTATCTTAGTCTTTTAACTTTGCTGTTTTAAATCTGCATTTTAAATTTCTTCATTGCTGCTTGTAATCTAGCCTCAAGCCTTTGAGGTCTTTAAAGATTAAAAACAGCGCTTTGAATTGGGGAGTGTAAACAGACTGGCAGCCAGAGCAGACACCCAAGTACGGTCATATCATGATAAAATAAATAAATTTATTACGGTCATTGACCAGAACCAATAAAAACATTAATAACAAAAAGACAATCTCATCGGTCAGCTCATAACCCGCTAACTCAGTTCCCTCTGGGAATTGAGCCTTGAGCAACCAAGCTTGAAAAACCCTAGGAGAAATATCTGCAGAGAGAAATTGCAATTTGAATAACCTCTAAAATGTCACACGCACGCGCACACACACATCGGCTTTTGCACACAGTGTCTCTGCTCTCACCCGACGCGGGCGACTCCTTGGAAAGAGACGTCTGGGATGGGGGCCGACTTCCGCTGAACAAGTAGCCAGAATCTTGGAAATAAAAAATAAAAATTAGACAGAGCTCCAGCAGTGAGTGCGTAGGAAAATGCTAAAGGTAGGGGTGTTCAGTTTCAGATTCGTAGGGCAAATCCGCCCCTCCCCAGATGGCCCCGCCCCTGTCCCTGACCACGCCCCTTTCCCTGACCACACCCTCTTTCCCCTGATTTTTTTGGTAGCTCCCCAGTTTCTGCACGGGTTTTCCGCCATTCCAAAATATTGAAATAATGGGCTCAAGTGACAGGAAGCCAGATTCCGGCTGGACATCAGGAAAAACTTCCTGACTGTTAGAGCAGTACAAAAATGGAACCAGTTACCTAGGGAGGTTGTGGGCTCTCCCACACTAGAGGCCTTCAAGAGGCAGTTGGACAACCCTCTGTCAGGGATGCTTTAGGGTGGATTCTTGCATTGAGCAGGGGGTTGGACTCGATGGCCTTGTAGGCCCCTTCCAACTCTACTGTTCTATGCTGCCCTACAGGTTTCTGGAACACTGCTTCAATCAGTCCGCGATTGGCTAACGAAGGTCTTCCTCGGGGTGACAGCATAAAAAAGAGGGGCTTGGAGCTGCTCCGCCATGCCTTGCTTGTGAGTTTTGGGACCCTGAACTGGGCCCAGTCCTATTTGAAGAGCAGTACCTAGGTAGAACCTTGAGTAGGCAACAGAGACGGGTGAAGCAAGCCATGCATGCCATACCAGTCCTAGCCAGAGAAGGGATAGTGCCCAAGGAGAGGGCCCGGTTCAGCCGTCCGGGCAGAGACGAGGACGACGTTCGCCGTGGGGAGCGGAAGAACTGCTGTTTCGTCAACTGGAGCACGCTGGGAGGGGTTGGGATGAACACGGATGGAGGAGGAGGCGGATAAGGGAAACCCAATTCCGGACCATGGGTGAAGACTGCAATGGAGTCCCCGGAGAGGTACCTGTGAATGAGACACAGAAGACGAATTCAAGCAGAGAGCCCCAGAAATCCTGCTTCTCTCGAAAATCACCTCCAAGAAACAGGCCAGCCTCTCAGTTCATTCGCAGAGACGTCACACGAATCCTCACGAACAACCCTGCGCGGTAGGATAGTCTCACCCCCACCTGTTTTACAGAAGGTGTGATTTCTGGCCAAGATGATTGAGAGCTTTGCCAAGGCCACCGAATGAATTCTAACCGGAAGTTTCATAGAATCATAGACTAGCAGAGTTGGAAGGGGCCTAAAAGGCCATCCAGTCTAACCCCCTGCTCAGAGCAGGAATCCTGATTCCCATCTCTTCTCTCTAGCTATGCTAGACCGCATTGGTTTATGTAAGAGGTTTGTAAAGGGTCTAGAAGAGAGAGAGACCCCAAAATGTTGGCATCTGGAACTCTTTTTCTTTAAAAACAACCACCACCCAACCAAAATACCTTTTGGCGAACAGAGGAGTATTTAACCAACCTTGGATAATAGAAGTCATATTCTGAAAACTCTGTATTTCCATGTCGAGATCATGGCTGTGTTTTCCATTCCCTGTACAATCTGGTTTCAACCAGAGATTAGGAAAAGGACAGCTAGAAAACAGCACTGGATTGTATTCAGTATAAGTCCTGCTTAGAGTAGACTCATTGAAAGGAATGGGTCTCAAAGTTAGACTAACAATGGATACAACCCGTTGTCTGCCCAGTAGAAGGGTCTGTAAAAAGCGTCCAACGTCGACTCCGGCCAACTCACAGCAATCCAGGTCTACTCAGAAGTAAGACCCATTGACTTCAATGGGGCTTGCTCACAGGTGAGCGGGAATTAGGTCTCGCAATCTTGCCTTTTTTTAAAGAGAGGATCACGTTGCGAAACTTCTCCTAATACAAAATGGGTTGTATTACGGATGCCCTAGCAAAGGATTTCCGAAATGCTTAAATGGTTCAACACACATTCCAAGACAAGTTTCTAGTTCTCATTGTATTTCGGCTGGTTTCTTTTTTAAAAAAAAAAAGTGCGTGTGCGTGTGTGTTTTAATTTAAACACTTTTATATTCTGCCTTTCTTTTATAACCAAAATACACAGGGCAGCTGTGATCTTCTGAAAACAGGAGGGCTGTAACCTCGAAAGGTTTCACCCCATACAGCCTCTCTGGTATTCCCCGTGACCCCTTGCTCGCAAAGGGACGTATTGCCAACAGCAGCGGAGGAGGTGATCCAAATTGATCCAAGCAGAGCAGATGGAGAAAGCGAAGAAGCTACAGCGGTCTGGCTGAAATTCAACAGAAAGCACAGGCTTCTATCAATTCCTCCGCCCCGTTAGAAAAGCACAGTGTATTTACATATTAATACTTTGCCAATTGAGTTTTCACCAGCCGAATCCAAGGACTCGCCCCAAATTTCCTATATAGGACAGGAATCCGTCCGCTTCTGTGCAACATCTAGTGCAGGCGGGTTTCCCTAGAAGGCCCCGCCCCTTTCCCCGCCCACCACAACCATGGTTTGCTTGGTTGTATTTTGTGCAATTTTATTTCCCCTATTCTGAAAGGTTAAAATGCCTCTTCTAAGGTTTCGTTACCAGCAGCAAGAGCTTTAAGCTCAAAGAAGCCAGCAGGTTTTTAATTTTTTGACTCCGCCCCTTTTGCCACACCCACACCAGAATGCGTGCCTCCCCATGGGTTCACTGGAATGACATTTGGCCCTTGGGGTGGAAGGGGTTCAACAACCCTGCTACATTCACACACAGAAGGCTAAGCAATTTGTAAGGGGAGAACCAGTGTGGTATAGTGGTTAGAGTGTTGGACTAGGGCTCGGGAGATCCGGGTTCAAGTCCCCACTCGACCACGACTGGGTGAGACTGGGCCAGCCGCTAACTCTCAGCCCAACCTACCTCACAGGGTTGTTGTCAGGGTAAAGTGGAGAACAGGAGGAGCATGTAACCTGCCTTGGGCTTTGCAGTCCTCCGTGCCACCAGAAAATCTGTTCTGGAGGGTTTCCCAAACCTCTAAAGACGCCGAGAGTGTGCGGGAGGTGAAGGGAACACCCCCCCAAATTCCTGGTTCTGCAGACAGAGCTACTTCCACTGGCGGAATGCCACAATTGGATTCAATGCAAAATCCTCCTTTCCCGCTAGTATCCAAGGTGGTTTCTGTCAAGCGAATAAAATCCGTCAGATAACAAGGGCATCAAAACTAAAATAAATATCTGTAGCTTGTACCTGCAAATTCTGCCACACTCCTCGGATTATTTCAAAAGGGCACCTTTTTATGGACGTTCCGGCAATATGTAAACCACAGTGATTGTTCTGTTGGTTTCAAGGCAAAAGATTGCTTAAAATCCTTCAAAAACACAAACAGAAGGTTCCAGGACTTCAAACTACTCTGGGTCCTCCAGGACACGGAGATACTTGGCTAGACTGTCCATTGCGAATGTTGAAGCCTCTGCAGCCGTTTCCCGCTTGCAAAGGGAAACTTTGTTTCCTCCGTTACAAAAACACGCGCTGCAGGGGAACGGGACAGCGGGCGAGCAATCCCATTAGAGAAATAAAGCCATATCTAGGGCTGTTCCGAGTCAAAAAGGAGCCTAGCCCTTTCTCTCAAATTAAATAAAAGGCAATTTTTAAAAAAAATTAAAATAATGCCAAGGGATGTCCTTGCAGAAGAAAAGCGTTTGATGGATGTAACACAGCCTATAAAGCAAAGGCTACTGAGTAAATTAGCAGAGCACTAAAATGACATCCATATGTCATTTGCTAGGGAGGAAGACCCACTGAACCGGACACGATTTACTTCCCCGTAAACCTGCCCAGGGCTGGGCCACCTTATCTGTGCTTGTTCGACATCAGCGCACGGGAAGCCACGCAGATGAGAGCCCAAAATTATTCTGATCTTTAAAAAGAGAAAGAAACGGATTCTTCTAATGGTGACACAAGGCCGAAACGTCCGTCAGCCTAGATGTAAATGGGGGGGGGGGACATCCCTCGGCCAGTTCTTGTGAGACTCTCACGGCCGCTGACGCAAGGCTCTGCATTCCTATTCCGGCATCTCGGATAGGCCTGCTGGCCCAGGTTCATCTGCATGTCTCCTTGCCATTGGCTAAGAACATCTGGGGGGGTGTATCCCCCCCTTGGAATGCAAAAACAGCCCCAGCTCTCTTTTGCCGCTGCACATGGAAGATAAAACTTCACGGCGAAAATAAAGATAATTTCTTCTTCTCCTTAAGAGCGGAGGAGCGCAGGTGGCTGTCGCGCCGATGGATCCGAGGCGCGGATCGCTGCTGGATATGGAAAACGAAGACTCCCCCTTGCTGAAGTAGGGCTGCAATAAATAAAGGAAGGGACGTTGGGTGGGCTCTTAAATCTGGGATGCTCGTAATTCAAAAGGCCTCTCTGTCTGAATGGGCCCCTCCCTCTGGAGCCGGACAGGAATACCAGGCTAGGGAGGAGGCAGTCTTACGGATCATGATCCAATTCTTAAGAGATCGCTTGGAGCCCGTCTACCGGCTTGTCTGGTTGCTGCACTCATCTGGAGATCCCCTCCCGGTGGTGCCCAAAATTTCGGAGGTCTGGTCCGGGGTGGTTCAGGAAAGGGGGATTTAGCGTCACAGCGACCCCTCTTTTGAACCACCACAAATTAAGACAGGCAGCGAACCACGTGGGGGTGTGTGTTTCCAGCTCCTAGGAAAAACAAGGTTTCCCAGGAAGGGAATAGCATCTTCTATTTTACAAGTGATCACTACAGTCTTTCGTTAAGCCGCGTTGTTGCACATGGCTTAGAAATTTCGTTTCCCGCGAATTCGTAAATACCGTCAAATAATATTGACGAATCGATCAGTTGCGTCCCTTTGGCCCATCCAGACTTCGCAGCCGCAGCGGGGAGAACTCCGCTTCGGGCGTTCCATCCCGCAAAAATAATAATTAAAAATAAAAAGGACAGGCCTCGTTATATAGCTCAGTATCGTCACCGGATGAGCCGGACTCCAGCCAGACGTCAGTCAAAGCGGCTGGGATATGGGCGTAAGGGGTCGGCGGCAGGCAGGAATGAAGGACAAACTAGGCTCACAGTGCTGTGAAGGAGGCCGCAGCACAGGGACAGTGCTCACGTTTGGCAGGTAGAACAGGTCGGGGATCCAACTGCCCATTAAAAATGGACCTTGAGTGAAAGGTGATGGGGAAACTAGGAGGCAGGAATGCCAACCAGGAGAGACAATACTGGGTTAGGCAGACCTTCAAATGCCGTTGGACTACAATGCCCATCAGCCCCAGATAGGAGGGCTTCCAGTCAGGGATGAAGGAGCTTGCATTCCAACATCTGGAGGGCCGCAGTGTGCCCGTCCCTGGCTTTACCTATATTAGTTGTCAAGGAAAATTGCAGCCAGACGCGCTTTTAAGTCAGAGCATTTAAAAACCAAATCGAATAAAGCAAATCGCTCTGATCCCAGCCTCTCAGCCTTGTATTGAAGCAACAGCCCGGTCGCCACAGGCAAACAGGAATGTGATGCGGGCGAGCACATGGAATTCCGTGCAGCCGAGTGAGTGGGCTGGTAGAGGAAGGAGGGAAGGCTCAGGGCTGCCAATGGGTCCAGCATAGAAAGGCCCTCCAGCTGCCTAGCTACATTTTTGGGGAGGGGGGGCCTAATAAATTTTGGAGGATTATTTGCCAGGCTGTGCTAAACGTCTGTGCGTGTAGTTGGCAGAACTCAACAAAAGAGGTGTCACACAGCCTTTCGGGGGAGGAATTCTAGCACACAAGATTATTATTATTTTCAGAAACTTTCACACTTTAGAACAAACTACTAGTCCTCATGGGTTTAGAAGGGTTCAAGATCTGTTTGCTGCAAAAGAGGTGCTCAAAACGAGTCGCCCAACCTAAACCCATGGGGGCCAGCGAAAGTTGGGAAGAGGGTCTCTTAAATTGTATTTTGAGTTTGTTACGCACAGCCGCCGGTAAGGGAAATGAGGTTGGAACGGTGGAAGTAAGCGATGGAACGAACAACAAAAAGGAGGCCAGAGAGTCAAAGACACCCGTTTCCAAAAAAAGGTACGGCTAAGGAGCCCTTTATTTTCAAAAGTTGGCAGCTTGAGTAGTGTTTACAATAACGAGAGAGTGTTAACTAGACAATCAGGCACAGTTATGCTATAGAATGTATGAGATTTTTTTAAGAAATCTTAAAATGGTGGACAATAATAATAATAGTTAATAATAATTAATAATAATTAATAATATAAATAAAGACATATCCATTTGAATATGGGACAGCGTACAGTGCTGAGAACATCTGCTAAGTAATCACACATTTTCACTCTGGGGGGGGAGTCAAGTTTGCAGCGACGGGGAAGACGCTTAATTCATAAAACAAGAGCAGGCAAGTAGATTTTAGTACCCTTTCGTTGGAGGGGTAGAGAGAATCCAGGCCAAATTTGGGGGGGAAGGAGGGGAGGAGAGAAAAGAACCCCCAACTCCACCATCTGATCAAGGTTTGGAAACTTTGTGGGTCTAGTCCCGCTAAGTATCAGCATGCACGTTACGGGCCGACGCGGAGAAAACCCGCCGCTACCCTCACCCGGAGACTCATCTGTAACGCGGAAGAACGGCCACCGTGTTGATCGGGGCCGTCGCGCTGCAGATGTCTGCGACCTTCCCAGCAACCGCCAGGAAAACCTCCCAGCGCGATGGTCCTGATCCACACGTTTCCCCCGTGGCAGAAGTCCTGTCTTACAAGTCCAACAACAACAAAAAGACACACACGAGGTCACACAATGATGCATTAATTAGGGTGACCCTATGAAAAGGAGGACCGGGCTCCTGTATCTTTAACAGTTGCATAGAAAAGGGAATTTCAGCAGGTGTCATTTGTATATATGGGGAATCTGGGGAAATTCCCTCTTCATCGCAACAGTTAAAGCTGCAGGAGCTATACTACAGTGACCAGATTTAAAAGAGGGCAGCTTTAACTGTTGTGATGAAGAGGGAATTTCACCAGGCTCCCCATATAAGCTGAAATTTCCTTTTCAATACAACTGTTAAAGATACAGGAGTCCTGTCCTCCTTTTCATATGGTCACCCTACATTAATGCTTCTCCAGCACTTTAAATTTATTTCCAAAAGCAATTGAGAGGGGACTCAATCTGGATAGGGGCTGTGTGGCGCAACAGGAGTTAAGTCTTCTCCTAAGAAGGGAGGAGTTATGTCCCCCACCCTGCCACGGCATTCATTTTCCAATGGGACCATCCTAGGTTTTGCTACTGAGTGTGTGTGTGATTTTGATTGTGGAAGTAGCAATGGGGAAGTGGGTGAAAGTTACACACCTTTCCCCCCTATTCCACGGTCCCCATCCAGATCAGCTTCTTTCTCCCCCAATGTGTGCGCCTGGAAATAAATTTAAAGACAGACCGAGTGGCATTCACTCCTCTTCGGCACAATGGTTACTTTGCCCCAAACCAATCCACGTGATCCTGCTGGTTTTAAGGGATCTTTACAACAGAAAAAAATCGGCAGTTTGCACCTTGTTCTCCATGCTAATTATTTCTTGGCAAGGCTCAAATTTGAGCCAAATTAGCCCCGGAATCAGGGGTCAACCACAGAAAAAGCGAATCAGTGTAATAGAGTTTCTGAGCCTATTCAAAGTGCTTCTCTTTCACTCCCGAGTCTTGATTCCTGCCAGTTCCTATATAACAGGATTTAAAGGGCCAGGCCTCCAAAAAAACAGCTGGAGGCAGCCTAGCTAAAGTTTAGCTATGACTGAATCCGCACAGCTGAGCTTACTCCAGAGGTTGGACTTACCTTGTAGTGTCTGCAAGAGTAAGACGTCAATGCATTTGCCTGATCACAGAGTGTGTGGCTAGCATGCCCTGCCGCGTCCCAGCCAGCGCACCAGAGCAAAGGATTGTGGGATAAACACTCCGAAGCTTAGTTTGGAGACTGCAACAAACCATGGGCAAGCAAGCTTAACTATGATTTAGTCACAGATCGGAGAGACAGAGGGGATTCTGCCAGGGGACGAGGAATCCATGAACGCTCCACGGGCCAGAAGGGGAAATTCGGTGGGCTGCATCAGGCCCGTGGGCCGGAGGTTCCCCATTCTTGGTTTAGTGCGATGTCTGAACGAGAAACCATAGTTTGTGAACGGCTGGCAAATGTGAATCTGAAACCATGGTTTGAAACAACCATGGTTTTGTGCGGCGTCTTGAGTTGACAAAACCGTCGGTTACAGCCATGGAGGGCTGAATGAAACAGTTCTCCAAAAACCGTAGCCTCGTTCACAGTCGGCCAATCCGAGGGGGCCGTATGGGGTGGGAGGAGTCAAATTTTGGGAAGGAGCTGTTAGTGGGTGCACTTACCCATGGTGGCGAGTCACTGATGGGTTTCTCATTTCGTAAAAACTTTACGCTTTGGCTGCCGTCAGTGACCGTTCTTCTTGACTGCTGCCATCTACCCCACGGCATTCTGGGCGGGGGGAAATGGCAGCTACCAAGATGAGAGCCATCACTGCCATGGCCGCTACACGCGACAGAAAACCACTGCTGACACCAACTGTTAGCGCCACCCGTCCAACCCGTTTATAAAAAAAAGTTCACTCTCCCTGTATCCAAATCGCTCTGTTTCAGGGACCCTTTTTATCTCCCCAGTTCAGTTCCCCAGGGAGAAATTGCCTCAGCTTTATAGGCACTGCTCTGACCTCCGAAACTGCCACACCTCAGGGAGAGTGCGCGTATATGAAACAGGGCACCAAGGCGACAGAAATTGAAAGCAACTTGAAACTGTTTCGTCTCTACATTTGGGAATGCAAACCATGGTTGAGTTCGCGGACCATGGCTGAGTTTGCGAACCATGGCTGAGTTTGCGAACCATGGCTGAGTTTGCGAACCATGGTTGAGTTTGCAAACCATGGTTGAGTTTGCAAACCACGGCTGAGTTTGCAAACCAGGGTTTGTCATGATGCCCGCATAGAGCCATAATATTGCAACAGCCACAGTCAGCTCAATCTTGCACAATTTCCCCTTCTACGCCATTACTGAAAGAGAAATCACACACAGAGGTCCAGGGTCCATCACAGAGCCTGGCAAATTCGGAGGTTGATGGAGAGGGTTGATTCTCACACACACACACCCCTCAAAACTGGACACTGTTCCTTCCACGTCAGGTTTTCAGAGGCATCGCAAGAAACGGGTATTTTTTTCCTCGCCTGGGGTGGGGGAAATAAAGCTACACTTTGCTTGGTGCACGTTGAATGCACAAGCAAGCAAAACGGGGTGTGCGTCCCCCTTTTCTCCCCGCCCGCCTTCAAATTTTCAGAACTCCCCCTCGAAAAATCTTTTTAAAACAGCGCAGAGCTGTTCGTTTCAGTGATATACACGTTACATATAGTAATATTTGAGAATAAATAATCCCACTCAACGTTACATATATGTGCACCGGCTAACGAGACTAAGCTAAACTCTGCCGCCTTCATTTCATGGCAATGTTGCGTGTGCTTATTTTACAAAACAAATGATTAAAAAAAAAAAATCAAAATTAAAGCTGCATTGAAAAAAGAAAAGAGGCATAGGGAGGTATCAAAAAGACATTGCCGGAAGGGGATGTATGAGAAAGGAAGGGAAATGGAAGAAGGTCGTGTGTTAAATCAACGGGGAAAAAATTAATAGGAAGGCAAACACACACATGAAAAAAGAGAAGGAAAAGAGCATGCAAAGACGTCCAGAGCAGCAAAGGAGGAGAAAATGCATCAAGGGTCAAGAAGAGGACGAGTCCCTCCAAATCAGCTGCTTTCTGCATCTTTTGAATATGGGGCAAACTAGTATAATGGGCGTCTTCCCCCACTCCGTTGGGGGCGTGGGAAAAAGCCACGGGAGCGTGGCTTTTTCTCACGCGGCTCACGCGCAGTAATGCAAGAAGCCCTGGAGAAACGCAAGCTGTCACGCCTTCCCCCCTGCGTCAGGGCGGCCTGGGTTTCTGTGAGGTGGTGCCCCCCAGCGGCTTGGAGGAGTCCAGGCTGAACCCCACAAACTTGGCTTCGCCCTACCGGAGAGAAACTGGGCTGCCTGGCTTCCACGCAACACGAGACAGGGCTCATCGGTTCTCGCAGAGGAGGGAAGACACATAACACTAACCCGTAGTTTATTTAACTATGGTTTGTCCAACAGACAAACGAACAAGCCATGGTTTGTCTTTTCACTCCCTGGCTTGTTTATTTCCCCCCTCTTTTGCCGAATTTCGCCCATAAATGGGAGTAATGGTGTGCAGAACAGCTGGGTTTTATTTGGTTTTTTTTACCACTCTTGCTCACCGTCTCTGTTGCCTGGTGAAAACACCCACGAACAACCCTGGTTCTGGGTTCACACGTAACAACAACCCATGGTTTAAACTACCTAGAGTTCACCACCCAACAACAAACTATAGCTTCCCTTTTTGGGGTGGCTTGTGGCTAACAAACCAGGGCTTGTCGCCACGGCTGTGTTCGCACATCACAACAACCTGGAACACAACCCCCCAAACCATGGGTTAGCATTCTGTGCCAACCAGGCCAGCAGCCCAAGGATGCAAGAGTATTTAAATGCCTGCAAAGTTTAAAATACGGGCTGTGCAGCTCACAGAAACTCTGCACACGACGTGTGTGCCCCTTGCATGCACCTCAGCTTCCCAGTTTGACGGACTGACGCAATTTTGGGTGTGTTATGCAATGCTGCTTTATTTTCTAACCAGCGGAGGCTGGTGGCTCTGATGTCATTGGGGCTGAGAATCTGCTCTGGGTTTTAGTCAGAATTCTAAAGGCACTATCCATGCTGCTTGAACCCACTTTGGGGGTTGGGTCCTGCAGCTTGGACAGCGCCTTTAGAGTTCTGGCTGAAACCCAGAGAGGATTCACAGCTCCACTAACGTCGGGGCCACCAGCCTCCACTGATTCCAAGGTGTTCACATGTCCAAGACTGCATATCCAATGGAGGCGCAGAGGAAGATCTGGGAGCATTGGTGAAGCCCTCCCCCCCCAAAGCACGGAGGCTATGTAGGATTTATTTTTTCTCCGTCTAAATATGCATAGGATTCTGCCCTTAATGTTTTTTTAAAAAAATTAATTTTAAATTGGTTGCGTGCTAAAAAGGGTGCTATAGAAATAACAATGATAATAATAATTATTTATTTATTTAAAACACACACCAAATATTGGACAGCATATTAGTTCATAAGGCAAACGCACGTCCAAACCAGGCAGGGAAAGTGAGATAGGGTATTCCGGTTCACTGGAAAACCTACCCAGACACCACACAGGTTGGGCACTGATTTCTCTCTCCCCCTCCCCGGACTCCCCACCCCCCCAAAAAATCAGAGGACATGTAGATGGGAATGGGAGGCAGGAAGAAAAATGGATCCTTTGGGAAGTGCATGAAAAACACAGGGCGGACCTACAAGGCCTTACACCAGGAAAGGGCAACTTGAGGGCCTACAACTCCCAACATCCCCCAAGTTTGGCCATGCTGGCTAGAGCTAATGGGATTTGTAGGCCTGGATGTGGCTCAACCGTGCCTTACGGTTTGCAGGAACTAGATATTTCGGTCAGATCGCTCTATGGCTAGCTACCGTCGTCACACCGTTTGCCCTCTGAAACCGCTATTAGCCAGACCACGAGGTCGCCATCTTTGGCAGTGCTGAGAACCATGGCTCCCTGCATGGCCGTACAAAAGCACTAAAGTTGTAACACGCGTGTCTTTTGAGCCTTTGCTGGCACCTCAGCTGCATAAGGCCGGTTGGAAGGGAAACTGACGGGCACAGGAATCTCAAAGAGTCTTCTGCACCGTCAAAATTCGTGCGAGTTCAACTCGGACAAAAGAGCCAGAAGTGTCCAGAGTTGGAAGATGACTGAGCGGGCAAGTGAAGCGCCACCTAGTGGCTCCGTGCGGCCTAGCACTGGCCCAAGGCTACAACTGTAAATGTTAAATATTAAAGCTGCCCCTTGCGTTTCTCGTTCCGCTACCAGGATTTGGAATGGGGGAAAAGGCACAAGTGCGGACATGTAGCAAAGACGTGAGATAGCCCCGGCTTCAAAAAACGCAACTTTTGATCGAAAGGAAGAGTTATTGCTTAATTAAACCATATATCCCAATAATCCCTGCTACTGGACATTATGTTAAAGGGATAGAAAGGAGGCAGCACGCCGTTAATTGAGGACAGGTAATTAAGAGCAAGGAAGGCTGTTGGGGGGGGGAAATGTGTGTCCCCCTCCATCCTCTCAAAACTCCACTGCATTAAGGGCTTTGTAGTGTTGCGATGAAGTGCGGCCTTAAAAACGCAAGTCAGTATAAAAAGAAGACACGCCAAACAAAAAACTCACTGCACACAACCTGAAAACGACCCCCCCCCCCAAAGGCACTCCGCAGAGCGTGTCTACACGACCCATTTAAACCAGTTTCGATCCCGTTTTCGCGATTGCGGCTCTCAACCGGCCAAGGAATGCCGGGAAGCGCGGTGCCGTGGCGCGCCGCAGCCATCCCGGCCACGAAGTCTGAGCCCTCGCAAAATAAATCGATTAAAAAATACACGCGTCTTGGGATCCTTTCGGGAAAGCCGCGACGACGAAAACGGTGGCGAAGCAGATTTGCAGCTGTAGCGCAATCGTGGGGCGTGTTTAGACCGAAAAGCGTCCTACAATTTCCAGCATTCCCATGCTGGGAGTTGTAGGACTTTTTCTTTTTCCCGTCTGAACATGCGTAGGACTGCCCCCTAAGGTAACGGCTAACGTAGTGAAACGTACACGCAGGTATACACCACGCAAAAGGAGAGAGTAGGATCTCCAGGCCGATAGCGAACGAAAGTGGGACGGATGACCTGGGTTAAGAGATGCATTTCGGAGTTGGATGTAGAATGAGGGAGAACCGAGGCAGCGACACAGAGATCGGCAGCGCCCGCTACAGCCAGCAGGCCCGAAGCAGAAAGGAGACTCTTCGCCGTTGCTTAAAGAAAAAGAAAGACGGGGAAGAGAAACCAAATGAACTGAAAAAAAAGGTAGCGGTGGCAAAGGAAAGAGAAGCACAAGCGGCAGTCGTGAATTTGAAGGCGTGGATATATTTTTTCTCCTCCCCCCATAGTCACTGTTCGGGCTCTGACCTTCGGGGCCGGGGTCTCCGCTGGCCCGTCGGTTTCCGCGTGGCCACGGCCGCGGCGAAGCCCACGAGGCAGCACAGGGCGGTGGTGGAGAACTTGGCCGTGTCCAGCCAGCTGGGGGTGTCGGCCTGCAGGTACTTCTCCGCCAGGTGGAGGCCCATCACCACAAGCCAGAGGACGGAGGCGAAGGCGTCGATCCGCCGGAGCCTGTGGGGAGAAGGGTTGGGGGGGGGGGGGGACAGGCATCAGAGGTGGCCTCAGCTGGATGCGTGGCACGTACAAAACGTCGGGCCTGTTCAGAAGACGTCTTAAACCCTGCTGGTTAAGGCTTTTGGTTAAGCAGCAGGGTTCGAGGGGTCTTGAGCGACGCGTTTTGCTAAACCCGGCTCACTCACGAGCCACAGTCGGACTGTCTGCAGCAGGATTAGCGGCTCTAACCGTGGCTTAAAGAGCTGTGTGCGACGGCACGGCTTGCGGTTAGTGCTTAACCCTGGAGAACCAGTGTTTCGCTAACCACAGAGCCTGACGAGTCGTCTGAACGGGCCCAATGTGTGACGGGGAAGGCGGGTCACGCCCGAGGGAAGCCAGAGGCCCACCCCGATGCTACGGAAATAACCATCCTTTAAGAGCCATCTTTAGAACCTTTTAGAATCAACATCCCTTAAGAAGTTCAACTGGACTCATAGCCCATGCTGCAAATCAAGACAAAACACAGGCGAGACGTAATTTCCAATTCCTTCGTTAAGGCATCGATAGCGCTGGGGTATCCCAACGTATGAACCGCCCAGAGAGCTTCCGCTATGGGGCGGTATAAAAATATAGCAAATGATCATTGTTTGAACAGGGGGTACGTAGGCGCCACTCGCAAATGGACAAATATATTTATTTATTAAATTTATATACTGCCCCATAGCCGAAGCTCTCTGGGCGGTTTACAAAAGTTAAACAAATATATGGATAATTGGTCTGATTTTCTTGAAACTTATATGTAATTTCCTTCTTTTTTTAAGGAGGCTGTACTTGATGGATTATTATTATTATTATTATTTATATACTGCCCCATAGCCGAAGCTCTCTGGGCGGTTTACAAAAGTTAAACAAATATATGGATAATTGGTCTGCTTTTCTTGAAACTTATGTGTAATTTCCTTCTTTTTAAAGAAGGCTGTACTTAACGTATTATTATTATTATTATTATTATTATTATTATTATTATTATTATTTATATACTGCCCCATAGCCGAAGCTCTCTGGGCGGTTTACAAAATATTGATATTTCTAAGAATATAATTCCTTGTTCCTTTTTCTCGTCACGATTTGGTTTCGTTTTGTTAAATTTACAGTAAAAAGGGGGGGGGGGGAGAAATGAATAAAAAAAAATGTTGAAATGAACTATAAATGCAAAGAAACAGATACCTGATCCGTCCCGCCAACAGCATGGCTAGAAAACACGTCAGGAGGCCGAGGACCACCACGGCCGTCTGGTGGTTCTTCCCGTAGGACCAGGCGTCTCCCAGCGTCTCCAAGGCTTGCTCCGGCAACAGCTGGACCACCTCTTGCCAGCCGAAGAAGTCCAGCAGAGTGTCGTTATTGGAAGGTGGTGTAGGTGGTGTTCCGGTCCCGTTCTTGGCGGGCCCCGGACTCGCCGGAGCAGGAGGGCTGGCGGGCCCCGGGGAGAAGGGGTTGCCCGACCCGTACAAGGCCATCGCCACGAGGACGGCGCAGCTGAGGAAGGCCAAGAAGCGCAGCGCAATGACCTGCTTCGGTGTGGTGGCGGAGGCAGACGCCGCAGCGTAGAAACTCTGCGGAAGCGAAGGACAGGCGCGTATTGAGCAGGGTGGGGTCCCTCGCAGGTACAGAGGGGTCAGCTTCCATGACTCCTTGGCGGGCAGAACCCAACTGATTGGCCTGGATCACACAACACGACAAGCCAGAGTAGGGGTTGAGTGTGGGTCGTTGTGGCATTCTGGCTTGTTGTGTGGTCTGAACCCAGCCATGAACCGCGAACAACCCACAAAGAGAAGCCACGGTTTGTCGTTGAGGGTATGAACTGCGGGTTGTTTATTTTTATTTATTTATTTATTTAACGGCCAGGGAAGGCAACGGCAAACCACCCCGCTCTTAAGGCCTGCCAAGAAAACGTCAGCGAAAGCTGGCGTCCCTCCAAGAGTCAGCAATGACTCAGTGCTTGCACGAGAGGGTCCTTTCCTTTCCTACATTTATAGACCGCCCCATAACAGCAGCTCTCTGGGCGGTTTACAAAAGCTTTTAAAAAGGAAACATTAAAAAGTATATAAAAGAGTCTGTGGTTTCACAACCCACGGTTTGTTAGCGTGGCTGGGTTCAGACGACGCAACAACTCACGATTCAACAACCCATGGCTTAATGGCAACCCGACCCCAACCCCTACTCCGGGGTTGTCTTTTTGTGGGCGCCATTCTCTGGGGAACACCTGGAAGGAATCCGCGGCCGTCGCGGCCCGTCCTGGCAGGACGAGGACCACCACTACTCTACCTGCATGTAGGTCTTGTCCGTCTTCCGGTGGCTGAAGTGTTGGCGGAGCAGGAGGGCACGGAGCTGACGGTTCTGGTGCTTGATGTAGTATTCCACCGCGGCTTGGCACGGGCGGCACAGCTTATAGGTCTGCTCCAGGTGGTGCTTGTACACCTCGATCTCTTCGTCGTATTTGCCCTGAGAGTGGGAGAGCCACCACTTAGCTGGCAGGTTCAATCCCCCACCGATCCATATAACCCGGTGTGGGTGTGTTGAACCTCTTTCCGCCCGAGGGCCGCGTTCCATTCCAGAGAAGGTCTCGGGGGCCGCATTCCAGTGGTGGGTGTGGCCAAAGGGGCGGGGCCAACATACCAGCATAACGCATACGCTATGATGGGACAAGGGAGAGGGCTTTCTCTGTTGTGGCACCCCGACTGTGGAATGCCCTCCCCTTGGAGGCCCGACCAGTGCCAACACTGTGGCACAGAGCGGTAAAGCAGCAGTTTCTGCAGCCAAAACTCTCCCCACGGCCTGAGTTCGATCCCAGCGGAAGCTGGTTTCAGGCAGCTGGCTCGGGTCGACTCAGCCTTCCATCCTTCCGAGGTCGGTAAAATGAGTACCCAGTTAGCTGGGGGAAAGGTAATAATGGCCGGGGAAGGCAACGGCAAACCACCCCGCTATAAGGCCTGCCAAGAAAACGTCAGCGAAAGCTGGCATCCCTCCAAGAGTCAGTAATGCACGAGAGGTTCCTCTCCTTTTTTTTCCAAGTGCAAACACGGCTTTTTAACAAAGCCTTTAATGGTTACATTCTCTAAGATGGCACATTGTTTAAACTGTTTTTATTGCTTTTAAATTATGTACTGCTTTAACTTGGTTCATGGTTTAATTTGTTTTTAGCTGTGTATATTAATTGTTTTATACTGTATGCTTTTCTCTGTACGCCACCCTGAGATCTTAATGACATATTAATACAAATGTTTTACATAAATAAACAAATAAACTTTGTTTAAGGCTCCTAAGGCCAGCAAGTCAGCCTCCTGAGGTCCCAATCCGGTCCTCCAGCGTTTCCCCCCAAGGCCACGCCTCCGATCTCTGGCCCCACCCACCAGTAGGCGTCCTGCCCTTTTGCGCAGTTTGCCCGCCGTTCTAAAAAACTGCGATGACTCTACAGTGGCTGAGCTAAGAGTTTTAAACTAAAATACGCTTTTTTTAAAAATAAAAATGGCCCTGACCCCATTGGCACTGCCCGCCACCAGAACGCGGCTGCCAAGAGCTTCCGTGAAATGGAACCCGGGCCTCGCACTGCAAGAACGTCAACACTGCTGAGAACGGTTATTAGCCAGCCCTGAGCTCTCTGAGAAAGGGCGACGTATAAATCAAACGAATAATTGAAGCAGAACCGGGAACAAAAGGAACTCCGCTCTGTCTGGGCGCTGACAAAGAACTACCAGCCGTGGGTTTCCTTCCCTTTCCAGCGATTCTTCCCCTGGAAACTCAACCCAGAAAAAGAAAAAAAACACCCAAAAGGTTCCAGAGACCCACGTGCACTCGGCCATACGGGTTCCCTTTGCCCTGAGGCCCGCCAAGACAAAAAGCTTCTTGTGTTACAGCCGGGGTGGAGTAACGTAGCCTTGGCTGCCAGCACCCACCGGCCGGTTGCCATGGCATCTGAAATAACTGGGGAAGACATTTCATTTCAAGCGGGGAGACGCCCACCGGTGTTTGCCGGCTGGAGACGGAAGGAGGGAGAAGGAGGGACACAAAAAAACCTAAGCCGGTTTGGAACAGGCGGCTAACGTCGAAAGAGCTGCCAATGCCCTCCCAAGCCAAGCTCAAGGCCTTATTATCGGCATATAAAGCCCTATACAACGTAGACCAGGTTTCCTGAAAAATTACCTCCCTCTATTAGGGCCCATCAGTCCATACAACCTTAAGGGGAGGCCAGGCTGTTTCTACCACAGCCTGCAGAGCCTCGTCTGGCAGCAACCCAAAAACGGGCCTTCTCAGTGGTGGCCCCTTCCCTCTGGCATGGACTGCGACCCGTCATGTGCTTTGACCTGTCCGCCTAGGCTTCTCCCAAGCCTTAATTTGTCTGAATGTTTATTTATTTATTTATTTTAGCATTTTTATCCCACCCTTTAGGTTCACTACTGGCTGTCGTGTTTCTCAGAACACTCCTGCCTTCGATGGGACAACGAGGCTTGCTGAGTCATCCACAAAGCTTTTATTAAGCAACAAACGTCTCTTCTACCTGAAGAGAGTCTAACCTCTGGGAAACGTTCCCCTAGGCAAAACTATGCAAACTAAGCAAGACAATTGTCTGTTCAAGAAGAAAAGGAAGCCACTTCCCAAACTTCAGACTGCCTGGTGCGGAGGCAGTTTCTGGTATAATCGAACTGACTTTCTCACGCCTTCCTTCCGCCCCGTGCGCTTGAGCTTTCAGCGGACCCTAGCATCAGCTAGGTTGTCGGGATGCTCACCTCCGGAAGAAGGCTCACTTTGCACTGAGTGTGTAGGATTTGGCCTTGAGAAGATAAGCTCTGGAGAGGGCTGACAATCGCCTGTGAGAGCTTCTTCCCCCACTGGTACAGGCTGGCTTCTAGTTCTGAACCTGATTCTGATTGATTACCTGAAACATCTTCTCCCAAAACAGGCGCAGTGGGGTTAGACATGACACTGGCGTTAAGAGCTTTGGGCTAAAATAGGTGGCTATTTTGGCTCTGCCCACCCTGGAATGCAGCCCCCAAGAGGTCCCCCGCCCCTGTTCTCGCCGTTTTGGTTCTGCTCCCCGTCCCCCGCAAACGGGGATCCTACCTCCTCCCTGGGTGTAAAGGAAGCCAGCTGCTTGATCTTCACAGTCTGGTGGTTGTTACACTTCCTGCAAAGGAGGACTTGGCTGCTGACCCACTGCTGGGGCTTCGTCGGGTCATAGAAGGCACTGGCCCCGGAGACGACGTGGTTCAGGTGTTCCATGTACTGCGCCGGAATGGGCTTGTTGTAATCTCCGTTCTGCCAAGGGAATCGACAAAGAGAAGCCGTCCGTTACTGAAAAGGGCTCTACGCACCGCGCGCTGGTCCGCAGATCGTGGCCCCACGCAAAGTGGAACGGGACCAGCTCCTCAGCCCCAAAAGCAAGACAGCCCCTGCCACGCAGCCTTAGAATCTAAAAAGGCACGACACAAAAGGAAAAGGGGATGCGGAGGGAAGAGAAATTAGATGTCCATTAGTGGCCCGTTAACAGAACTGACTCACTTTGGGGGTGGGGTGGGGAGGCAGGGTGGTTAATAGGACAATTTAGCCTCATCCCCACAGGATAGCAATCCCGAGACATACCTCTTGGAAGCCATTATATTGCTCACAGTTGGGGCAATCCCAGCAGTTGCGGTTGCCATACGGCACTACAGTGTCTTGGTTACAGAACCAACAGTTCACAGTCATGTGTGTGGGTTTCTTCCTGGCGAGCGGGAGAAAGGAGGAAAGAAAAGGTACAGCGTCAGATTTTACACATCAGGATGGGCCCTGAAAGGTTAAGAGAGAGATGGATACAGCCGTGTCATTTCAAAGATGTGCAAAGGCTCAGGAGTGCAAATTCATGGGGGCTCCTCAGAGGGCCACGCCCTTTCCTCTAACTTGGCTTTTCTGCAATCCCCACTCCCCGTTCTAAAAGACTTCATTCCTGGCAGTAAGTGCTTGAAGCTAAAATCCACCCCTTTTGCCTTCAGGAAATGGAATTCAGCCCTCGGTCTGAAAGAGGTTTGACAGCCCTGGAGTACAGGACAAGCAGAAACGCCAGGGCTTCTCTGGTTCCAGGTCCCATTCTCCTTCATCTCCTGGCTGTAATTGGGATGGACAACATGCCGCACTCCGGATGTTTTGGGATTACAACCTCCCGCCAGCCTCAGCCAGCAGGGCCAACGTCAGGGACGATGGGAGCTGTAGTCCAAAGCAGTCAAAAGGCACCCGTGGCCCTACCTCTGGTTTAGACCTCTTTTGATTGGCGAGAGCCATTTCATGCATGCAAGCCGCCAGACAACACAGGTTGCTTCAACAGCGTCAGCTTCAGGTCAAAGCAACTGGAGGTGACTGAACATGCAAAGATTGGTGCTCTACTCCCTGTGCAGCGCGGCCTCCACTTCCCTTCAAGGAGGGCATGCCGAGGAATCAATTCAGCAGTTGCGGAATACGGAAGAATCGGCAAAATGGGTTCCCCCCCCCCAACAGTTACATAGCCTGCCCCAAAAGGACCTCCCGCTACATAGGTTTTAATCCTAAATCACTAAATGTCAAGACGTAACACTAAGGTCATACGAACATAAGAAGAGCCCTGCTGGATCAGGCCACGGGCCCATCTAGTCCAGCACAGAGCGGCCGACCCGTGGGAATTCTGCAAACAGGACCCAAGTACAACAGTGCCCTCCTACCCATGTTCCCCAGCAACCAGTGTGCACAGGCAGGCCTTTGGAGAATAATCTGGTCCTCCATCTATGTTAAGGACTTGTAAAATTGTCGTGTATTTTAAACCTTTAATGTTTCAATATTGTATTGTATTTTAATTTTGGGATATTTCTTTTCCTAGGTTTTAAAATGTACGTGTTTTAAATTTTGTAAGGCCACCTTGAGGCCCAGTATTGGGCAAAAGGTGGGATACAAATAAATATAATAATAATAATAATAATAATAATAATAATAATAATAATAATAGGAACACTGCCTCTGATCTTGGAAGCTAGTAGCCGTTGATAACCTTATCCTCGTCCAGGACTTTGCCAACCCCCCTTTTCAAGCCATCCAAACTAGTGGCCATCACTCCGTCTTGTGGCAGTGAATCCCATAGCTAAATTTCGTGTTGGGTGTTAAGTTTGTCTTCCTGCCCCAGGCAAAAACCCTTTACACAAATAGGTACATCTGTGCGCTAGAGAAGCGTAGGGCGGTATTGATGTCCCCATCTAAGAACAAACAACATTTGACTCTTTTATTCTCTGAACCATCTCCTGCAGCAGCTGAACATCTGGTTATTATGTACCTTCGCTACAGATTTAATTAGAAATCCTAATTCATTTGAATCGGTGGCAGGTTTCTTAGACATCCCCAGTCCTGGGAAAAGAGCTACTTGGCTAGCCTACCTCCTGAGTGGCAAAATTCCAGGATGTAGTCACGAAGATATAAGAAGAGGTTTATCTAGCCCACATTCCTGTTCCCCAAAGCGGCTGGCCGGAGGCCACTGGGGTAGCTCACAAGCAGGCCCCGAGGGCAAACATCCTCCCAGTCCCCCCAGCAACTGGTAATTCAGGGGTATGTGGCCACTTATATATTATAGGGTCACCCTAACTTATAACTGTCATGACTCGTAGCCATCACTATTAAAACCAATGGATAGGCCCAGATGGGGAGAAGGACAGAAGCATCGCGAGGTTGCCTAGCAATGCAGGCCGCTCCCACCTAACCCCTTCAAGGGCCTAGGAAGCATAACCTGTGGTTGCTAGGCAACCCAGAAGATGCTTCCCGGGAGAGGGCGGTGGGATGGAAGTATTCTGCGGTTACCTAGCAACCACAGGATGTGCTCTGCAGGAAATGATGGCTAGGCCTGAGAGAAAAGAAGCCTCTTGTGGTTGCTTAGCAACCACAGGGCCTGCTCTCTGAAAAGCTTGCGGGTTGACCTGGAAGCAATTGGAGGGCACAGTCCCACAGTTGCCTGGCAACCACGAGAGACTTCCATCCCTCCTTTCTTTATTACAGACAAGAGGGAAAATTACTTTCCCTCTCTGCCCCCCAAAATTATTTATTTATTTATTACATTTTTATACCGCCCAATAGCCGAAGCTCTCTGGGAGGTTCACAAAAATTAAAACAACAATAAAACAACCAACAGGTTAAAAACACAAAATACAAAATACAGTATAAAAAGCACAACCAGGATAAAACCACGCAGCAAAATTGATATAAGATTAAAATACGGAGTTAGAACTGTAAAATTTAAATTTAAGTTAAAACGAAGTGTTAAAATACTGAGTGAATAAAAAGGTCTTCAGCTGGCGACGAAAGGAGTACAGTGTAGGCGCCATGCGGACCTCTCTGGGGAGCTCATTCCACAACCGGGGTGCCACAGCGGAGAAGGCCCTGCTCCTAGTAGCCACCTGCCTCACTTCCTTTGGCAGGGGCTCACGGAGAAGGGCCCCTGTAGATGATGTTAAGGTCCAGGCAGGTACATATGGAAGGAGGTGTTCCTTCAAATAACCTGGCCCCAAACCGTCTAGGGCTTTGAATGTCAATACCAGCACTTTGAATCGGGCCCAGACCTGGACTGGCAGCCAATGAAGTTGTAAAAAGACTGGCGTGATGTGATCTCGCCGGCCAGTCCCTGTTAGTAACCGTGCTGCCCTGTTTTGTACCAGCTGAAGTTTCCGGACCGTTTTCAAAGGCAGCCCCACGTATAACACATTGCAGTAATCCAAACGAGAGGTTATCAGAGCATGGATAACTGTAGCTAGGCTATCTCTGTCCAGATAAGGGCGTAGTTGGTATATCAACCTAAGCTGATAAAAGGTGCTCTTTGCCCCTGTAGATGGAGAGCAGTAAGCGTGGAAGAGGCAGTGTGGCATAATGGTTAGCATTGAACCGGGACTCAGGAGACCTGGGTTCAAGTCCCCACTTGGCCATGGAAGCTCACTGGGGGACTTTGGGCCAGTCACTGACTCTCAGCCTCACCTACCTCACAAGGTTGTTGGGAGGATAAAATGCAGAGGAGAACCACGTGAGCCACCTTGGTTTACTTGCAAGAGAAAAAAAGGTGGGTTATAAACTTGAGTATTTCTTTTTGCCCTCCCTCATAACGGAGGCAGAAAATATGGCATTCTTCAAATGCCTCCTGAAAACACACTTGTTCACCCAGGTTTCCCCTGGGCTGCAATTAAATTAATTGTGCCGCTCCATCCTACTGCTGCATGTTTCATTTTATTGGAATTGTTTTCAACGTTGTGTTCTTAAGATTATACTTTAAATAAGATTATTAGATTGTAAGCCTATGCGGCAGGGCCTTGCTATTTACTGTTTTACTCTGTACAGCACCATGTACATTGATGGTGCTATATAAATAAATAAATAATAATAATAATAATAATAATAATAATAAATGGGATTTCCATATTTATACGTGAACCGCTTCAGGATTTTATTACATTTAGCAGTATATAACTATCACAAATAAAATAAAATGATAATAAAAAAATAACGACGCAGAGGCCCAGGAGGCTAAAAAGCCACATAGCTATCTAGGCAGGACTGGGTTGGATTTTCAAGAAGGCCTTCTGGATAGGGAAGAGTCACTGTCCCAAACCAGAGCTAAGAGGAACACTGTAAACAGTTCACGCGCAGAGTGACGAGGGCAGATGCGGCCCAACAGTTGTTTGAAGTTATGTCAGGCGGCGTGCGTTATCCGGGGTTTGGGGTAGGGGCACAAGAAAGAAGAAAAGAGGGATTCATGCGTTACAATGAACACTTGTGAAGCAGACGCGCGCCACTTGAGCGTTAACCCTTTAGGGCAGGGGGCTGATAAAAAAAAAAAGCGTCCAAGAATACTTTAAAAAAATCTTTGAACGGAAAATCTTGCGTTAAGCGTTTCTCGTTTTAGATTGGCGCATACCACCTTGGCAAATAAGGCAATAGAGAAGCGTTCCAAATGAAACCCAGCGGTCCTGTTCAGACGACACACTAAGCCATGGTGGTTAAGCATTTTGACCTAAACATTACGTCTTAGCGTCAGAAAGACTCGATTGAATCATGTGACTGCCCCCCCCATGTGCACTCTTCCTCACTATATTTTACACAACTCAGAGTTACCAAAGACTCACTCTTGCTGGTATAATCTTCATATTTACAACCAGATGAAGGTTTCATTTTTAGAACAGCAACTTTTCAGATTAGTTTTACGGTCATATCAAAAAAATACAGATTTGGTTATACTATTAGATAATTATGAAATTATTGCGAGGCGAACTATCTCCAGTTTAATAGGTTAATCATTCATATTTGGACCACTTTTCTGCTGTACTTTATCGGAAGGAGAAAAATAATCTTACAGAAACCTCTGGAAGAGCATGACATTGTGAATTGATTAATGGAATTCATTTAACCAAAAAATTTAAACAGCCTCATGCTACATAATTAAAAACTAATCCTTATTTCATGATGAATAACTTTTGGACTATAATGTATCTTAAATAGAAAACTAACTTTAGATAGATTTTTCCTCAAAATGCATTTTATTAATAAAATCCGATTTAAATTTTAAAAATCATTGATTTTTATCCACCCTGCTTAGCGTGTCATGTGAACCATGGCTAGACACGGCAGCTACATAGAATCATAGAATAGCAGAGTTGGAAGGGGCCTACAAGGCCATCGAGTCTAACCCCCTGCTCAATGCAGGAATGCACCCTAAAGCATCCCCGACAGATGGTTGTCCAGCTGCCTCTTGAAGGCCTCTAGTGTGGGAGAGCCCACAACCTCCCTAGGTAACTGATTCCATTGTCATACTGCTCTAACAGTCAGGAAGCTTTTCCTGATGTCCAACTGGAATCTGGCTTAAACACGGTCACTAACCCTTTGCTGTAAAAGGGCTAGAAGCCTAACCATGGCTTGGTGTGTTGTCTGAACAGGCCCAATAAATCCTTGGAAGCTGTGGGCGAGCCATCCCAAATCAACCAGGCACAGAGAGAAGACGGAGGAAACTCTATCTGTTGAAGCTCTGCCTGTTAAGAGGCCGGGAGATGAGGAAGGCCAACAGGACCCCTTTGCATGCCTGATTTAGGATGGTGCATGGGGAACTCAACAACACAAAACCCTTGACGGAGAAGCCAAGCCATCAGGTGGTTTCTCCATGAGCAACTCCACCATCTTTGCAATGCCTGGTCTTGGCAAAGTCAAAATAGCTTTTAGATTCCGTGCAGTTGCCTCCTGTCTGTTTCCACACGGTTCCACCACAAGGGCTCTTTTGAACTACAGCTGTTGGTGTCACCAGCTGATGCAAACCAGTGGGGAAAAAGACGCCTGGAACTCCCATCTGCAGGAACTCAAGCCCAGCGCCAAGACTCACGTCCCCAGCTGGCTCAGGCCTCGCACAGCTGTTTCCGCTGAATGAATGCACAGACGGACGCCAACCAAAACATCATTTATTTAATCCCGTTTCTGTCACCCGGTCGCTGAAGTGCTCCGGGGTGTGTGTGTGTGCGCGCGCAGAAGGAAACGTAAAACCGTGAAACACAATCACGAAATAAACCCTGGCGTAAAAACAGAAGACGCTCAAAGGTGTGTCTGCCAGAGGTGCAAAGATCTAGAAAAAGCACTTGGGCCATTGTGAAAAGCTTAGGACAAAAATGCCGGACCAGGTGCCACCACTGAAAAGGCCCTCTCCTTAGCCACTGCAGGAAACATGCGCTATAGAGAGGACCTCTTGTCAGTTCTAAACCCACAGGCTTCTCGGTTGCTGCCTCCCGATTTACCTGCCAAAGGAGGTACATACTGGCCTGTTCCTTGTTTTCTGCAGCAGTGCTAAGAACGTCCTATTTAGCCTTTACGGATTATTATTTTTACATGTCATCTTTCTACTTTTATTCTGCTTTTTCACGCTGATTTTTATGAGTTTTTTTAAAAACACGCAGCTGCTTTTAAACTGTTTTATTGCTGGCTTTTATTATCGTCTGTCCCCTTCATAGATCACTGTTATTATAGGGCACGTTAACTTTTGTTATACATCTCATTTAACTATATGCAGGAACTGTGGAGCATATTTGGTTCTATAAATCACATATGTAATTAACTCAAATTAAGTGGGAAGAATTAAGAAAATCATAGTCCCCAGGCCAGGTTTCTGAGAGAGCCAATTTTAAGGGAGAATTCCGTAAATTTGTATTACAAAAATCATGGGCTGAGGCCTTATTACCCTATTCGATAATCCAGCCCTGGTAAAAAAACACCAAATGCCTGAAATCTCTGCTGCCAGAAAAATTAATCAATTGCAGATTTTCTCAGAACAACCAAAAAGAGCTCACGGCGCCCTCTTCTCTTGATGTCGCTAATCTTCCTTTCTGAGCCCAAAGGCAGAATACCGTTCCGGAGAAGCTCTCGGGATGCTAGCATTCCAGTGGTGGGTGGAGCCAAAGAGACGGGGCAAAAAATGGCGGCGTATTTTAGCTTAGCGCCCTTGCTGCTGGTTGAGGCGCTTCAACCTTTTAGTACATGGGGGGGAGAGAGAAAATGGCACAAAAGCCGGGAAACAACCCAATGATTGGTGATAGGGTGAACGGGGCATGGCTCTTGGCAGAATCTCGGAGGGCCAGGTGCAGCCCTCGAGCTGACGTTCTGCTCCCCTGTTATACATGAAAGTTGCCCCAAGAGACAGATTTAACACTTCACCAAACAGCAGACAACAAGCCAGACCCAAATGGGAATTTCAAGCCACTTTGGGTACCTTAAATTAAGGTTAAAAGACTGGAAAAGGATCAAATCTCCCCTTCGGACAAATTACGGCAAAGTGGGGGCTCTTCCTTTTCAGACTAAGAAGTTCTAATCTCCCCCACACCACTACATTCCTGACCCTACAGCATCCGGAGCTCCGGAAAAACGGCTTTAGAAAGCTCAGAGAATTCTCAATCCCCTCCACTTGCAGACACAATGACGATGGAAGCAAAATTGTTTTCAGCAGCCTCCCAGATTTTTGGGACCACAACTCCCAGCATTCCTGTATGCTGGCTCAGGTTGATGGGAGTTGAAATCCAAGACATATAGAAGGCCCATTTTGGGGGTTATTTTTGTCTGATGTTTGTCAGTTCGGCTTGCGTCAAAGCAACCAGCGAAAACGACCCCGAAGTAGGACAACAGACAGAATTATCAGACAGCTCAGTGCATCGTTAAGAAGCCCTCTGTCGGATCAGCACGAGGTCTGTCTGCCCCAGCACCGTGTCTCTGAGAGAGCGGCAATTTTACAAGCAATGACATGAGGGCAACATGTCAATGCTCCCATGTAATTCAGGAGCGCACAACTCCCACCTGTGTGTGTGCCCAGTGCTGGTCTTTCAGAGGTCTGCTGCCCATGTACATGGCGGACGTACCAAACCATCACAACCGATAGCCATGGACAGATATCATAGAATAGCAGAGTTGGAAGGGGCCTACAAGGCTATCGAGTCCAACACCCTGCTCAATGCAGGAATCCACTCTATAGCATACCTGACAGAGGGTTGCCCAGCTGCCTATTGAAGGCCTCTAGAGTGGGAGAGCCCACAACCTCCCTAGGTAACTGGTTCCATTGTTGTACTGCTCTAACAGCCGGGAAGTTTTTCCTGATGTCTAGCCGGAATCTGGCTTACTGTAACTATATCCCCTCCCCACCATTAATTTGTCTAAGAAAGCAAAACTTCGCTGTTTTCACCGCAACTTTGGGCAGCCTACGCCCTCAGCTCAGAGGTCGTTCCTGCTTCCGTGAAAAAATGAAGGCGGTGGCAACGGATCATGTAAACCGGGACATCGATGGAACGATAAAGAACCAGGACATCGAGATAATGATAAATAAAACAATAAACCGCCCTGCCAATTTTGATATGTCAAACACCCAACTTTGCTACCCACCCGCCCCATCTTTTGAAACGCCAAATTCGGCAGAAACAAGCAGGGCCTTTCGAGTGGTGGCTCTCCGGCTGGAAAATCTTCCTGGCTCATCTGCCCTTGAAGAACAGGGAGCAAAACTACTGCGAGAAGGTAAACACTACTGCCGTTTTCCTTTTTGCCTCCTCCCTGCGGGAGAATAGATAGGAAAAGCAACATTCAAATATTTAGCTGGACGTGCAAATTCTATTTTCTTTATTTGAGTTGTATTCTGCCTTTCTACCAAGAAAGTGGGACTCAAGGCAGAGTGCAATTTAGGAGGTACTTCTCCTTGCACTCATGCTGCCTGGAAATGCCTCCACTTAATAATTTGTGCCCGACGTCTGTGCTTCAAAACGCAAGCGGGTGCAGAAATTCAATGAACGTCCCTGTAACAGCAAAGATGAAAGATAACGGGAAGGCAAAAGCATCCCAAATAAGGGGAATTGTTTCATAAGGCACAGAGCCAGGGTGTTGTTGTAAGCAAGACGGCTGGGAAATCATAAAGCTCAGCAGAGAGCCCTGGGCAAGCCACCGTTTCACCTACCCTACCTCAAAAGGCTGTTGTGAAGATAACCTTTCCCCATCATCTTTGAGAGCCCTGAGTAAATACAGACGCCATTTACTCTTTGTAGTGCATTAATTCCCAGGCTGCACTGTGCACAACAGAACAATTAATTGGCCCGACGAAATAACAAGCAAAGCTCCCATTCACAAAAACCGCACCCCTGCATGAGTTGCCGTTGCACCCTCCCTCCCCATTTCCATGCAACGGACTGCTGCCAGAATGGGAATTCTTCCAAGCCTCTGCATGAGCAGCAGCTGCATGGAAATAACCCTCAGAGGTAGCAGGATTAGCTGCTTCCTGTCGCCCCGAGAGGACTCTGCCCGTCGCACCCCTGCATGTCCGGAACGCTCATTCATGGAGAAACACAGGAGTCAGGGAGAGTTCCTTTTGGGCTTTGTAAAAAGGAAAGGTGCAAGACACAAGAGCGGAACATGCCTTTGATTTTAATTGGGGGGGGGGGAGTGTGCGCTTCAGCTGCCAGAACTTTGGGGGACACTGTCGGGAGCGCACGGCTGCACCCACAAAACAAACACAAACTTGAAATTGGCGGCAAGCATTTTCAAACCCTCTTCCAGGAATTCTGTTTACCCAACAGCAGGTTGCGGCCGGCGGGGGAGAGAGAAAACCCCGCTGTACACAGGAAAGCTGTCCCCCCCACAACAAAACTCATTCTTTTCATTCCACCAAGAACATGCTATCAGATGAAAGAGGCCAAATTTAATCTTTTGCCTGCAAGGAAAAATTCACTGTTTGCTTTTCGGGAGGGTTGCTTTTCTGCTGGCTTTATCCTGTCATTCCTCTGCACCAGAAGGCAGAAATGACAGCGCCCCGCCTGGGGCGAAGTATTTACCCCATAAAATCCAAGATCAAATTGGTTTCATTGAGAAGAAAGAAAGAAAAGAAATCAAAACTGCTTCGCTGGAAGTTTTACACTTCGTGAACATCAGAGAGTAGGGGCTGAGAGACTGACCACTCTGTCTCATACAGGTCTACTCGAAAGTAAGTCCCACTGAAAGCAGGGGAGGTTCTTCACACCCCATGGGCAGCCTCCGACCTGCAACATGGCAATAACACCACCAGCCTGCCTTACAGGGACGTCGTAATGATTCTAAAACAATAATGTATCGTGATCAGCCTTGAACCACATTCAAGAGGCAGCTGGACAACCATCTGTCAGGGATGCTTTAGGGTGGATTCCTGCATTGAGCAGGGGGTTGGACTCGATGGCCTTGTAGGCCCCTTCCGGCTCTGCTATTCTATGATTCTATGCTTCTCTACAAAATGCTTGTTATTATCTGTTCTCTCATAGTCGCCCTCCAGCTCGAGGGTTCTTTGAGTGGGAAATCAAAACAGTTAACACAACATAAAACTTATACCAATGTACAGCATCAAAAAAGAAAAGAAAAAAAAGAATTCAACGTGTTTCAAAGGGGTATTTTCTCCAATGAAAGCAGAGCAGCTCTGTGAGACACAGAGCTCTGTGTGACCCCAAAACTTGACTCCATAACCAGGCAACTAAGAGTGCAATCCTATGCGTGTTTAAACAGAAAAAACCCTACTACAACTCCCAGCATTCCCCAGCCAGACATACTGAGAGTTTTCCCCCCTGTCTAAACACGCATAGGATCGCACCCTTAAAGAGGAAGAGAAGTTTTAAGCTTTATACCACTCAAACCTTTTTTACTTCTTAGTATTTTCATCTTCCAGCGTTTTGAGCTCCCACTCTTGGTATCCACTTAACATCCCAGCTACTGAAGCCGAAACGTTTAGCACGAAATATATTTTGAAAATACTGTTGTTAGTCTATCTCCTTTACATATTTTATTTTATTTTTATTATGACATTTACATCCCACCTTTTTTCCTCCAAGGAACCCAAGGCGGCGTACATAATCCTCGTCCTCCTCTCTGTTTCTATCCTCACAGCAACAACCCTGTGAGGTAGGCTAGGCTGAGAATGTGTGTTGGGCCCAAAGTCACCCAGTGGGTTTCCATGGCTGAATGGGGACTCGAACCCAGGTCTCCCGACTCCCAGTCCAACACTCTAGCCACTACACCTCACCATTAAAAAAGAAAAATAAACTGGCTAGGAAATACTTTGTGAAGAGAGTATCTTATCTTATATTAATGCAATACCCTATTTCTTCGATTCTAAGACGCACTTTTTCCCCCATATAAACATCTCTAAAAATGGGGTGCGTCTTAGAATCGCAGGTGTTTCTTTTTCTGTTGGTGGTACTGAAATTAGTGTGCATCTTATAATCGATGGCGTCTTACAATCGAAGAAGTACGGGTATATTCAATTAATATCACATAAATTATATCTTATATTTCTAATAATGTTATCAATATTAATAATAATAACAATAAAAGTATTAATAATGCTATAGATACGAGGAAGGGCTGTAGCTCCTGTTTTGCATGCAGAAGGACTCAGGTGCGCTCCGCGGCATTTCCAGGTACGCCTGGAAAAATTCCTGCCTGATATTTGGGACAGCAGCTGCTGCCAGTCAGTGCTGACAATACTAAATAGACCAGTTGGCTGCGCTTGTAAGGCGGCTTAAATCTGCTCTTAATCCAGAAACCATGAGGACCGGAATCGCACCTTTGTTTTTAGGAGAAGGACCACAGGGCTCAGCAACAGAGGATGCTCTTTGCATGCAAAAGATCCCAGATTCAGTTCTTTCAACCTAGTATCCTTCAGATGTAGGGGAATGTAAACTCCATCACCCTGGCGCAGGGGACGATGGGGTGGGAGTCCTATACACCAAGAGGGCGCTAGGTTGGGGAAGGCTTGCCTTGACCATGCTAGGTCTGAATCCCAACAAAATGATTTTTAAAAAGTAACAAATAACCTCACAATCACACGTTCTGGGCATCCCTTTTATCACAAGGAATTTCTGATCCAGGAAAGGGAATTGTGTGTGTGTGTGGGGGGGAGATAGGAGATAAATAACGCGATTGTCACTTTCTCCTTTTTTAATTATTATTTTTTTACAATCCCATCCATTGTGCTGTATGCAATCCTTGAAATCTCCGTATCGCTCCTTGCAGCTGAAAAAGTCAGTGAATATATCCCACAAAAAGCGGACGCCGGAATTAAATGGTTCAAGTCCTTACTAGCAGCGTCCCCCAACCTGGCGCCCTCCAGCTGTCTTGGACTGCGATTCCCATAACCCCCCAGACTGGGGATTATGGAGACTGCACTCCAACACATCTGGTGGGCGCCAGGTTGGGGAAGCCTCAAGGTGCCTCGAGGCTCTTTGTTGGGTTTAGACGCGTCCTCAATCGCTCGCTTTCTTGCCCTCCAAACAAAAACCCGCCCGGAAGAAGGCTAAAAAAGCCGCGTTCGTCCCTCCTCCAAGGCCGGATCAAGGCCAGCGAAGGCGGCAGCCCCGCCCAGCCGATCCGGGCCTCGCCTCCGAGCCATGCCTGCCTCAGACAGGGCTGGATAAAGCCGCGTGGTGGGATTAAAAAAAAAAAAAAAAAAAAAAAAGGAGGAAAAGAAGAAGAAAAAAAGGGACTAGAAACATGCATGGGGGATTTTAAAAGCCTTTGCGCGGCTTACCTGCGGGCGATTTTGTACAGCAGTAGTCCCCCGGCGGCGCACACGGTCACCCCCAAGCCCCCAGCCAGGCCGGCGGTAGGGTAACCGGCCAGCAAGGCGCCGACTCCCTCCATGGCCGCTCTTGAAGCAGGGGAGGGAAACGGAACCGCGGCTGGGAAGGGAAGGCAGCAGGCAGCCGGCCGCGTGCGAGCGAGAGCGGAGCCGTCGGCGCCTCCCGCAGCCCCTTCCGAACGTTGGGAGCCGCTTTCGAACGTTGGGTGGCGAGCTTCAGAACGTTGGGAGCGCCTTCAGAACGTTCGGACTCGCAATCAGAACGCTGAGTAACAGTCTTTGGAACGCCGGCTGGCCAATCGCGTCGCCGCTCGGGGTGCCTCTTTCGAACGTTCGGGCGGCGCGCGTGGAAAAAGGAGCAATAAAAGGAGCGCAGGTTCAGGTCGGCGGCTCCGGTCGGCGCCTTTTCTCCGCCTCCTCCGTGACCTCTCCCACTGCTGCTGCTGCCGCCGCCGCCGCCGCCGCCGCTCCTCCTCTTCCAGCAAGCACGGATCCGCCCCCTTCTCACATGCACGCGAAGCGCCACCGCCTGTGATCCGCGGGCGATATTCTCCGGGATTCAGCTCCCGTTCATTTCAATGGGTTTACTCTTTTCAGTAGACGCGGTCCCGCGGCCCCGATGCACGCTTTTCCTGGGAGTAAGCCCCAGTTGAGGAAGGGGTTTTACTTCCGAGTAGGCGCGCATAAGCCGGCCGGAGTCCGTCCGTCCGTCCGTCCCTGTCCCCCCCTCGCGCGCTTTTAACCGGCTGAGCGCGGAGGATCCGGGTCTCCCGCGTCTCGGCATCCCCACGACCGCCTTTCATGCCCCCTTCGCTTCTCTCCTCCCCGTTTGCCTGCGTTCTGCGGCGGCCGCTCGGGCTACTTATAGAGAAGGCTTCGTGGTCGAGGGAAGCGGGGGCGCGCGGGGGCGTTCGTGACAGATGCGTGAAAGGGCAAGATCGTGCCAGGCGGGCTGTGTAAATCAGCCTTCTTGCGGGGAGAGGGGGCGAGTCAAGCCCGGGAAGTCGTGGCGGCCTCCGCCGCCTCCTGGGTCCGGCGGGAGCGCGGGTCGTGCAGGATATTTTTGGCTGGCGAATCTTTGCCCCCTTTTAGGACTTAACCCTATGCATGTTCAGTCACGGAAGAAAACTGCTTGTGGGAATTGTAGGATCCCCCTTCCTTTCAGAACATGCATAGGATTGCACCCTTAGAAATTTTATTGATAATAAAACAAAAAATAAAGGATATTTAAATATTTTAAATGGCACTTTTTTTTCTTAAAATGCCATTGTAGCTTTTTTCCCCACTGTTTGTAAGCCTCCCAGTGAACTTGAGTTATGGGGCAGATTTAAAATATAATACCGATTGTAAGACGCACACTAATTTCAGTACCACCAACAGAAAAAAAAAACACCCTAAGACACACCTGTGATTCTAAGACGCACCCCATTTTTAGAGATGTCTATATGGGGGAAAAAGTGCATCTTAGAATCGAAAAAAATGTATTATTATTATGATTACTAATATTATGAGGGAGACACGAAAAAATAAAGGATATTTAAATATTTTAAATGGCACTTTTTTATCTTAAAATGCCATTGTAGCTTTTTCCCCACTGTTTGTAAGCCTCCCAGTGAACTTGAGTTATGGGGCAGATTTAAAATATAATACCGATTGTAAGACGCACACTAATTTCAGTACCACCAACAGAAAAATAAACCCTAAGACACACCTGTGATTCTAAGACGCACCCCATTTTTAGAGATGTCTATATGGGGAAAAAGTGCGTCTTAGAATCGAAGAAATAGGGTAGTCTTAACATGCAATTGAAAAGTTGGTTCCGGACTTAAAGTAGGGTGACCATATGGAAAAGAGGACAGGGCTCCTGTATCTTTTTTATGTATTTATTACGTTTATATACCGCCCCACAGCCGAAGCTCTTTGGGCGGTTCACAAAATCTTTAACAGTTGCATAGAAAAGGGAATTTCAGCAGGTGTCATTTGTATGCATGAAGCATCTGGTGAAATTCCCTCTTCGTCGCAACAGTTAAAGGTGCAAGAGCCCTGCCCTCTTTTGTATCTGGTCACTCTACTATAGCTCCTGCAGCTTTAACTGCTGTGATGAAGAGGGAATTTCACCAGGTCCTATATACATACAAATGACACCTGCTGAAATTCCCTTTTCTCCACAACTGTTAACGCTACAGGAGCCCGGTCCTCCTTTCCATATGGTCACCTTACTAAGGCATACCTGGCGGGCCATGGTATGCTCTAAGCATTAATTTTTTTGTTTTTATTATTCTGCAATCACGTTTTCTTTTAAATGTTGCATTTTTAATATATCTAAATATATTTTAATATTGTAAACCACTGAGGGTCTTTAATATATTCAGCGGCATATATATACCACAAATTAATAAAACGTTTGTTTTGTTTTATAACGGATGGTTTTATTGCTTTAATCGATTTGCATGGGGCCTGTAAGACACCTTAAATGCCATTTTTGGGGTGGAAAGGCAGGGTAATAAAAGACAGAATCCCGTGCATATTTAAGAGAGGAAAGTCCTTGGTGAAAGAATTTCGAAAGGGTAGCCATGAGCTCCTTCAAAATGCTTGGAGTTCCACTATTTATTTGTTGCATTTTTATATATCCCAATAGCCCAAGCTCTCTGGGCGGTTTACTAAAATCAACGCTGGTAGAAGGCCTGCTAGAATGTATACCTCTCAGTAGGAAAGGTAGCACCAAGTCCAAGAAGTCACTGGCATGGTTAATGAGCAGTGTGTCAAGGCAGCTACTAGAAAAAAGAGGGTTTCCTTCAGAAAATGGAAATCTTGCCCAAAGGAGGAAAACAAAAGGGGACACAGATAAGATGCAAAAAATCATTTTGAGATGCTTATCGCTTACATCATCAAGGCCAACAGTAAAGAATTCCTTAAATATATGAGAAACAGGAAACCAGCTAGGGAGGCAGTTGGGATGATTGGATGGCCGTACTAAAAAGGAGGATAAGGAGAGCGCAGAGAAGCTGAATGAATTCTTCTCATATGTCTTTTACTGAAGAAAACATAGGACAGATTTGGGGATGTTTTGTATTTGTTTGAACTTAAAAAGTTACCAGTCCTTCAGTAAAGAGTTAATTAAGGCTGCAATCTTATACCTGCTGCCAGTTAACCCGTGAATTGTTGCCCTACCCAGGGTTTGTCTGGTAGATGATTGAACCAACTGTTTTAGCAATTCGCGAGATGTCTTTTTTCCTCCTTCGCCTGCTACCTCCTTTTGTGACATGTTAGGACTGGCACGTAGATCAGCTGGGGTTTTGGACCACTGCCCACTGCCTCTGTAGCCTGGTGAAATCACTCCTGAAGAACCTACGGTTCTGGGTTCAGGCATAACAACAACCCACAGTTTAAACAACCCAGAATTCACAACAAACCATGGGTTCTCTTTCTGGGTTGTTCGTAGTTAACAGCCATGGTTTGTTAACATGGCCGCATTTGCACATCGTGACCCATACCATGGGTTAGCATTCTGTGCACATCCAGTTGCTATCTTATGAATGTGCATCTGTCCATATGTTTGTGCTTCACCTAAGAAGAACCGTGCTGGATCAGACCAATGGTATATCTAGTCCCAACACTCTGGCTACTGTGTGAACACCCAGCTGGGACCAGAAAGCAGCACATGCTGAAACAGCACTCTCCTGCCCATGTTCCCCAACAACCTTGCGCGAGAGCAATAAAATGTGCGACGGGGTTGGGAGCATTATGGAGGAGCCGAGGTAGGTATGTAAATTAAATAGTGTGATTTAATTTAATCGTCGTTTTAATTTCTGAGCCTCGCCTCTTTTAAGTTAAAAAAAAAGAAATAATTATTTCATCTATTAATATTAACATCAACAAACTTTCAGAAAGCATGAATCCAGAAGGACAGACAAAAGGGGGGGGGGGACACTTTAAAAAAAAAGAAAGAGAGAGAGCAGATGTCAAACAAGCGATCCGTCAATTCTCAACTCCGTCTGTCTTGCGTGAATGTTTGAAACGGTTCATCGTGAAGAAACTGGCCTTTGTAGTCTCTGTGTGCTTCTAGTTTAAGTCCCGGTCTGCTACTTAACTCGGTCTTCTAAGAGGTACACTATTAACTCATAAGTAGACAAGACAATAGCCGTGTTTGGGATCTGCCTCATGAGTTGGGCAAAAAGTCCTCTGTAGAAAGCAAAATATCCTTCCTCGCGGAACACCAGCCGTGCCGTCTGAACAAACGTCTTATATCTGGTACCTTCCTCTCGTAGCCTCGTCCGTATAACCTCTGTGGCGGGAAGAACAAGAGACAAATTTATTTATTTATTTATTGCATTTCTATACCGCCCAATAGCCGGAGCTCTCTGGGCGGTTCACAAAAATTAAAACCAAAGTATAAAACAACAGTATAAAACCATAATACAAAATACAATATAAAAGCTCAACCGGATAAAAACAGCAGCAATGCAAAATTACAAATTTAAAACACCAAGTTAAAATGTATTTATAGATTGTTAAAATGCTGGGAGAATAAAAAGTTCTTCACCTGGCGTCTAAAAGCATATAATGTAGGTGCCAAGTGAACCTCCTTAGGGAGCTCATTCCACAGCCGGGGTGCCACAGCAGAGAAGGCCCTGCTCCTGGTAGCACCTGCCTCACTTCCTTTGGCAGGGGCTCACGGGGAACAAAGCGTCAGTGTGTATGAGCGTGCAGCCCCCCGACGTTTCTGGGGGGTTTGATTTGGAGCCTGAAGAGAGCGAGGTGGGCGCTCTCACAAAATGGCTGCCAGGGGCGTTTTGGTGGGCGTGGCTGGTTGTTTCCCAGAAATGGGTGAGACGAAAAGAACCCAAAAGGCGGAGGAAGCACCTGGAAGACGCCCTTAGATGCTAAGCGTAGAGAACAGGAGAGGCGTTCCGTCGGGCACTGAGATCCCGATCCGTGTATGGCTTTGTAGGTCAAAACCAGCACGCTTTTGCACGTCCCAACTCTGGCATGATCTCCCCCGGCCTTGAAACGGTTAAAAAGTCTCTCTTAAGCCTTAGTGAGTGGGAGGAAGAGGTTTAAGTTAAAATATCCTAGTACTCTGGCCACACACCCCTTCCACACACCAGTGGAATGCAGACATCGAGAGCGTCACTGAGATGGAATTCAGCCCTCGGGGCTGAAAGAGATCTACCACCCCTGGACTAGAAACCCTTTCTTTAAAAAAAAAAAAAAATGAGCAAAGAGATTGTCAACTCCACATCCTAAGTGCGTACGCGGAAGGTCTGCCCCGTATCGTTGCTCAGTAATGGATCCCAGGCAGGGTCTTAAAGGCTGGACATCAGGAAAAACTTCCTGACTGTTAGAGCAGTATGACAATGGAACCAGTTACCTCGGGAGGTTGTGGCCTCTCCCACATTAGAGGCCTTCAAGAGGCAGCTGGACAACCCTCTGTCAGGGATGCTTTAGGGTGGATTCCTGCATTGAGCAGGGAGTTGGACTCGATGGCCTTGTAGGCCCCTTCCAACTCTGCTATTCTATGATTCTATGAATTACACTGGCTGCCAATATGTTTCCGGTCGGAATTCAAGGTGTCGGTAATGACGTTTAAAGCCCTAAACGGCTTGGGACCTCGAGCGCCTCTTCCTACCGCTGCCTGCCCGAGACCTGAGATCTGTCGGAGGGATGTGCGAGAGGCCTTCTCTGTTGTGGCACCCCGGCTGTGGAATGCCCTCCCACTTGAGGCTGACCGGCTCCGACACTGGCTTCATTTCGGTGCCAGGTCAAGACATGGCTTTTTAAACAGAACCTTTGAGGGCTAAATCCACCAGCTTGCACATTGTCTTGTTTTAATTGGATCCTACTGTTTTAAAATTTCATACTGGTTTTCACGAATGAGTGGCTTAATTTGTTTTAGAACTGTATATTTATTGTTCTATTTTATAGGCATGGTTTTATCTGTACGCTGTCCTGAGATCCTTGTGATATAGAGCGGGGTTATAAATGTTTTAATAAATAAATAAAATGCAGAGTAGCCAGTTTGTCGATGCTTAAACCTAGGTCTGGATGGGAGACTGGCACAGGGCACCACGTACCGTGTGGGTAAGCAATGCAAGAGGCACAGCCCTTGGAGACGGCCGCGGCCACCATCAGCCCGATGAAATTGGTGGAGCTCCTCTCTGGCCCGCCAGTGGGAGAAGAGGCCAACCGGACGCCGCTGACGTGCTTTTTCAGGCTCTCGTAAATAACGAAGCAGATGATGGTCTCCGAGATGCCGGCGTACGAGGCGGTGAGGCCTCGGTAGAAGCCCCGGATGCCTTCCATCCGGTAAACGTAGCGGGCGCACTGCAGGGCGTTCTTCTGCTTTGACCCTCTGACCCTGGAAAAGGAGACAAGAACCAAAAGGCCAATTAGAGGAAGAAAAATACACAACTTCAAAAAACAAAACAAAAACGGTGTCTTTTATTCCGCACCCCACTCAAAACAGGAATAGAGTGAATTTGGCTCAAATGTTTTATGGTAAACGGGCAGAAAATCTGAACAACGCTCCCTGGACGCTAGCTAACACACACACACACCCTGGTTCGAGTAAAGCTTGTTAAAATGTTCCTCTGTATAGACACATTTTCAAAAATTCTTTGCACAGAGAAAGTTGGCACATTCTAAACTAGCCTCCTTGACTTGTTTGTTTTCTACATGCAGGGAGTTCTTCATGGGAGGGGGGACGTTCAAACAGGGTCACTTTCCCCCCGAGCTAAAGTGGGAAGAGCTGTCAGAGTACAGCTTCCTGGACTACAACTCCCCATCAGCCAATGACCAGAGATGGGAGCTGTAGTCAAACATTTTCGAACTCCATAGTCGGGGATCTTTTTCGTCTTCCGTTCTCTCTCGTGCTCTCAGGCGTGTTTTAAGTATTAACTGCATTTCCAGAAAAGTAACTAGCTCTGGAGGAGAAGGCTATCAAGGGCTACTAACCCTGATGGCTGTGTGCTACCCTCCAGTATTCGAGACAGTAAGCTTGTGTGCACCAGTTGCCGGGGAACATGGGCGGGAGGGTGCTGTTGCACCATGTCCTGCTTGTTCATCCCTGGACTACAACTCCCCATCAGCCTCAGCCAATGACCAGATGGCCAGTTGGCCACTGTGTGAACAGAGTGCTGGACTAGATGGACCCTTGGTCTGATCCAGCATGGCACTTCTGATGTTCTTATTACTGCTTGGGCTAAAACACTGCCCATGTCGCTAGTCCTGAATGTAAGCCATGTGGAGGTGTTCTTAGTTTGACCACGGTGCTGTTTCTCCGGGTTAGCTGCCTTCCTTACCTCCTTTCTAGCTGCATTCTGGTTTTTACCATCCAGATGGGATTCATCAGTGAATTGGTGATAAAGGCTACAAAAAAGAAGAAAGGGAAGGAAATGAAAAGGGGGGAATTGGTCAGTCTGTCAACGAATAAGTGGGAACAGAAACAGAAGCTAGGGGAAAGGACCCAGGTTCAATCCCTGCCATCTCCAATTAAAATGATGAGGCACCAATGATGGGGGAGAGCCACTGTGGTGTAGTGGTTAGAGTGTCGGACTGGGAGTTGGGAGAGACGGGTTCTAGCCCCCCCTCAGCCATGGAAGCTCACTGGGTGTCTTTGGGCCAGTCCTTGACTCTCAGCCCAACCTACCTCGCAGGGTTGTTGTTGCAAGGATAAAATGGAGCAGAGGAGGGGGGTTATGTTGGGTTCCTTGGAGGAAAAAAGGCAGGATAGAAATATAACAGTCTTTTAGCATTCAAGAAAGTTATCAAGACTGATCTCTTCCGGCAGGCCTATCCAGTAGAATTTTAGGATATTTTTAGTATGTTTTTAGGATGCTTTCAGAATGTTTTTAAACAGTGTATGCCATGTTTTTAATCAGTATTTTATGTATTTTATGTTTGTTGTTCCCCGCCTCGATCCAATCAGAGAGGCAGGTAAGAAATAAATTATTATTATTATTATTATTATTATTATTATTATTATTATTATAATAAATAAAAAATAAAATGTGGAAACTGCAACCTAAAACCACTGTGAAACGGAACCAACCATCTTGACCTAGTCAGACTTGTTTAATCTTGGGTACCTGGGGGTCTTTGGACTACAACCTCCATCATCCCTGGAGGTTGCTGGCTAGATAATAATGGGAATTACAACAACTGCAGAGCCAAAGTTGGGAAAGAATGACCTGGACATAAATACATATATGACCTTAGACATACATATTTTTCCTTGAACCTCTCTTATTTCCGCACTTTGCAACTGGTTAAGGATAGATTGGTTGGTTTCTTGTTTTGGCTGCCTTATCATAGAATCATAGAATAGCAGAGTTGGAAGGGGCCTCTAAGGCCATCGAGTCCAACCCCCTGCTCAATGCAGGAATCCACCCTACAGCATCCCTGATGGATGGTTGTCCAGCTGCCTCTTGAAGGCCTCTAGTTTGGGAGAGCCCACCACCTCCCTAGGTCACTGGTTCCATTGTCGTACTGCTCTAACAGTCAGGAAGTCCGTTGTTGCACTAAATGTCACCGCTACCATAGTCAGCGAGTGTGTGTGAGCACATGAACATGTATCCAAGCATTAGACAGACATCTAAATGCATCTTTCCCTTTTCAAATCCCATTCTCATTTTCAGAAATAATAATAATAATAATAATAATAATAATAATAATAATATATTTATTTGTTCCCCGCCTCTCCCTCTGGATCGAGGCGGGGTACAACACAAATAAAAACACCGTAAAATACATAATTAAAACATTTAAAACTAATACATTATTAAATGCAGCAAATTATTAAAAAGGCATCTGTCTATCTCAGATAAAGCCCTATGGCTGGTTGCCTATAGTGGATAATAGGTGGTACACATGCACCACCTATGAAAGTCTGTAGATGGCACTGTGGAGTCACCCACTGACAACAGGAAGTGATGAATCTTGGGATATATGGGAATTCCTTGGGAGTGAAAGCTTGACGGATTTTCCCTGATCAATCCTGGCAGATTTCGTTCAGCTTCTCCCTGAACCTCCCTGGGCAGGTTCAGCAATTCGATCCAATACATGGATTTTGAGAGGGGTTTTAATGGCAGCGATTTACGCAAATGGGATCTCCCACCCACCCCCGGGGGGGGGGGGTCTTTAAATTTGCGCAAATGAGAGGTCATAATTTCTTTTCTTTTTTTATCGGAGGTTTTGCGCAATTTGCATTTTCTCAATTCTGTGGCCCAGGGAAACTCCCCTCCCCCTCCCCCTCCCCCCCAAAAGATGCCCATTTCTCTCAGTAGCTTTCTGAAACGGCACATGTCTCTTATAGCTGAGTTATATAAGCTGCCGTTGTAATACTTGTTTATCTCAAGCCCGTCTCTGGCCTGAGCTGGATAGCAGCTTGTGTAACCGAAGAGCTGCCAAGAGAGAGCCATCGCTCCGTGACCGAGGACACCTTTGGTCCTATGCCAAAAAAAACCAATGCTACTGAGGTGGAGTGTGACTGTTGCCACAAAACCAACGAAGACTCTTGTGGCACCTGAAAGCCTGCCAATTTCCTTATGGGGCAACGTTTTTGGTCGGCTGGAGCCCTTGAAAGGTGATAAATTGGTTAGGGCAGTCTCCAATGTTAGTCCTACGTAGAGTAGACCCATTGAAAGGAACGGGGCTGACGTTAGTCTGTGACTACCTTAAATCTTATTTGTTTCAGTGGGACTAGTCTACGTAAGACTAACATTTAGCTTTGGGGCAAAAATCCGCCTGGGTAGCGGACGCATCATAGCCGAAGCTCTCTGGTTGGTTTACAAAAGTTAAAAGCAGTGAACATTAAAAACAAATATACAAAATTTAAAAGCACAAAAACAACACTATCCTTTTAAAATAACTATTCTGGGATCAGTTAAAAAACAAACAAACTCAGCCCATGTTGTTACCTGCCTGAGAGAAGAGAAAAGTCTGGATCTGGCACCGAAAGGATAACAATGTTGGCGCCAGGTGAGCCTCGTCGGGGAGATCATTCCAAAATTGGGGGGCCACCACTGAAAAGGCCCTCCCCCTTTTCACCCCAACGCTAGAAGGGCGCAGCGGAGAGAAATGCGCAATTTCACTGCCGCTGGCGAAATGGCGTATTTTCTCTGCTCTAGAGCTCAGCAACCGAACAATTGGTGGTTGGGAGAAAGGGGGCGTGGCCAGGGAAAGGGGGCGTGGACGCCTTTAAACCCACAAAATTTGGCCCGCGGACTTGAGGTGCGACACCCTCCCGATAGAGAGGGGGGAATTGGAAGCGATAGCGGATACAGACCTGCAGAGCCCGCTGAACAGACATGTACGATGTTGCTGTTGGGGGTGAAGACGTGGTTAAAGCGCTCCTTGGCTTTGGAGTAGCACGCAAAGTACACCGCCCTGCAGGAGACAGAAGAAAAAAGCTCCGAGTTCAGCTCATGTATTAGCCGGAGAAGCAAGGCGGGGGGGGGGGGGGGAATTCCGGTTGACAAAACGGGCTTCCCTGCCAAGCGGTACTTTGGGGGGGGGGAGGGCATAAGAAACACCCAGAAAAACCTTCTGCATCTCCTGTCTGTTTCATACAAATGGATGGAGAGGGGAAATGCACCAAAAGGAGAGGCATTTGAATGCACGGGGTCCCCCCCCCTTGTATAAACGAAACTCTTCCAGTTGTTGGAGGCTGATGGGATGCAAGGGGGCTTTTCTGCAATGGGGGTTGCTGGAGGGGACCGACAGGGCAAGTGGGCCACAGCTGAAACAGAGGATGCTCGAGTGGAGTGAGAAGAGTCTTGGAGAAATAGCCAGAGGTGTTCTGGGGTCACAGAGTCTTGGAGAAACAGCCAGAGGTGTTCTGGGATCATAGAGTAGAGAAAGAGCCCAGAGGTGTTCTAGGATGGTTCAATTTGGAGGGGTTGTGTGTTGCATAGTTTTGCTTATTGCTGCATCTCAAGCTGAAAGAATTAACAGGGCACGAGACAATTTATTATACACTCGCAGACATACACATCTGAAGAAGTAGGCAGTGTCCACGAAAGCCTATGCCAAAATAAATGTGGTAGTCTTTAAGCTACCATAAGACTCTGTTGTTTTTATACGGATGAACACAGACAGCCAAGCTCAATTTAAAGCACACACCCGGGGGGGGGGGGGGGGCAGGAGAATGGGAGCGACAGCCACATTCTTCCGAAAGGCCTAACCGTATTCCACTCATCCAAAAATGTACAAGCTTTCCAGTTGGCCAGAACTCTTCATCAGGCCAGGGGGGTACAAAAACCCCCCAAAGGCTCTTCCATTGCCTGATTCTTGTACCACCTAGCCGGATGAAGAGTTCTGGGGAATTCAAAAGCTTGAACATTTTTGCAGGGTTTTGTTTGGTCTTAAGGAAGTTATCGCCCCAAATGAGAATGTATATTTTTCATGAACCAGCCCGGCTAACTTTGGTTGAATTTTTGTTTTTTTTAAAAAAAATGTATTCCACCAAGACAAGCAAGTGGGAACTTTGGTGCATTCATTTGTACAAGCCAAAAACGGTTAACTTCATCTAAGATTTCTTTTTAAATGTAGATGAAAGCTATAGGTCGTGGTCTTTGGAACACTGGGCACCACACTTCAAGAAGGATGCAGACAAGCTGGAGCGTGTTCAGAGGAGGGCAACCAGGATGATCAGGGGTCTGGAAACAAAGCCCTATGAAGAGAGACTGAAAGAACTGGGCATGTTTAGCCTGGAGAAGAGAAGATGGAGGGGAGACATGAGAGCACTCTTCAAATACTTGAAAGGTTGTCACACAGAGGAGGGCCAGGATCTCTTCTCGATCCTCCCAGAGTGCAGGACACGGAATAACGGGCTCAAGTGACAGGGAGCCAGATTCCGGCTGGACATCAGGAAAAACTTCCTGACTGTTAGAGCAGTACGACAATGAGACCAGTTACCTAGGGAGGTGGTGGGCTCTCCCACACTAGAGGCCTTCAAGAGGCAGCTGGACAACCCTCTGTCAGGGATGCTTTAAGGTGGATTCCTGCATTGAGCAGGGGGTTGGACTTGATGGCCTTATAGGCCCCTTCCAACTCTACTATTTTGGTAAGTATTCCTACAGCTTGGGGGCTGCAGAGACATTCTTTTCCCAACTCCCCCAACCCTGCCCTTTAGAGAGAGCCATTAGCAGAAACATTCCAGCTTTAGAACAAGGCTGCTATTTTCATCTGAAAGCCTCCAACACACACCCCTCCCCAAAGTGGTATCTTTCAACTGGAACCCGGCACTGTTGCCCTCTTTCAAGGACAAGCATTCCAGAAAACGGGGGCAGGACAGGCACGTGACAAACCACCTGCCTTTGCAGCTAGGACAGGAATATAAAAATTGCTTGCCCAATTAAAATCGCTACTCCAGAGAGAGGATCCGGAGAGTGCAAGCTCGTATAAAATGTCGAGGGATAGCGAGGCGCTGTTGGGGTGGTGCACGTGTTAACACTGAAAGAGAAAATGCCCCATAGAGGAGAGCCATGGAGGGGTGTGTGTGTGAGACACAGAGAAATGTCTGAAGAAGAGAAGATTGAGGGGAGACATGAGAGCACTCTTCAAATACTTAAAAGGTTGTCACACAGAGGAGGGCCAGGATCTCTTCTCGATCCTCCCAGAGTGCAGGACACGGAATAACGGGCTCAAGTTAAAGGAAGCCAGATTCCCGGCTGGACATCAGGAAAAACTTCCTGCCTGTTAGAGCAGTACGACAATGGAACCAGTTACCTAGGGAGGTGGTGGGCTCTCCCACACTAGAGGCATTCAAGAGAAAGCTGAACAACCATCTGTCAGGGATGCTTTAGGATGGATTCCTGCACTGAGCAGGGGGTTGGACTCGATGGCCTTGTAGGCCCCTTCCAACTCTGCTATTCTATGATTCTATAAAATCTTGCAAAATTTGCCCGTTTCAGGAGCAACACCAGATCAATGCTAGAGCAGCCCCTTCTCTGGTTAATGACCATCTTGTTCAGCGCCCCCTTTCGACTGAGATTATCGCCAGATACCGTATTTCTTCGATTCTAAGACGCACTTTCCCCCCCATATAAACATCTCTAAAAACGGGGTGCGTCTTAGAACTGCGGGTGCCTTTATTATTTCTTGGAATCAAAGCTTCTTTTTTTTTTCTGTTGGTGGTACTGAAATTAGTGTGCGTCTTACAATCGACGGCGTCTTAGAATCGAAGAAATACGGTATTTCAGATACACTTTCACGCTGAAAGCCTTGAGGTCTAGAAACCTTACCTTTAAAAAAAAAAAAAACGAAAAGAAAGAAAAAAGAGCCGAGATTATCAGGATACGGAATTTCGTACCCAGTACCAACTTCCATGGCCACCTAGTGCGAAGATGGAAAATATACAAAATGTGGAGAGCTCCGGCTATTGGGCGGTATAGAAATGTAATAAATAAATAAATAAATAAATAAATAAATAAATAAATAGCCCTGGGAACAGGCTCTCAAGATGCACAAATATTTAGCACAAGGGTGGGCTAAAGACTTGATACCACGCTGCCCCAGGACATTGTAGAGAATTTAGGATCATAGAATAGTAGAGTTGGAAAGGGTCTATAAGGCCATCAAGTCCAACCCCCTGCTCAATGCAGGAATCCACCTTAAAGCCTGCCAAGTCCTTTAAGTGCTTTGAAAAAATAAATAAATGTGCTTCACGGTTCCTCCTCAAGCGTTGTACCTGGATGGTGCGACTCCAACCAGGTTTGGCCCCAGCCCACGAAAAAGCGACCTTGGACCCTCTTTCTCCAAAATGGATCTGTAAGGGGGTGGGGGAAAGGGGGGAAGGTGGAGGAAAGAAAGAGAGGGGTAAACGGTTAAGCAGTAACGCACACCTGCGAATGGAGAGCAAGACCATCGTGCTAAGACGCGCCCCAGGGTGGATAAAAATCAATGATTTGTTTTACAAAATTGGATTTTTTTATTTAAATCGATTTTTTTTTAAAAAAAAAATGCTTTTTGAAGAAAATCTATCTAAAGACAGTTTCTATTTAAGCTACATTATAGTCCAAAGGTTATTCATCATGAAATAAGGAATAGTTTTTAATTATGTCACATGAGGCTGTATATTCATGCAATGTTTAAATTCTGGGGGTAAATGAATTCCATTCATCCATTCACATCCTCTTCCAGAGGTTTCTGTAAGATTATTGGGCATTTTTTTCTCTCTAGAAGATATTATCACAGCTGCTTGGTTTTACGGTTCTGAAAACGGTGAATTTGTGCCTGCAGAGATCACAATCCCATTGCGCCTTTGCAAATCTATGTACACAGAATCAATCCCTTACCTCTTAAGTGCTGAGTTTCAAAAAGATTCAATGAATAGAGTGCACTTTTGGGAGTGTGGGTGTGGAGTCACATGATTAAATCGAGTCTGAGTAGTGATTCAAATCGTGATTTAAATCAAATCCACCCTGGACGCGCCCCTATTGAAAAATCCTGATAATCAGCAGGACTGGTGTCAAGAGTAGGCGTGATTGGGCACCTGTCAAGGGCCCACATCCTAGCAGGGGCCCACTCACCAGAGCCCCTGGAGTTTCTCTTCGTCACCATTGCAACCTGCTTTTGAGGAGGAGGAGGAGGAGGAGATTTCGCAGCCTCCTTGCTCTCTCAGGTCTGGATTCCTCTGATATCCAGTTCTTTGTTTGTTTTGAAAGCCTGCCAAGAAGTTGGTAAAATGCTTTTCTGCATTTTCTCCAGGGAAAAAGGCTTTCCTCTCTGCGGCCAACATGGAAACACAAGATGCTAGTCCCTTAGAAGGCGAGTAATAAAACTGGCCGCCTTCCCCTGGCCCCCCCCTCCCCCCCAATCCCACAAGCACGATTAAGGCCTCAGCCCACGAAAAAGCGACCATGGAGCCAGTGTGGTGTAGCAGCTAAAGTGTTGGACTGGGAGTCGGGAGATCTGGGTTCTAGTCCCCGCTTGGCCATGGAAGCTGGCTGGGTGACTTTGGGCCAGTCACAGCCCCTCAGCCCAACCCACCTCACAGGGTTGTTGTTGTGAGAATTTATTTATTTAAAACATTTATATCCTGCCCTATATCGTTAAGATCTCAGAGCGGCGTACAGATAAAAACACACAGTCTAAAACAATAAATATGCACAATTAAAAACAAATTAAACCATGATCCAAGTTAAAACAATATATAATTTAAAAGCAGTTTAAACAGTTAAAACAATGTGCCAGTGAGTTTAACGATCAAAGGCTTTGTTAAAAAGCCATGTTTTTACTTGGAGTCGAAATGCAATCAATATCGGCGCCAGTCGGCCTCTGAGGGGAGGGCATTCCACAGTCGGGGTGCCACCACAGAGAAGGCCCTCTCCCTTGTCCCATCACAACGTAAATGTTGCATTGGTGGGATGCGGAGAAGGGCTCCTCCAACAGATCTAAGGTCTCGGGCAGGCATATATAAGGAGAGGCGCTCTCTCAAGTATTGAGGTCCCGAACCGTTTAGGATAGAACTGGAGAGGAGGAGGAGGAGGATTATGGATGCTGCCTTGGGTTCCTTGGAGGAAAAAAGGCAGGATGTAAATGGAATGAATGAATGAATGGTTGGTCGGCAACTACATTTTTGAAAGGGCCAGCTCAAAGTGGGCCAAGTCTTTTAACTCCGCGATCTCTTGCTGATTCTAGCAGTGCCACAGTGCCTGGGTAACCAATGCCACTCTCGCATGATTCGCGCGGACTCGGCCAGGGCTGCCCGCCAAAGCAATTGGCTCCGTCGCGGCGATTTGTTTGCCGAAAACGTCTAGCAAGCTGTTTTGCCTGGTGTCCGGCCGTATTTAGCGCAATCCAAGAAAGAAGGAAGCAGGCAGCTCCCGTGAATAGAGAGTCCAGGGCTCAGGGTTTTCACCCAGTGCTGCTCTCTCCCAGGAACATAACAAGAACCGTGCCGGATAAGACCAAGGGTCCATCTGGTCCAACGTTGTGTCTACACAGTGGCCAACTGTCTGCCCATGGGAAGCCCAGAAACCATTGGCTTGTCTCCCGTGTTCGGCCTACCGAGAGTAGACCCATTGAAATGAATGGGGCATTAAGTTAGACGGATGTTGGGATACAACCTCTTAAGCTTAAAACAGAATAAAACAAAATAAACCGAAGCTGGCGTGTTCAACATTGTGGTCAAATGCTTGACTAAGAACATAATCAGAGCTCTGATACTGGATCAGACCGAGGGTCCATCTAGTCCAGCACTCTGTTCACACAGTGGCCAGTCAGCTGCCGACCAGGAACCCACAAGCAGGACACAGGTGCAACAGCACCCTCCACCCATGTTCCCCAGCAACTGGTGCACGCAGGCTTATTGCCTCGGATACTGGAGGTGGCACATAGCCATCAGGGCTAGTAGCCATGGATAGCCTTCTCCGCCAGGAATTTATCCAACCCCCTTTTAAAGCCATCCAAATGGGTGGCCATCACTACATCTTGTGGTAGTGAGTTCCATAGTTGCATTGCGTGATGAAGTCCTTGCTTTTATCTGTCCGGAATCTCCCACCAATCAGCTTCATAGGATGACCTCTTCCTTATAGGGTTCTTCATTCATTCAAAGCATCATCATTATCATCATCATCATCATCATTATTATTTGTATCCTGCCTTTTGCCCAATGCTGGGCCTCAAGGCGGCCTTACAAAGTTTAATATATACATGGGGGGGGGGGAGGGAAACAAAACCATAAACAATTAAAAAACACACAACAAAATTATAAGACATTAACATAGATGGAGGGCCGGATTATTCTCCAAAGGCCTGCTGGAACAAAAAAGTTTTCGCCTGCTTCCGAAAGCCCATCAAGGAGGGAGCCAGCCTAGCTTCCCCGGGAAGAGAGTTCCAGAGCACCGGAGCAGCCACCGAGAAGGCCCTTTTTATACCGCTCTTCAGTCAAAAGGAATGAGAATCAGTCAGAATCCCGCCGCCCCCATCTCAAGCCTTAGAAATATGAGGATAATGCAGATCCGTACGGATTTCCGAGGGGACGTAAAACACTTTGAACACTCAACACGAGGTATCGAAAAATGATGCATACATTTGGCGAGGAGAGAAAGGAGACCATTTCACAGCTCTTCGCTATGGAACAGGCCAGTCTCCTAGACTTTTTTTTGTGTGTGTTTTTAAACGAATAAAAGAAATCTTAATAAAGTAAAAATCAGGAGGGGCCCAAGCAGGTGCCCAGAGAAATGTCCGTGAACACACTGGAGAACCCAGGAGCAGAGAACTTAAATACGGCAGTCCAAACTGGCAGCCGTCAACCACCAAAGCCAGGGTCAAGCTGTCATACTCACTTAAGAACCCGAATGAGGCCCGGAGAGACGGATGCCGGCCGGACCATTCCTTCGCCGCTGAGGGTCCCCAGCTGGACTTGAGGGTAGTAGACGGCCCGGAAGGCCAATTTCGAAGACTGGAGCCTCGTCTTGATGACTTCCAACGGACACGTGAAGATGGCCCCAACCGTCCCACCACACCTGAGGAAAACCAAGGGACGAAAGGGTCAGGAAAGGAGAGGAAACCGAAATCGACACGCGATCCGTTAAGGGTAAGCCGGTTTTGAAAAGTTTCGGAACACCAGGTTGGAGCGCCACATCTATTTACCGAACGGATGAAGCCCATGACCAAAAGAACGAGGTCCAGAAGCAACCTCAAATGGAAGGGGTTGATGGTAAAACCTGAGAAGTAATAACCCAGAAGGTGGCCCAACGTTCTAAGAACATCAGGAGAGCGTTGCTGGATCAGACCAAAGGCCTTTCCAGTCCCGAATTCTGCTTCCCCCTGTGGCCAACTATTTAATTCTTAAGAATATAAGAAGTACCATGCTGGATCAGACCAAGGGTCCATCTAGTCCAGCACTCTGTTCACACAGTGGCCAACCAGCCGCCGGCCAGGGATGAACAAGCAGGACATGGTGCAACAGCACCCTCCCACCCATGTTCCCCAGCAACTGGTGCACACAGGCTTACTGCCTCTGATACTGGAGGTTAGCACATAGCCATCAGGACTAGGAACCATGGATAGCCTCCTCCTCCAGGAATTTATCCACCACCACCCCTTTTAAAGCCATCGCTACATCTTGTGGTTGTGAATTCCATAATTTAACTCGGCGCTATGTGAAGAAGTCCTTCCTTTTATTTGTCCTGAATCTCCCACCAATCAGCTTCGTGGGGTGACCCTAGGTCCACCTTCCACCTTCCAACCAGGATGATCAGGGGTCTGGAAACAAAGCCCTATGAAGAGAGACTGAAAGAACTGGGCATGTTTAGCCTGGAGAAGAGAAGATGGAGGGGAGACATGAGAGCACTCTTCAAATACTTAAAACGTTGTCACACAGAGGAGGGCCAGGATCTCTTCTCGATCCTCCCAGAGTGCAGGACACGGAATAATGGGCTCAAGTTAAAGGAAGCCAGATTCCGGCTAGACATCAGGAAAAACTTCCTGACTGTTAGAGCAGTGCGACAATGGAATCAGTTACCTAGGGAGGTTGTGGGCTCTCCCACACTAGAGGCATTCAAGAGCCAGATGGACAAGCATCTGTCGGGGATGCTTTAGGGTGGATTCCTGCCTTGAGCAGGGGGTTGGACTCGATGGCCTTGTAGGCCCCTTCCAACTCTGCTATTCTATGATTCATTCAAAGCATTTTTAAACTGCTCTGCAGTCAAAAGGCACCCAGAATCAATAGTTACGACATCCCCCGCCAGTAATTAAAAAAAAAAAAAAGACACACGACAAGAGGAAAATGACTGGGAGGGAGGAGGAAAAAAAACCACGATGGTGACTACAACTTCCATCATCCCTGACAGCAACCCATGCTGGCTGGAGATGATGATGCCAGGAGACCCGAGTTTGGGAAAGGCAGGTTTATAAGGTTGTATGAAGGAACCTTACAATGCGTCCCAGAATCCTCTTGTGAGGCAAAGAAGTGATGCAGCAGATTTGAAGGGCATTTTTGGTTTTTTGGCAAGTTTGTATAAACACACACAAACCCTTTCTTTCTCAGGCTTTTCAAACAAGGGTCGCTTACTTACAGCCTTGACACACATAAAAGGAGTCACTGCAGCTTCTGACCTTTAAAGCCTTAAACAAAGAAAGCCGCAAGGCCGTGGTTCATTACCCCTGAGGATTAATTCAGATTACGGCCACAGGGGCTGTTGCCAAATTTAGTTATCCGGCCTGCCCTCCCACCCAGGGAAGAGGGAGGGAAATCCACCCATCCAGCTTTGAAAAGAAGACAGAAGTATTGGTGGAAAAACACAGGAGGGTTACAACATCTATATGGATTGGGACCAGGCCACCTGAAAGACCGCTTTCTCCCACAAGAGCCTGCCTGGGTTTTAAGATCCGCCAGCATCAGAGTCATGTTTAGTGGTGGAGTGGGACAGGGCCTTCTCAGTGGAGGCTCCAGGCAGAATTCCCTGCCGAAAGATGGCTATGTTCACTGTCCACCCGCCAACCAGCAAAGACCTTTTTATTCGAGGACTTTGGTTTGTAACCTGGTCTGTCAGCTTGGGTGTTATTTCTCTTTATTCTTTTAGAGTCGGGTTTCCCTTTAGTTGGGTTTTTAAAGCATTCGGTTCACGATTGCTTTAACCGGGTTTTCTTTGTAACCTTTGGGTTCTCATTACTGTTGAGTGCCATTTCCTTGGCGGAAAGGCGGGGCGGAGAAAACTATCAAACCAATCCATGCCAAGTCGTCTGGACCCCGCACGTAATTCCGTGAATGAGGCATGCCAAATTACACAATAAAAGCCTCATCTGGACGCACCTTTGAGCCTTGGACCTACTCAGCCGCCGGCCGACAGGTCTCCCCTAAAATGGCCAGGCCACCCACCAATGCCTCAAACATGACGGAAACAGGAAACCCAGAAGGAAGTATCATTTCCCCCTTTGCTACCTCCCCCACTTAGAAACGCTGTCCCAGCAAGAGAAAGGCCGTCATTCCCTAGGAACAGGAAAGTATTTTTATTTATTATTTATTTATTGCATTTTTCTACCGCCCAATAGCCGAAGCTCTCTGGGCAGGTTTACAAAAATTAAAACCGTAGAAACCACTCAAAATATAAAACAAACAGTATAAAAGCATAATATAAAAACATGGCCAGGATAAAATCGAGTAGCAATGCAGAAATTAATACAGATTTAAAATACAAATTTTAAACGGCAAAGTTAAAATTAAATTGCTAGGCCGTTAAAATGCTGAGAAAATAAAAAGGCGCCTAAAAGAGTATAGTGTAGGTGCCAGGCGAACCTCCTTAGGAAGCTCATTCCACAGTTGGGGTGCCACAGCAGAGAAGGCCCTGCTCCTGGTAGCCACCTGCCTCACTTTCTTTGGCAGGGGCTCATGGAGAAGGACCCCTGAGGATGATCTTAGGATCCGGGCAAGTAGAATCATAGAATAGCAGAGCTGGAAGGGGCCTACAAGGCCATCGAGTCCAACCCCCTGCTCAATGCAGGAATCCACCCTAAAGCATCCCTGACAGATGGTTGTCCAGCTGCCTCTTGAAGGCCTCTAGTGTGGGAGAGCCCACAACCTCCCTAGGTAACTGGTTCCTTTGTCGTACTGCTCTAACAGTCAGGAAGTTTTTCCTAATGGTACATATGGGAGAAGGCGTTCCTTCAGATAGCCTGGCCCCAAGCCGTTTAGGGCTTTGAATATTAATGCCAGCACTTTGAATCAGGCCCAGACCCGGACTGGCAGCCAATGAAGCTGGAAAAATGAAGCTGGCGCGATGTGGTCTCGTTGCCCATACTCTTTCTGCTGCCAGGAGAAGACTTTTTTATTTCCCCAGCATTTATCATCCTCGTCTTTTAACTCTGCTGTTTTAAATCTGTAAAAAACCTCTGCATTGCTGCGCGGTTTTGTTCTGGTCATCCTATGAGGTTTTATGCTGCGATTGAAGTTTCCGTGTACTCTGTGGCTTTAATTTCCATGGGTCGCCCAGAGACCTTTGGCAATTGGGCGTTATAGAAATGGAATGAAATGAAATAAATAAACAGGAGATTTATTTATTTATAGGAGAAGCGGCTTTCGACTTCCAGGCCGTTTTTAATCCATCTGACCTTCGCTTCGGCGGTATGGAGTCAGCCCCGCTGAGTCGGGAAGAGAGACCGAATGACCGACACGGAGGAGCCTTCGACGACCAGCTGTTATCCGCGTTGTGTACAGACACCGGCTTTTAAGCTCTGTAAATACGGCTGCGGGAGACGGCACTTGGGTTGCAATTTTCTCCCGCCCCCCCCCCCCCGGCGACGGTACACAGATCCTGCGTTGTTCACGTGCCCACAGGGGCAAGAACAGGCCTTTGGAACCAAGCGAATTTGTTCCAGGACGCTCCGATTTAAAAATGCCTTGGGGGGGGGGAATTTCTCTCCAGGTTTGACTGCGCAGCCGCAGCGCCGGGACCGCGCAAAACAGCAACTCGAAGCAGCCGGTTGTTAATTTGGCCTCTTGATGTGTTACATTTTGGGCTTGGGGTGTGTGTATATCCTGCATTCTGGTTGTGGGCGGGGCCAAAGGCAAAGGGGCGGGGTCAACATGCTAAAAATATCGGCATGTTTTCGCTGTAAGTGCTTTCGGGGAGGCATTCCAAGCTGTTAGGATATTGGTGGAAGACAGTGCAATATTTAGGGACCACAGAAGGACTCACAGTCAGGGTAAAGGGGTGTGGCCTTCTGGGGGAACCCCAGTGGACAAGATAGGGAGCTTAGCAGGCCGGATTTGGCCCTCAGGCCCGGGTTCCTAAACCCCTGCATTACAACATTCTGAGATGGCAGACATGGGTCACAGGGGAAACCGAAACGTCTATTCAGGGGCTGGGGGAGATACGAGGCAGGCTGGGCGGAGCGGCCCACAAGTTCATTCTTGATGTCCACATTCCCATGGAACGAGCAACCAGAAGCAGAGAGGAGATGGGGAAAACACAGCACACTGTGTATCTCCCTGCTGTGAGCTGCAATTGCAGATGACAGCTGGGGTTTCCCTGGTGCAGATCAGAGATACCGGCAAGGGTTTGAGGAGATCATGGCAGAGGTTTCCCCCCAGTGCAGGTCGGAGATAATGGTGGGGATTTCCCCCGAGGGGGTCGGAGATAATGGGTGGGGATTTCCCCCTGAGGGGGTCGGACATAATGGGTGGGGATTTCCCCTGATGGGGTCGGAGATAACAGGTGGGGATTTCCCCCAAGGGGGTCGGAGATAACGGCGGGGATTCCTCCAGATGATGGGGCTTGGAGACTGAGCTCTATCCCCTGGAGGAATCCAGGATGGCTTCATAGGCTGGGTGGCGAGCCTTTGCAGGCCAGAGATTCCCCTACCCTGCCTTAAGATATAGGAACATAAGAAGCTGTCTTATAGCGAGCCAGACCCTTGGTCCATCTAGCCCAGTATTGTCGACACTGATTGGCAGCAACGGCTCTCCAGGCAGAAATCTTTCCCAGTCTCACCCGGGGATCGAACTTGGGGCCTTCTTCATGCCAAGCCTGTGCTCCACCAGCGGGCTACAGATTCCTCCATCTCACGTTACGGCAACCTCCCAAACCAGGCAGAAGCACCCCCGAAACGACAGGTTACGTTGGTAAAATTGGCTCCAGCCCCTGGGGCTCCCTCACCGCCCCAGTTACGCATGTTTAAAAAAAGAAAAACGAAGGCACAGAGACGCCTTTGCGTTTGAGTGCTTCCTCAGCTGGCTTTTTATAGAGCTTCTTAGCAGCTAAGAATGTCACCAAAGGAGGCCACTGGGGGTCATGTGAAAATTATACGGAAAAGCAGAGCAACGAGGGACGGAAGGAGCCCCCGGAAACAGCCGAAGGCCCTGAGCTGCCGGCTTGTGGCCTAGCCACCGCCCTTTGCCCTGGCGGGTGCCCCGGATGCTCCGGTTTACGGTATACAGCGGTGTCAATTAACCAGAGAGCCTTAACCAGATTTTAACGACTCATCCGTACAGGATGCTTCAAGCAAAACGCACCGGTTTGTGAACAAACTCCGCGGCCCTGCTACGCAGGCTTCCTTCTAAAAATAAGGCACAATGTTACCAGGCGTTCCCGTGTGCTCTGGCGTCCGCTAGAAGCGTGACGAATGTTTTGATGGCGCGAGCACTTACACACACACCCCCATACGCCCCCGCGAGCGACGCTGTTCGTTTTTGCTAACGCTCCAGTTTCTCATGGAGTCTTGGCCCGCGGCCACGGATCGCCGCCTCTTTCCCCCTCTGCCACACTTGAACTCCTTTCACCTGTCCCTCCCGAGAATGCTCCTTGCGCTCTGGTTTATACATATACGAGCATCGTTAAAAGGGTGGGCCCCGTCGCTCAACGGAAGAGCGTGTGCTTTGCACGCAGAAGGACCCGGGTTCGAACCGGGCATCTACCAGGACAGGATCTAGTGGAGCTTGAAGAGAGCTGAGCCCCCGGAGTTTGGAAAGTTGCTTCCAGCTGGAAGCTCAGGTTTCCCCACGCCTGGTATTAGGAGGGCTTCAGCCAGGCGGATCGACTGGTTAGATCAGGGGTGGGAAATGTGAAGCGCTCCAGATGCTTTGGCCTACAAAGCCCACGATCCCTCACCACTGGCTAGGCGAGCTAGGGTTGATGGGAACTGTAGGCCCAAGCAATACCCCACCCCAGGGTAACATTAAACGCCTTTTAAATGAACCCAAAATGGAATCTCCAATTAGCAACCTTTTAAAGAAGAAGTAAGATTTTTGTTTAATATGTTAAGACAGCAGAAGCTACAACAATATACTTTCCACTCTGGCTGCAAAATTATTGTTTTAGCCCTGCGCAATCCTATGCTTCTAGGACTTTTTTTCGGCCTAAACATGCATTGGATTGCTGTGAGTTGCAGTATTTTTATCAGCTGAAACATGCATAGGAATACATCTTTAGTAAATATCCGATTGGTCAACTCACATTTATTTAATCGGGCAGCAGCCCAGAGTCACAAACCTTATCTAAGTCACCTTTAAAAACCCTCCCCGCAAGGTAGGCCATGATTAGCCCCATATTTCAAGGTGGGGTGCAGAGAGAACAGCGCCCCCCCCCCCAGCAGGCCTAAGGGAGCCGTTGCCTGAGACACGAACCGCAGGGTGGACGTGGACGTTTGAAACTAAGAGCTTTCCAGAATGTGCAAGCAGCCCCACAGAAAATGTGCGTTGCAGCATCCTTGCAGCTGCCTGTCAGCAATAACGGCTTTGCAGACGTCCGCGAGGATTTCAACCGCGCCGTTATCGAGCCATCCCGTGCTCCGGAACGGACGGTGCAAACTGGCGCGGCCGTATAAATCATCCTCCGTGTAAACCATCATTTCTGCATCGCTTTTCCATGCACACACGTGCGTGCGCGCGCACACACACACACGCGGGTTGCGTTCCTTTGCTGCATTCCTCCAGGAGAATCACTGCAGCGTAACACGCCTTACCCAAAAGGAAGTTTTTGCAGCATTCTCACAGAGCCAGGATCTCAGTGTCCGGCATGAAGAATCAAAGGGGATCTAAAATACGCAAAACGGGGTCAGGGGGAGGTTTAGAGAAAGGGTGTTCTTGGCGGTGGTGGATTGGATTAGCATCACAAACCAGCTTCCGTTTTATCTACCAGGGTTTCCACCGAACATGACAAAACCAAGTTGTTTAGGAAAAAGGCAGCGTGGCAAAGTGGCTAGAGCAAGCATAGAGATGTGAAGACCGAAGGTAGAATGGGGAACAACAGAAGAATGAAAAACAACCAAAAAATTTGGGGAAGAAACTTTTCTCCCTCTCTGATTCCCCACCCCCACCCCACGGCTGAATTTTCAGCTAAGAGCTTCACCGCAGGCATCCAGGCTGAGCAGCAGCACAGGGGAAAAGGCGACCGGCAGACTTTCCGTCTCCCTTACGTAACGGAGTAACTGGATGCGCCCGGAACCTAATGAGGTTGTTTCATCCTGGATTGCAGCAGGCAACGAAGAGTGTGTGTATGCGTGTGTTGGAAGAGAACCAAAAAGAAAACTCCTTTCTGAGAAAGAGACGTTGCATTTTAAAAGGTGAGATCTGGTCACGCTCCCTTGGGCAGATTCCCTCAACCGCGTCGGACTACAACACCCATCACCCCCAACCCTACTGGCTGGGGGTGATGGGAGCTGTAGTCCGAGGTCCGCTGAAGCCAATTGGATTATTTGCATGAAAAATTACATTTAGGATTGCACTACCCTGACGAAATCAACAACAACTGATTTAATTTCATATTCTTGTCCCTGTTGGCTCTCCGCTTTCTACGTCCTTCCCCCTTCCACTAACATTTCCCAGAGGTATAAATTGCAAGCCCCTGGGGGCAGAGACTTCTCCCATACCTTATAGAACACCGTTGGCATAGATCGCACTGCGGAAAATAAAGATTAACACTAGTCATTAAGATGAGTGGTGTCACTGGACGCAATCCAGGTGGAGAAAACACTGCATTTAAAAACAAAAGAACAACAAACCCGACCCGCACATAACGGTATATAAATAAATAAATAAGCCCCCATCCTATGGAACTCTCTGCCTCTGGAGGTCAGGCAGGCGCCAACTTTGTAATCCTTTCGGCGCCTCCTGAAAACGTCATTATTCCAGGAAGCCTTTCCTTAAAGACCAGCCACGGTTCACTGTACATTCTTGCTTCTTTTAAAATCTATTTTAAAGTGTTTTATTCTGTTTTTATTTTATCTTGTACACTGCTCCGAAATTTTCAGTGGGCAACGGTATATAAATATTGTAGATAAATAAATAAAACTGATGGTTTTATTTAATGCATGGATTGTTGCCCAAGATGACGGAACAAAATGTTAGTTTTCACAACCTCCTGGGATGTCTGTTTCCCTCCCTGTATCTAAATACTTTTGTGGCACTGTAGTGCCAGTCTATAGAGAGGCAGGTTTGTTTTTTACCACTCCTGCCCAAAACAACCCTGAACAACCCACACTTCTGGGTTCACACATAACGACAAACCATGGTGTAAATAGCCCAGAGTTCAGAACTCACCAGCAAACCATGGCTTCTTTTTCTGGATTGTCCGAGGTTAACAAACCATGGTTTGTTAGCATGGCTGGATTCCGTTAGCCACGGAATAACGGGCTCAAGTTAAAGGAAGCCAGATTCCAGCTGGACATCAGGAAAAACTTCCTGACTGTTAGAGCAGTATGACAATGGAATCAGTTGCCTGGTGAGGTTGTGGGCTCTCCCACACTAGAGGCCGCTGGACAGCCATCTGTCAGGGATGCTTTAGGGTGGATTCCTGCATTGAGCAGGGGGTTGGACTCGATGGCCTTGTAGGCCCCTTCCAACTCTGCTATTCTATGATTCTATGATTCACATAACGCAACAAGCCAGAATTCAACAACTCAAAACATGGGTTAGCAATCTGTGCGGACCCGGCAAAGGAGTTTGCAGGGTAACAAGTCAGTCCACCGTTTCTTTTCTGATCCTTCCATCTCCTCCTGCCTGGAGGGCATTTGCATTTTTTTGGAACCATCGAAGAAGCACACATTTGTAAAAACACAACAGAAAAAGTTGGAAACCGCGCGAGACTTCCTTCTGAGTAAAACAAACACACAGGACAGGCAAGGATGCTTCCTTGGAAGCATGTTCCATCTTTTTAAAAGTTGAGCTTGAATCCCAAATTCAAGGAACTTGGATCAGAGGTCTTCATCACCATAGATGCAAAACACACGCTGGAAGACACAGAAAGTGTGTCTCCACGCCTCTCCAGCCCTGTTGGGAGCCAGTAATGATGCAACACTTGGAACATGTGTCCTTAACATCACTCTGCCCAAGAACTGGTGCAAAGCGGAGAAGGCAGCTTGGGACACATAGCCAGGAGGACGCAGTTCAGAATGCACCCTTTCTAAGATGTAACTATTATGTAGCGGAGCGAGGCCAAAGGCCAAAGGCGGTCGGCCAGGATCAGGGTGAGACAGCAAAACGAGAATAACAACACATTCAAGGGACCAGGGAGAAATGTATGGTGTGACGTGGTTTTACTGTTATCGCTTTCCCAAATGTCTATTTATAAGCGCAAAAGGAGAAGTTTACATCCCTCGATGGGTATATCAGCGCTGTGAGCGGAACTGGTGAGTTTACAAACGCAATAAAGAATCGGTTTTCATTTTCACATTATACCAACCGGTAGATAAATGCAGGCATGAGAAACATACGACCTAGGACAGCCTCTCCCAAGCTGCTGCTCGCCAGATGTTTTGGGACTACAATTCCCCTAACCCCTAACCAATGGCCATGCTGGATGGAGCTGATAGGATGCCTAGGCTAGGGAAGGTGGTTCTAGGAGCACTTTCAAAAATTGCACATGCATTCTAAACGGAGATAGGGAACATGGGAGTTGTAGTCAAACATTTCCAACAGAACAGCCATGCTGTGAGCAAATCGACGGAGTTTCCTAACCAAGTGAGGATTTGAACATGGGTCTCCACAGCCCTAAATCCAACATTAAATCAGGGGCAGGCGCCCTGGCAAATGTCTTGAACTACAGCTTCCATCAGTGGTCAAGGACTATGGCAGTTGGGAGTCCAAAACATCTGGAGGACAGCCGATTTCTTACCTCTGATCCAATCATAACGGCAGATCTCTATATGAAATGCACTTGACATTCTAACGCACTACACAAATACTAAATGTTTTCAATGGCAAGGAATTCCCGAACTCAATCAAAAGTTGGGTACAGAATCCATGCTTGTCTGTGCGAGCACACCCTAAGTGAACGCTTAAATTCTTGCTAGCATCTGACACACTGCGACTGGGTTTGGAGGTTCGATTTTGCATTCATAGGTGACGCGTGTGAAAAGGAGGAGAGAAATACGTCTGACGACGGGGCAATGAACAGAGAAAAGAGACAGGTTGAAAGAAGGAGGGGAAGAAGGATGAATGGAGTAAAAGGGGAAAGAAGGAAGGACGGAGAAGGATGGATTTGAAAGGGGAAAGGTAAAAGGGGATGAATGGATGGAATTGGGGCATTTAGTTTAGAAGAAAGGCTAGTTAGCGCAGACGTGACAAGAGGTGTACAAATGGCATGGAGAAAGTGGACACGGATATATTTTTCTCCCTCTCACATCATATCAGTATCTGAAGCGGATTGGTGCCTACTCCGAAGGAGGCCCGGAAGACAGCAACAAGGGAGAGGGCCTTCTCTGTGGTGGCCCCCCAATTATGGAATGATCTCCCCAACAAGGCCCGCCTGGCGTCAACATCGCTATCTTTTCAGCGCCAGGTTAAACCTTTTCTCTTTTCCCAGCCCTTTAGCAACATGTGATGAGCTTCATTGATCCTGGATCTGTTTTTATAATTGTTTATAAAGCTGTTCCTAGAGGTATGTTTTGGTGTCTGTTACATGGTTTTGTGGTTTTTAAATTCTGTATGTTCTAATTGTTTTAATATTATGCAAGCCGCCCAAAGTGCTTGTGCTAGGGGGTGGTATAGAAATGTAATAAATAATAATAATAATAATATAATAATAATGAGATTCAGGACAGATCAAAGGAAGGAATTCTTCGCACAGCGCATAAATTATGGAATTCATCACCACAAGATGTAGTGATGGCCACCAAGTTGGACAAATTCCTGGAAAAGGCTAGCAATGGCTATATGCTACCTCCAGTAGGCAGAGGCAGTAAGCCTAGGTGCATCAGTTGCTGGGGAACATGGGCGGGAGAGTGCTGTTGCACTCATGTCCTGCTTGTTCATCCCTGGCCGATGGCTGGTGTGAACAGAGTGCTGGACTAGATGGACCTTTGGTCTATCCAGCATGGCTCTACTCATGTTCATATGAAGAAAGAAAGGGGCGAAATAAGTAAACAAATGAGAACAAAATGAGGAGAGACTAAGAGGCACGGAGAAGAGAGGAAGACGAGGAAGTGAAGAAGAGAACTGGATGAACAACAAAAGGAGGGAAAGTGTTCAAAGAAGAGCTAAAAAGAGGTCGAAAGGCCTGAAGACCAAAACATACAAAGAAAGACTGAAAGAGTTAGGTATGGTTAACCTGCACAAGAGATTGTTAAGAGGCAATAGGATATTTTAGGGGGTTTTATTTGTTACATTTATATCTTGTCTTTCCTCCAAGGGTGGGCAATTTGGGGTCCTCGTCATATTTCGGCCTACAACTTAGTTGCGTTCCTCCAGATGTTTTGCCTACAACTCCCATCAGGCCTAGCTAGCATAACTAATGGTGAGGCATGATGGGAATTGGAGGCCAAAACATATGGATGGCTACAACACGCCCGTCCCTGGCAACACATTCCACTTATATTACAAGAAAGGGATTCTGAGTAAATGTTAGGAAGAAGTTGGCGGCACACCGATGGGACAGTCCGTCCAGGGAAGGCAGTGGACTCTCTTTTTTTTTTAAAGCGGAGATGGATGTCCAAGATCACTGCAGTTGATTTCCTGCACTGGTGAGGGGTTGGACTAGATGACCTCTGAGAAACCCTCCAAATCTGAAAAGTTGATCTGGTCCAGCACTGACCATCCTTATGGGAAGCTAACCAAAAAGAGATGAGGAGGAGAAAGAGAAAAAGAGAGAAACGAAGAAGCAGAGGAAGATAAATAGAGTAATAGAAGGAAAAGGAGGCGCAGTGGTGTGTTGGACTGGAACTCGGAAAACCTGAGTCCTAATCTCCACTTGGCCATGAAAATTACTGGGTGACTTTGGGGCAACCGCTGACTCTTAGCCTCCCCTACTTCACAGGGCTGTTGTGAGGATAAAGTGGAGAGGAGGAGGATCATGGGAGCCACCTTGGATTCCTTACAAAAGGGGAAAAGGTGGAATAAAATATAAAATAAAAATAAGGATAAATGGTGTAATGGAAGGGGAAAGGGGGATGAAAGCAGGAGGAAAAGGATGAATGAAGAAAGGGGGATTGGATGAGGGGGGAAGAGAGGGAGGATGGATGGAGAAAGGGGGTGGAAGAAGAGAAATGATGGAGAAAAGGAAGTGTATGGCAAGGAGAAGCGAAGGAAGGGGGATTGGGGAAGGGGAAAAGATGAATGGAGAAGAGGGGGAAGGAGGAGGAAAATGATGAATGGGGATAAGGAAGTGTAGAGGAGGGAGGAAGGAAGGAAGAGGGAAAAGATGAATGGAGAAGAGGAAGTGTATGGCAAGGAGATGCGAAGGAAGGGGGATTGGGGAAGGGGAAAAGATGAATGGAGAAGAGGGGGAAGGAGGAGGAAAACGATGAATGGGGATAAGGAAGTGTAGAGGAGGAGGAAGGAAGTGGTGGAGGAAGAGGGAAAAGATGAATGGAGAAAGGGGGAGAGAAATGATGAATGGGGGAAAGGAAGTGTATGGGGAGGATGGGAGATTGGGAAGAAGGGGGCTGTTTTATTCTTTTACTATGTACATTGATGGGGCTATAATAATAATAATAATAAATAGAAAAGATGGGGAAGGAGAAATAGAAGAATCAGTGGGGAGAGGAAGAATTGAAGGGGAAATAAATAGGAAAAAGAAGTTTTTCGAAAAGAGGAGGAGGCGGAGGACTCACCCTCCCGCGAAGAGGTGGAGCAGCGTGCTGTTCTCCTGCGCGGCCCCGGCCATGCCTGCCTCCGCCGGGCTGGTTCAGTGCAGGCGCCGGAGCAGCTCTTGCTGCTGCTGCTGCTGGTGAGGAGAATGGCCCGACTGAGCTGCGCCTGCGCCGATCCAGCCCTCCCGGTCACGCGACGCCGGCACCCGACTCCACGTGCGGAACGGGCCAACCACGAGGCCGCCTGGCCGGCGGCGAGGTAGGCGAGGAGGGGGCGTGACCCGGGCCAGGCCGCCGACGTCGCCGCGTTCCGAAGGACGCGATAGGCTGCGGCGCGCGGGGGGCGTGACGGGGGCGGCTGGCGCAACAGAGCCCCACGGCGGATGACTTCAGAAAGGCGGGGCGGGGCTTTCCCGCGGAGTGGGCGGGGCCTTGTCGTTCGAGTGTGTGTAAGTGGGCGGGAGCGTTTTTATGAATGGGGTATTGGAGGGCAAGGGGATTGGCTCATTCAGAGAGTTGTGGGCGGGGCCATGAGGGGGCCCCTTTGCAAAAGTGGGGGGGGGAGGCAACGATTCTAGGCGCGTTTTACATAGGAGTCAGAGAGTAAAATCCAATGTAAGTCCTACTTAGAGTAGAGCCGCTGAAATAAATGGGACTGAAATTAGTCACGGCTAACTAAATCCCACTCATTTCAATGGGTCTACTCTACGTAGGTCTTACATCGGATTTTAAACAGAAACCCAGTTGGATTTATTTCTGAGCAAGCCTTGTGCCGGCTCAGCCTCCATAAGAAAGGCTGAGATCCTAGGCATATTTACTCAGAAGTAAGAATCTCCCCGTTGGATTGAATGGGTTGGATCCAGACTTAGATATACTTAGAGCAGACCCACTGAAATTAATTGGCCGTAATTAGTCAAACTAACCTAATACCCAGTGATTTCAATGGGTCTACTCTGACTAAGTCTGGATCCAACTCAGTCATCAATCTCCCAGAGGAGCAAAAAATGAGGCTGTGATCCTTTACCCACTTCTCTGGGAGTAACGCCCACTGCATGCAATAGTAAACATGCATCAGATTGCTTTTTGCATCTGGGTCCACCCCGCCCCCCCAGCCACTATTATACACCTGGCTCAAATCGGTGGACTTCTAGTTGGAGATCCTGAAGCCTGCCCACACCTGATGGATCCAATCCGATCACACCTTACCTGCCAAGCAAACAGAAGGGGGGGGGGGGGGAGGAGAGAACCAGGAGAAGAAAATCATGTTTTAGTATCACTGTTAGCTTTCTGTTTGCAGAAGGAAGCAAAGATGAACTGGCCAGCCCAGAAGGACAATAGGTGCAATGCCAGACTGAGTATAGTTGGTTCCGGAATTGATATATTCCCATCTGTCAGGTGACTGAATTAAACATCACCATCACACCCTTTTTTTCCTCCTCCCTCCCAGCCTCTTTCCTTGTATGCCGTACCTTTTTAGATTGCAAGTCTAAAGTGTGTAGAAATGATTTTGCTCACAATAGCTGCCATAAACAGCTATTTCCACAAATTCAGAGCCCGGTCCCGGAGCCCGGTGAGTGCGTCCGTCCCTACCAATGCATGCTGGGAGTTGTAGCACCTTCCCGCACTCGACACTAGGGCAGTGCACAAATTGGCAGCTTCTACGTAAAACGGCCGCCATCACTTCGAAATTCCGAAGCCGAGGCTTACTCAGCCCTCCGTCTCATCACCACCACCATTGCCTGAGGCGGGAGGTGGCTGAAGGAGCAGCTTGCAATGGCCAGAAAGGAGGAGGAACTCCATGGGGGTCTTGTCAGCGGGCCCCTTCTGGGATGTGGGCCCTTGTCAAGGGCCCAACTGTGCCGACTCTTGACGCCAGCCTGCAAGAGAAATGCTTTGAATACAGAAGGAAATTAACTGCTCGGCCCTGTGTTTTTTAACTGTTCCTGGAGAGTGGAAAACTCTCCGTCCAAACAACCCTCATGTTGGTTGACGTATTTCCAGCAAGCGATGGACACATGAACCTTGGTCACATGGCACCCAAACCAGAGGGCAACTCGAGCGACCTTCTGTGGTCAGGTCTGTTTTGCAAGCCGGGTGAGCAAATAGACAAACACACACACACACACACAGCCCGTTGGTCTCATGAGACAACCTTTCAGAGAGGCAGCTGTCAGTCACGGGACACAGACACCCGCTGGAGGGGATAATTTTGGAAGGAGGTTCTATCTGAGAGGCCTGGAGGAGGCCGTGGTCTGAGAGACTGTGAGCACTGGCATCCAGAAACACTATACGGCCACCTTAGCAAACAGCTCACGTCAAGAACAACAACTTGATAAACAAGGCTGTGGTTAGAATCACAGAATAGCAGAGTTGGAAGGGGCCTACAAGGCCATCAAGTCCAACCCCCTGCTCAATGCAGGAATCCTAAAGCATCCCTGGCAGATGTTGTCCAGCTGCCTCTTGAATGCCTCTAGCGTGGGAGAGCCCACAACGTCCCTAGGTCATGGGTCCCATGGTTGTACAGCTCTAACAGTCAGGAAGTTTTTCCTGATGTCCAGCCGGAATCTGGGTTCCTCTAACTTGAGCCCATTATTCCGTGTCCTGCACTCTGGGAGGATCGAGAAGTTTTAAATGGAATTGTTTTATGTGTTATTGTAAAGCGCCTCGATGCCAGAAATGGTGAGGCGGCGCTATAAAAATGCTTTAAATAAATAAATAAATAAATCCTGGCCCTCCTCTGTGTGACAACCTTTTAAGTATTTGACGGGTGCTTTCATGTCTCCACTCAATCTTCTCTTCTCCAGGCTAAACATGCCCAGTTCTTTCAGTCTCTCTTCATAAGGCTTTGTTTCCAGACCCCTGATCATCCTGGTTGCCCTCCTCTGAACACGCTCCAGCTTGTCAGCGTCCTTCTTGAATTGGGGAGCCCAGAACTGGACGCAATACTCTAGATGAGGCCTAACCAGGGCCGAATAGAGGGGAACCAGGACCTCATGCGATTTGGAAGCTATACTTCTATTAATGCAGCCCAAAATAGCATTTGCCTTTCTTCCAGCCACATCGCACTGTCGGCTCCTATTCAGCTTGTGATCTACAACAATTCCAAGATCCTTCTCATTTGTAGTATTGCTGAGCCAAGTATTGTATTTTATATTATGCTTTTATACTGTTTGTTTTATATTTTGAATGGTTTCTATGGTTTTAATTTTTGTAAACCGCCCAGAAGCTTCGGCTATTGGGCGGTATAAAAATGCAATACCTCTGAACGTGCCTTTTTTGGGCCGTCTTGGCTACCATGCAGATACATCATCTGAATAGTACAGGTATCAACCGGGGCTGCTCACACAACACGCTAACACATACACTGTAGTTGTTTTTGAACTATAGGTTGTTTGTTGAACCGGGGATTAGCATCTTGTCCAAACCTAGGATATTTTCCATAGGGTGGCTTGTTAACGACTTTGAATAACTCAACAACAAACCATGGGTTCTCAAGGTGGCTTGTTTGGGGGGAAAAGCAAGCCACACTGCATGGTTTTCAATCCACCATGTGAAAAATGCCCTGGGTTCAGACAACACACTAACCCATAGTTCAACAACAACCCAGTATGGGTTAGCGTGTCGTGCGAACCCAGTTACTATCTTTGGCCAAGCCTAGGTATTGTCTCAAGGCAACTCATACTGATAGCACTATTCCCAACAATCTGATTGGACGGCCATAATAATTTCTACAGGAGTAGCCACGTTTGCTGCAGCAAAGTCTACAAAAAGCCTTCTTGCGCCTTAAAGGCATACACTTTTATTCTGCTATAAGCTTTTATGGGCACTGTCCACTTCACCGGATGCTGGAAGTGTTAACCCCAAATTGGAACATATGCTGAGTGGAGCGGGGCGCAATGTAAACCGTGAGGTCAGAGGGAACTGAAATGCAAAAAGTAAAGACAGGGATAATTACCTTCACAGTTGCCATTCCCAAAACGTTGTTGGGTGACTGATAACACAGACATCACTGGTGTGCTGAACCGATTAATATACTTCATGTGATTAAAATAACAATAATACAACCTTTATCCTTATTCTGACCACTGGACATAGAGTTGAATATCTTGATGAAATGGATTTCAGCCCTTTCTCTGTTCCTTTGAACAAAGGCATTTCAAAGATGATAATTTCCTTATATCTCCCCCACCCCCGTCCCAATAAGTGCTTTGAGAAATGAAGTCAAAGGTATGCGGAAGGTTATGAAATTTGGGGGGAAAGGGGAAAGAGGCGGGTTGCTTCATTCAAGTTCAGGAATCGTCCTGTTGCTCTTCGGCATTTCAACAGAAGGTAGACCCGATAAGAAACTTGTTTGCAAGGCAGCCCGATGATCATGTGATTTATTTATTTTGTTGAGGGACTACCTGGAGGTAAACACACACCCCAGTTCAGATGATAAAAATGTCACCTTTATCCTAGTAGCAACATTCCCCACCCACCCACCCCAAAACCATCACCACATCAAGCGCTTGTGTTTACGCCCAAGGACACAGCCATCCCACGTATCCTTGGGAGCTTTAATGTGGTGCCCATGGGCACCAAATACAGTCGCAGATGCCTCCTGATTTTTATTTCAGTTCTTAAGGTTTTCTTTAAAAAATTACTTTGCTATCTTTAGGGTGGAGCTTGTGCAAGATTCCGGCTGGACATCAGGAAAAACTTCCTGGCTGTTAGAGCAGTATGACAATGGAACCAGTTACCTAGGGAGGTGGTGGGCTCTCCCACACTAGAGGCCTTCAAGAGGCAGCTGGACAACCATCTGTCAGGTATGCTTTTGGGTGGATTCCTGCATTGAGAAGGGGTTGGACTGGATGGCCTTAGAGGCCCCTTCCAACTCTACTATTCTGTGATTCTATGAAGTTAGGGAAAATCTTTACCCTCCACCCCTCATTAGTAAAAGCGTCCTGGGTTAGGGCTATAATTCTGTGATGTCTCCCAGCAACCCCCCACCCCCTTCAAAATAGTTCACACACAACCCCTAAGTATGTGTTCATATGCCACAATTCTCTGGTTGGGAAGGAAGGAAAAGCTCAGAATTCCACAACCTGAGAATCACCATTTTAATTTAAAACACACACACACACACACATACACCAAAGAAAAAGGTTTTTAGTCTTTATGGTTAAATGACCCAAAGTTAACCTAACAATAAGTGTAAGTTAACTTTGGGTTGTTTAACCCACAATTAACCCATACAGCCTGTTCACATGTCATGACAATCCACCGTGGGGTAATTCACCTGCGAGGCTCCGAGATTTGCACCAGCTGACATTTTGGTTATGCAAACTGCATGGGGGGTGGGGGGGCACACCGCGGCTTGTTGTGCTGTTTGAATCTGGCCATCATAGGTTATTTGTGGATTAAACAACCATCTGATAACTCTAGAACAGCCCATGGGTTGATGCAGGTTGCATAGTAAAAATGGTAGGCAGCATATGCCACAACCCACCATGGCTTAAACAAGCCATGGTGATTGTGTGAACTAGGACATGGTATCCAGGTTTGCATGTCATAGAAACATCTCCAATCGGACTGATCAAAGGTTGGGCATTCAAAAATTATTTATTTATTACATTTGTATACCGCCCCATAGCCGAAGCTCTCTGGACAGTTTACAAAAGTTAAAAACAGTGAACATTAAAAAGTATATAAAATTTAAAACCATCAGAAACATAAAAACAACAGTACGAAAACAAAGGTATCCATTTAAAAACAACAGTTCTGGGGTCCGTAAAAACAAACAAACTTAGCGTTGTTAACTGCTGTTCAATGCCTGGGAGAAGAGAAAAGTCTTGACCTGGCACTGAAAAGATAACAACGTTGGCACCAGGCGAGCCTCGTCGGGGAGATCATTCCATAATTGTGGGGGCCACCACTGAAAAGGCCCTCTGCCTTGTTGCCAACCTCCGAGCTTTCCTCGGAGTAGGCACTCAGCGGAAGACCTTAGATGTTGAGCGCAGTTCATATCGGGAAGCATGTGGTGGAGGCATGCAACCCATGGTGAATTCAGCCACGATTTGTCACCGTTACTTGCAAACTCGGTCAGTATGAGGTAGCTCCCTATGTATACAGATCGCAGAATTCAGCTTTGCATGGTACAGAATCTGTTGTTATTTGGGAATACAAAAGGATACAAAACTTCTTAAACTTCCTTTCACCCACAGGCCTCACACATCAGCGCAGCACGGGGACATCCGATAATGCTAAGCTAAGCGGCTGACACACAGGTTGCCAAAGGGTTATTTATAACCTCCGAGCAGCTCCGGGACAGGACTGGTTTGTTCACTTCGAAAGCCTGCCAAATAACCTTTTAACAAAATGGGGAGGGGAAATTGGATCTGCTTTGGAGGCCTGATCTGGGCGTAAGAGGGGCAGAGAAGAAGGTGACTCGGAGAAGGCCAAACAGGGCACTGCATCAGCCTTCCCCAACATGGCGCCCCCTAGACACGATGGACTACAGATCCCATTATCCCCTGCCAGCATGACCAATCTGCAGGTTTACATGTAAATCATCATCATAATATAATCATTGCATGTAGGTTTACAGGAGTTGGTTCGTGTGTACCTGCGAGTACGTGTAATGCTGCCGTATACTCGGTCAGACCACTGGTCAATACAGCCCACCCAGTATTGTCTAGTCTGATAGGCAATTATCGTTTTTACTGGAGCTGCCAGTGACTGGACTTGGGGCCGTCTTTATGCAAGGCATATGGTCTGTCTCTGAGCGAGCAGGCCTCTTTTACAATCTCATATAAGCAAAAAAGGACAGACCTTCCTTCATCCTGTAAGTAATTTATAACCTAACACTGGACAATGTACAACAGGAGAAAAGGATGTAGTAGTAGTAGTAGTAGTAGTAGTAGTAGTAGCATTAATATTTACATTTTTATACCGCCCAACAGCCGAAGCTCTCTGTTGGGGGTGAAGGCCCCAAATGTGGAATAATGTGGGGGCCCAAAACATGAAACGGGAATAATGGGCCAGTTCAGAAGACACGGTAAACCATGGCTTTGACCATGGTGGTTAAGCCAGAAAGCCAGGCCGTGTTCAGAAGGCACCTTAAACCATGGCTTTAATGACAGCGAATAAGGCTTTTTGCTTTATTCACTGTGATTAAAGCCATAGTTTAAGGTGTCTTCTGAATATGGCCTGGCTTTCTGGCTTAACCACCATGGTTAAAGCCATGGTTTAAGGTGCCTTCTGAACACGGCCTGGCTTTCTGGCTTAACCACCATGGTTAAAGCCATGGTTTAAGGTGCCTTCTGAACGCAACCTGGCTTTCTGGTTTAACCATTGTGGTTAAAGCCATGGTTTAAGGTGTCTTCTGAACGCAACCTGGCTTTCTGGCTTAACCACTGTGGTTAAAGCCATAGTTTAAGGTGTCTTCTGAATGCAACCTGGCTTTCTGGCTTAACCACTGTGGTTAAAGCCATGGTTTAAGGTGTCTTCTGAACACGGCCCGGCTTTCTGGCTTAACCACCATGGTTAAAGCCATGGTTTAAGGTGTCTTCTGAACATGGCTTGGCTTTCTGGCTTAACCACCATGGTTAAAGCCATGGTTTAAGGTGTCTTCTGAACACGGCCTGGCTTTCTGGCTTAACCACCATGGTTAAAGCCATGGTTTAAGGTGTCTTCTGAACATGGCCTGGCTTTCTGGCTTAACCACCATGGTTAAAGCCATGGTTTAAGGTGCCTTCTGAACATGGCCTGGCTTTCTGGCTTAACCACCATGGTTAAAGCCATGGTTTAAGGTGCCTTCTGAACACGGCCCGGCTTTCTGGCTTAACCACCATGGTTAAAGCCATGGTTTAAGGTGTCTTCTGAACATGGCTTGGCTTTCTGGCTTAACCACCATGGTTAAAGCCATGGTTTAAGGTGTCTTCTGAACACGGCCCGGCTTTCTGGCTTAACCACCATGGTTAAAGCCATGGTTTAAGGTGTCTTCTGAACATGGCTTGGCTTTCTGGCTTAACCACCATGGTTAAAGCCATGGTTTAAGGTGTCTTCTGAACACGGCCTGGCTTTCTGGCTTAACCACCATGGTTAAAGCCATGGTTTAAGGTGTCTTCTGAACATGGCCTGGCTTTCTGGCTTAACCACCATGGTTAAAGCCATGGTTTAAGGTGCCTTCTGAACATGGCCTGGCTTTCTGGCTTAACCACCATGGTTAAAGCCATGGTTTAAGGTGCCTTCTGAACATGGCCAGTGTGTGTGAAGGCGGCCCAAAATGTGAAACGTGCAACAGGAATGATCTCCCAGGCAGTTAACAACCTATGCTGAGTTTTTAACTGACCCCAGAATAGCTGTTTTAAATGGATATTGCTTTTTTTATGCTTTTAAGTTTTTGTATATTTGTTTTGTGATGTTCATTGTTTTTAGCTTTTGTAAACTGCCCAGAAAGCTCCGGCTATGGGGCGGAATATAAATGTAATAAAATAAATAAATAAATAAATAAATGATCCGTGCGAGGGGCCTCAAGAATGAAATAACGTGAGGGCAACGGGAATAACATTAGATCCTGGAATAACGCGAGGTGGCCAAAATGTAGAACAGGAATAACGTGAACTAACGTGACACGGGAGTCACGTGAAACAGGAATAATATGCGTGAGGAGGCCCCAACAAGAGCTCCGGCTATTGGGCGGTATAGAAATGTAATAAATAAATAAATAAATGAATAAATAAACATGTCTAAGGGCCCAAAACATGGATGTAGAACAAGAATCATGTGAGATACTGTGGAAGTGAAATAACGTGTGTCATGGCCCAAAACATGAAACAGGAATGAGATGAACGTGAAGCCAGTATAATTTGCGTCCGGGGCCAAAATGTGAAATAAAATGAGGGCCCCAAAGTGTGAAACAAGAATGGATGCCCAAAACGTCTGGATTCAGTTGCAAGGTTTCCCGGAGGAAGCAGAGAGCCAAAATGGCCTCCGTGATCCAAGGAAGGCCTGAGTTTCTGCTATTTGCCCCCTCTCGCTTTCTCAATTCAGTATTTCAGTCATGTCGCGGCCTGGATGTGAGAGCCGTCTCGACATGGTCCGTTGCGCAGTAACCAGGCAACCCAAGTCTCTACAGTGTAGGCAAACCGCCAATGGACCAAAGAAGAAACAAATGGACAGAGACCATCTCAGACAGCCAGAAAGGGGGTGGCGGGGAGGCAGAAATGACTCTCAGAGCAACCAAGAATCCAGTTGCATTTGCAATCAAATGTCGCCCGTTAGTTCCAGCTCTTTGGGGCATTTATGCAAGGAACAATTCCCTTGACTAAATTGCAAAACTCGGGGAAGTAGGATAGGTGTTGTCTTTTTTTAAAAAAGCAATAGGCTTATCTTTGCAGCTGTAACAAGATCTTCGGGTTATGTTGACCCAGTGTGCAGCTGCTGTGAGAAAAGCAAAGTCCATGTTAGGCATAGTTAGAAAAGGAATTGAGAATAAAACTGCCAGTGTCATACTGCCTTTACACAAATCGATGGTGCGACCACGCTTGGAATACTGTGTATGGTTCTGGTCACCCACTGTGCCTTAAAAAAAAAGTGTTGGAGATATGGAAACGGGGCAGAAAAGGAGAATGTGGAGAGGGAGACGTTTTCTTCTTCTCCCATAATACTAGAACCAAACGGGGTCATCCCATGAAGCTGACTGGTGGGAGATTCAGGACAGATCAAAGGAAGGACTTTGGAACTCGCTACCACAAGGTGTAGTGACGGCCACCCGTTTGGACGGCTGTTAGTCCTGATGGCTATGTGCTACCTCCAGTATCAGATGCAGTATTTTATTATTTATTTATTTATTTACATTTATATACCGCCCCATAGCCGAAGCTCTCTGGGTACATCTTGCTGGGGAACATGGGTGGGAGGGTGCTGTTGCACCTGTGTCCTGCTTGTCGGTTTCCCATTGACAGCTTTTGGTGTGAACAGAACGCTGGACTAGATGGACCTTTGGGCTTGATCTACACTAGCGTCTTTTATTGGTATTGCAGCGCACTGAAAACTGTTGGCTGCACATTATGCATGCTGTCTACTGCTTTTCTATGTTCCCTGGCAACTGGTAATGACCTCACGGCACACTGCCTCAGATCCTGGGGGTAATATATAGCTATCAGCCTTTCTAGAAGAGGCTTGTATTGTGCACTCATGATTGCTCACTCACACTACTTTGCCGAACGTTTGCATGAAGTCAACATCTTCCAAGGCCTCTCTTGTTTTTTGCAAGCATTTCCCCGGCTTTTTTTCAGATGGAGGAAATTGTGATATTATTTAGAAATGGCAGAATGAGACTCGCGTGTATTTGCCCAATTCCACTATACCACATTGCCATCTAGTGGCTGTGTAATGAAACATACAGAAAGGCAGAGAAAGAAAATCTCCGGGGGGGGGGGGGGAAACACCTGTAAAGGATACCGCAATGAACCTGAAAGCAGAAACTTCCGTAAAGGTGCAGGTTAAAAGCCTCATGTAGAAAATCCCCAATAGCCATTGAGAGCCTTATCCTCCATCAAGTTGTCCAATTAGCACTTGCTAGTATATAAATTTATAATGTCAGTATATATTAGTTGGTGTACAAATTTAACAAATAAACAAATAAATAAATACTGGACTGGCAGCTAAAGTAAGAAATGACATGGATTATATTAACAAATAAATACTGGACTGGCAGCTAAAGTAAGAAATGACATGGATTATATTAACAAATAAATAAATACTGGACTGGCAGCTAAAGTAAGAAATGACATGGATTATATTAACAAATACATAAATACTGGACTGGCAGCTAAAGAAAGAAATGATATGGAATAATAAGGATTTTATTTTGTAATACTCCCAGCTGCCACCAGGTGGTGGCCAAAGACTACAGTCCTCAGGCCAAATTCACATTGTCAAGGGTCCTCCTGAGGGTGTTTTCCCCATAAGAAAACTTGTAGGGGTCAGGGTGGGATTTGCTCATCCTTTTGGATGCCTGGCCTGCCGTTACACCCTTGTGAGCAAATCCCTTCCATGCGGCTGAGGCAGCTTTTCCTCTGCACATTGCGTGATGTGGAGTCACTGTGGCAGCCATTCAGGAATGCACTGCTCTTCTCTGGGATTGAACCTGTCACGATCGGGGAGCAAGAAAGGGAGGCACAGGGTGGGGTGGGGGGGTCAAGCAGCCAAGAGGGCTGAGGGTACACCCTTCTGGGGCAGGGAGAACGGGAGGGAGGCTTCTCACGTCCAAATTAACCACGCAACCTCTAGTGTTTCACAGAGGGGAAAGAAGGACAGCTAGAGCAGTTCTTTTGATCCTCAAAATCACAATATCCACCTCCCTTTGAATAATCCCACCCCGCCGGCAGCACTAAGTACCAGGCAGATGAATTGGGGCCCAGTCCCGGTTGCCCCTGAGACCCCCGTTTTCCCCGGAGGTCTCCGGGGTTTCCCGGTACGTCTGGTCACCCTAAAAGGAGCCACCATTTTCATTTCCCAGAATGACCCTGACGCAGACTTGTCTCAGAACTGCCATGAGTCAAAACTGACCACCCTTGGATCTCTGTGCAGCTGCCTAGCTGCACCCAATGCCCACGTCCCACATCCCACCCCCCGCCGTCTTCGGCAGGCAAAAAGGAACCCTCCTCCACCTTGTGATAAGAACCCTTCCTGGCCCACAGCCCTCTCTGTTCCCCTCTTTCCTTGCTCCGGAGGTTAACCCCGGATTCCCTTCGGAGTCAGCCGACGGCGAGCAAAACCCTTTCAGTTCACCACCCGGAGTCTAAAAAAAGGCTCTGTTTTTGAATGGCGCCTATTCACCTCCCGTATGTCACACGCACACACAGAGGGATATAAATACATCGAACGCGTCTAGACGGCATTTAAACTTGGCCGGGGAGCACCTTTGACACCAGAAAGCTAAAAAAAGGGCCCCACTTCAGTGTACGCGTGCGCGTGCAAGAGCAAGATAAAGGGACTAGTTACCGCGCTGTCTGCTGGTCTCCTATTCTCATGGAAAGAGACACACTGGCAGCCTTTGCTATGGAGGGTGGGGGTGAGGGACTCTGGAGACCCTCTGCCCTTATAAGCCTGCCGGGCACCATGCCCAGAGGAAATACCTTACCCCAAATCCCTTCCTGTTGCTCTCTTGACGCTCCCTTGAGCAGGAGGGGCTGTACACTCCCTTCTCGCCAGCCGTCTCCGGCTTGGTTTTGCCAGCCAGGAGATCCGTGCTGTGGGCCGGTATTGCGCTCTCTCTGACGCCCAGGAGAGCCCACGGTGAGCGTTCTTTGGAGGCACACCAGGCCCAGGGCAAAGGTTGCTGCGAAGAAAGCAGCGCAAGGCCCATTTTGAACGCAGAATCCTAGAATCCTAGAATGGTAGAGTTGGAAGGGGCCCATAAGGCCATCAAATCCAACCCCCAGCTCAAGGCAGGAATCCACCCTAAAGCATCCCTGACAGACGGCTGTCCAGCTGCCTCTTGAATGCCTCTCGTTTTGGAAGCCAGCAACCTCCCTAGGTCATTGGTTTCATTGTCATACCGCTCTAACAGTCAGGAAGTTTTTCCTGATGTCCAGCTGAAATCTGGCATCTTGTAACTTGAGCCCATTATTCCGTGTCCTGCACTCTGGGATGAATGAGAAGAGATCCTGGCCCTCCTCTGTGTGACAACCTTTTAAGTATTTGAAGAGTGCTATCATGTCTCCCTTCAATCTTCTCTTCTCCAGGCTAAACATGCCCAGTTCTTTCAGTCTCTCCTCATAGGGCTTTGTTTCCAGACCCCTGATCATCCTGGTTGCCCTCCTCTGAACACGCTCCAGCTTGTCTGCATCCTTCTTGAAATGTGGTGCCCTGAACTGGACGCAATACTCAAGATGAGGCCTAACCAGGGCCGAATAGAGGGCAACCAGTACCTCGCTCGATTTGGAAGCTAAACTTCTATTAATGCAGCCCAAAATAGCATTTGCTTTTTTTGCAGCCACATCACACTGTTGGCTCATATTCAGCTTGCAATCTACAACAATTCCAAGATCCTTCTCGTTTGTAGTATTGCTGAGCCAAGTATCCCCCATCTTGTAACTGTTCATTTGGTTTCTTTTTCCTAGATATAGAACTTGGCATTTATCCCTATTAAATTTCATTCTGTTGTTTTCAGCCCAGCATCCCAGCCTATCGAGAAGGTCCCAGGTACGATCCAACTCCAGGTAGGGTTGGAAAAATCCCTGCCTGAAAACCTGGAGAGACGTTGCTGCCAGTCAGTGTTGACAATACTGGGCTAGGTGGACCAAGGGTCTGACTTGTTAAAGGCAGTTTCCTACATTCCTATGAAGGTACAATTCGGGCACGTATCGCCCAGGATGCAGAATAAGCACCGGGTTCCTGGAAGCGATCTATCCAGACGCGCAACACAAAGATATGAAAACAGCTGGTTTTTTTCTAGCTCACCTTCCAAATCATTTCAAGGCAGGATTGTAGCTCAGCAGTAACGCTCCCCGTTTTGCATAGGGTGACCCTATGGAAAGGAGGACCAGGCTCCTGTATCTTCAACAGTTGCATAGAAAAGGGAATTTCAGCCGTTGTCATTGCTACGCATATAGCACCTGGTGAAATTCTCTCTTCGTCACAACAGTTAAAGCTGCAGGAGCCCTGCCCTCTTTTGCATCTGGTCACTCTAGTAGAGCTCCTGCAGCTTTAACTGTTGTCCAGCATCAGGACAATGGAACCAGTTATCCGGGGAGGTTGTGGGCTCTCCCACACTAGAGGCCTTCAAGAGGCAGCTGGACAGCCATCTGTCAGGGATGCTTTAGGGTGGATTCCTGCATTGAGCAGGGGGTTGGACTCGATGGCCTTGTAGGCCCCTTCCAACTCTGCTATTCTATGATTCTATGGTTCAACACAAGCAAGGGCGAAGAGACGGTCGTGGTGTAAAACAGGCTGAAACATTCCCCCAGCACCCTCTGTCTCTTGCTGCCTTCTTCACACAGCTGTAGGGGTTTATTAGCGCAAGAAGCCGTGCGTTCCAGACACAAGAAGCATTATTTAGTCTAGAGGCTCTCAAAGGAAGTATCCATTTGCACGTGAAACATCTCTGGAATTTCTCCCTCGCTCGCCCGATGTCTTCCATGCACAATCTTTGCTCTATCCAGCCTTTTTCACACCCTGGATTGGGCTGGTGTCTCCTCCGCTATTCCCCTCTCGCCGGATCCTGGTGTGGGTGCAAAAGGAGACGTTGATGGCGTTGGTGACAGAAGAACATCCTTTTCTTTGTCCTAACTTCCTACATCGCTGGGACTTGGGTTTGCTGATCTGGAGGTTGGGCCACATTTAGAAGCAAGAACTGAAAGCAATTCCCTTTGTTTTATTTCACTCAATAGCAGCTTCTAAAGGAGAGGGTGGCACCTGAAGCACACACACACACACACCCGGGGCCACATATGGGCAGGGATGTCTCCTCATCCTCCCAAAGGTGAAACAGGGACGTGGACGGAGTAGCAACTGTAGCAGGGCACTTTCTGGAAGACCGCGTGGGTGGGCGAAGGTGGAGGACCTCACGCCACTGTTTACTCCTTGAAACACCAATCCAGTCGCCACTAGAGCAACGGAAAAGGAAAACCCTGATCACCAAAAAACGCCCACTTGAATAAAAAGGTCTCAGAAAATGCCTCTGAAGGTGCTTTTTCCAGATTTCTGCAGAAAGGGAGTGGCAAAGCACGCCTGAGACCACCACCAACGCTTCCCATAGGGTGACCATATGGAAAAGAGGAAAGGGCTCCGGTATATTTAGCAGTTGCATAGAAAAGGGAATTTCAGCAGGTGTCATTTCTATGGGGAAATTCCCTCTTCATCACAACAGTTAAAACTGCAGGAGCTATACTAGAGCGACCAGGTATACAAGAGGGCAGGGCTACTGCAGCCTTAAATGTTGTGATGAAGAGGGAATTTCACCATAGAAATGACACCTGCTGAAATTCCCTTCTCTATGCAACTGTTAAAGATACTGGAGCCCAGTCCTCCTTTCCATATGGTCACCCTAGCTTCCCCCCATCCCCTTGTTCAGGTTTTACCTCTTGGAAGAGTTGCTCTTGGCAAATTAGATAGGGTGACCAAATGGAAAGGAGGTCAGGGTTCCTGTATCTTTAACAGTTGCATAGAAAAGGGAATTGCAGGTGTCATTTGGATGCCTGCAGCACCTGGTGAAATTCCCTCTTCATCACAACAGTTAGAGCTACACTAGCTATACTAGAGTGACCTTGAACAACATGGAGGACAAAAAAAACCCCACCATACGTGAAACCAAACAATTGGAGCAGGATTGGGAAAGGCCCAATCTTGATTGAGTCCCAAAGGGATGGACTCGAATTGGCTGGCTGAATTTAGCGATTTCAGGCTGAAGCCTAAAAGAGAATTTCAAGGCAAATGCTGCCCTGGTGCTATGAGCAGACATCTAAAGAAAGGGCTTATTTTCTAGTCTGCTTGTACAGGGTTAAAGGAACGGAGACAGAATAGGATGGGAAAAGCTGAACAAGCCCGTCTCCCAGGTGCTGGCTATACAAAGGTTTTCCAGCTAGACAGTTGGCTCCAGTCCGTCCTTTTTCTTTCCCCCATGATTTGGGCATCAGAGTTCACAAGCTTTCTCCGGAAAGCCGGAGTCATGTACACCTGGTAGCCTTCCCAACTCGGCGCTTTCCAGATGTGTTCCGTCACCCGCTGCCAGCACAGCGGCCAGGCTGGCTGGGGATGATGTGAGTTGTATTCCGAAGTATCCGGAGGACATTAGGAAGCTGCCAGATCACCTCTGTGACCTCAGCACCAGTGCAGCAGGAACACAGGACGGGATTTTTTTGGGTGGGGGTACGTTGCGCTGAGAAATCTGATGGCACTTTGACATTGGGGTTCAGGTTCAACCACTAAAATGGGGTCAGGTGGTGAGAACCTCTTTCTGCCCGTGGGCCGAATTCCATTCCGGAGAAGCTCACGGGGGCCACACTCCAATGATGGGCGGAGACAAACTCCAGGTCTGAGGTTTCGCATCTCCGCTCTAAGCGAAAAGCCTCGTTGGCAAATCAGACCGATATCAATGCGACAGGCCCATTTCTGGCTGGCGGAGCTGAGATTTGAAGGGCGCGCCAGGAGACCGCTTGCAAGGCGGCTTCGCTTTGGGTGGGGGGTGGCGAGAGCCCTGTTATGGCTGGGTTGAGCTCAGTCCTGGGGCGAACGATGGGGCCCATCCGTACAGCAGAGTCAGAATGAAGACAAAGACCGGAAGCGCGGTATGACCAACCTGTGAAAGAAAGGCAGGCCAAAAGCAGGGTCCGTGAAGCCCAGGCCAGCGGCCAAAACCAATCGGAACCCAAGGGAAGAGGGTCTTAGCAGCAGCACAAGAGATCAGGCCAAAGAGGAAGAAAACGGCAGAAAAACTCGCTTGCAAGGTAGCTGGAATAAAGTCCTTGCTTCAGCGACCAGCAAGCCTCAACCGAGAGCTGCTAGAGCCTCCCTGCTTCAGAGGAGACCCTTGCCCTCCAGTAGACTGTTCCTCTCGAGGAGCTGGTTCGCAGGGGTGCACTTCGCTTCCGAGTGGCGTCCTGCCTCCATCTTCCAGTGCTGGAGCGCTCCATAGACGGCCGGTCTCCTATTCCGACTCTATGGGGAAGGTTCGATCCTCAGGGATTCCTCAGCCCAGGCCCTTGTCTTGACGACGTTGGGAACGTAGCGCGGTGCGGCACGAGGCAGCGCACTGCAGCACCTCCGAGCATGTGCAGAGAGCATTTATTTATTTATTGCATTTTTCTACCGCCCGATAGCCGAAGCTCCCTGGGCGGTTCGCAAAAACAAAAACCATTCAAAGTATAAAACAAACAGTATAAAAACACGATATAAAATACAATAAATCATTGCCCAAACCATGTGCTCTCTGCCATCCTACTGAGGCGGTTACATTTCATGAGAAATTTGATAGCCTGTGTCTTTTCGGTTCTAGTTTTCTGAGCCTGGAGGGGCATTCAGTGGAGCCTTTAGTCATGAGATCTAGTAACTTACTTTTAGTGGAAAGCTAAAATGAAATAAATGTAATTATATTACCCCGGAACAGTCAGTGCATGATCTACTATCCAAAAATAAATCAAACCATCACATTAAATCTTTACAAGGAAAAATAATCTTAGAACTACAATGGGTTCCCCAACTTTTAGATGTGTTGGACTACAAAAGAGCCTCGTGTGGCGCAGAGCGGTAAAGCAGCAGTTTCTGCAGCTGAAACTCTCCCCACGGCCTGAGTTCGATCCCAGCGGAAGCTGGTTCTCAGGCAGCCGACTCGGGTCGACTCAGCCTTCCATCCTCCCGAGGTCGGTAAAATGAGTACCCAGCTAGCTGGGGGAAAGGAAATCACGGCCAGGGAAGGCAACGGCAAACCACCCCGCTATAAGGCCTGCCAAGAAAACGTCAGCGAAAGCTGGCATCCCTCCAAGAGTCAGTAATGACTCAGTGCTGGCACGAGAGGTTCCTTTCCTTTCCTTTTCCTGGACTACAAAACCTTCCAGCCCCAAGGATGCACAGCACGCTGGCGGGGTAGGTGGGAGGCAGGAGGGGGCAATCGTCCTAGGGCATCCCAGCCTTCCCCATTCAGTATGTTCGTCACCTGAGCGACTTGACCCCAAAGCGAAGAGAGTTCCACCGTCTCTTTTCGCCATTTTAACAAGCTTCCTGGCCAGCCGGCCTTGCCTTGAATGAACAAAGGACACCCTCTTAGAAGGTTTTCCTTTCCTGTCTGCTCCAGCAACGTTGACCGTAGCCTTGCCACATGATAAAAAAAAAAAAAAGGATTCTTGTTGTCGGGCTATAAATAGGCCCGTAGGCTGGTGTCACCGAGGCTGTGCGTTACTCACCACCGGTGTGTCAGCCAAAGTTCTCTGAGTCCAGGAAGCGAGAGTCCTCCAACGGCTCGCATCTTTTCCGCTGCTGTCTTTCCCCGAAACCTTCTTCCTCTGCACAATCGGTCAGGCGATAGCCTGGAGACCCCCGGTGCTCCCGCGGTGGGCCTGCAGGCTTCCGTAGGAAGCTCAGGAGGAGACTGGCTCACGGACAAGCCTGAGAAAAAAAAGGACCCTGCTGGATCAGACCAAAGGTCCGTCCCGTCCAACTCCCTACAGTGCCAACCATACCGTGGTGCAACGGTAAGTGTCAGAGCGCAGGGACTCATCATGACGCTCACGATAGACACGGCCCCTAGGAGGGGCCAAAAATACAAGTTGCTCTATTGATCTATGTTGTTGTTTATTCGTTCAGTCGCTTCCGACTCTTCGTGACTTCATGGACCAGCCCACGCCAGAGCTTTCTGTTGGCCGTCGCCACCCCTAGCTCCCCCAAGGTCAAGTCTGTCACCTCCAGAATATCATCCCTCCATCTTGCCCTTGGTCGGCCCCTCTTCCTTTTGCCTTCCACTTTCCCTAGCATCAGCCTCTTCTCCAGGGTATCCTGTATCCTGTCTTCTCATTATGTGGCCAAAGTACTTCAGTTTTGCCTTTAATACCATTCCCCCAAGTGAGCAGTCTGGCTTTATTTCCTGGAGTATGGACTGGTTTGATCTTCTTGCAGTCCAAGGCACTCTCAGAATTTTCCTCCAACACCACAGTTCAAAAGCATCTCTCTTCCTTCGCTCAGCTTTCCTTATGGTCCAGCTCTCGCAGCCATAGGTTACTACGGGGAATACCGTTGCTTTAACTATGCGGACCTTTGTTGTCCCTCCTAGTCTTTTTCGTACCACAAAAATACACCCCAGCAAGTCCGACTTATTTCTAAAGACGGAAGTTGCCATGTGCAAGAGAAGCAGCGCGATCAAAACAGGCCCCCTGAACGGGCCCACGTGCGCATTGTTGACTTCCTCTTTCAAAAGAGGAAGCAATAAGGGACAAACACTTAATTTTAACTTAAATTTAAATTATACTGTTTTAACTCTGTATTTTAAGCTTATATCAATTTTGCTGCGTGGTTTTATCCTGGTTGTGCTTTTTATATTGTATTTTGTATTTGTGTTTTTAACTTGTTGGTTGTTTTATGATGGTTTTAATTTTTGTGAACCGCCCAGAGAGCTTCGGCTATTGGGCGGTATAAAAATGTAATAAATAAATAAATAAACAAAAGTGCAGGCAGAGAAGCGACGGTAAGCAAACGCGATTCCCCCCCACCCTGCGATGATGCTCTATATTCTGCATTCGTTTCCCGTCAACAAACGGTCATCTTTTTGCACAAGTGCCTCGTTTCATCTTGGCAGCCCAAAGAACCTGATTGATGAGTTAGACCTGGAGGAACCAGAACCCAAATCCAACCCCAAAGTAACACACGGGGCCCAGGCCCGGTGCTGCCATAGAGGCAACTTAGGCGGCCGCCTAGAGCGCCAAGCAAACGAGGGCGCCGAACAGCATACCCGGAAGCTGCTCTCCTAGAGTGGCTTCCCGGTGTGCTGTTCCAAAGCCACCGCCCCAGCCTCCGCCCAACCCCAGCATCCTGGCTCCTTCGAAGCCAGGATGCTGGGGTTGGAGGCGGAGGCTTCAGTATGGCGCGCCAGGAAGCCACTTCCAGGCGCGCCGCTGCAAAGCCTCTGCCCCGCCCCCCAACCCCAGCGTCCTGGCTTCAAAGCTGGGAGCGGGAGGGAGCGGGCGGTGAGTGGGCGAGCAAGGGGGGAGCTGTAGCGGTGAGTGAGCGAGCGGGGGCGGCGGGCGAGCGATGGGGGGAGCCGGAGCGGCGAGCGGGCAGGGAGGCGGGCGGGGGGGAGCAGTGAGTGAGCGAGCAGGCGGGTGGGCGGGTGAGTGAGGGGGCGGTGAGTGAGTGAGCGGAGGGGGGAGGCTTCCGAACGCGCCTGCCTAGGGCGCAATATAGTCTGGCGCCGGCCCTGACGGGGCCCTCTAAAGAGGGGAGAACACAGAAGACCGTTACGTCCAAAGTTTGAAAACTGCCTACCTGCGCTGGGAGGGACGAACAAATGGAAAAGTACAGGCCTGTTGCTGTCATTTTCTGCTTGGGGTTTTTGTCTGCAAGTCACTTTTGGAAACAGGTAGGCCATGCTTTGGCCTCATCCGGACCTGTGTCTGTGTCTTCCATAGGATGACAGTGCAAAAAAGACGTCAAGCTGAGTTTGGCGTCCAGCCACCTTCTCGTCACTTTGCGGGCACGCAGTTTCCTGCAAGAACCACACAGAGATGCAACAATTAAATATTTTTTAAAAAAACCTTCATTCCCCTCCAACCCTCCAGGAAACCAAGGGCAGATGTTCCTTCCTAGTCCATGCCTGCCGCACAGCTGCTGTAGCCTGTGGTCGGGGTCGCTTAGTCAGTCTGTCTCGGAGGGAACGTGTGAGACGCTGAGGTTTGCATTTACTGGAAAGGATTGCCAATTTGCGGCTGATTAAACCGACTCAGAGTTGAGTGCGTTCCCGGAGGGTCTGCAGCTCAGTGGTGGAGCACATGACGGTGCACTTCAGAACATCCCGGGTTCTGTCTCCAGCATGGCACCCTTCAGATACTTGAAAGGTTGTCCTGGAGAGGAGGGGCCAGGATCTCTTCTCAATCCTCCCAGAGTGCAGGACACGGAATCATGGGCTCAAGTGACAGGAAGCCAGATTCCGGCTGGACAGCAGGAAAAATGTCCTGACTGTTAGAGCGGTAAAACAATGGAACGCATGACTTCGGGAGGTTGTGGGCTCTCCCACACTAGAGGCCTTCAAGAGGCAGTTGGACAGCTATCTGTCAGGGATGCTTTAAGGTTGATTCCTGCATTGAGGGAAGCCCCGAGGGAAGCTCAGAGGGTGGCAACAAAAGAGAGGGCCTTTTCTGCGGTGGCCCCCCAACCGTGGAACAATCTCCCTGACGAGGCCCACCTGGCGCCGACATTGTCATCTTTTCGGCGCCAGGTCAAGACTTTTCTCTTCTCCCAGGCATTTACCAATATGTAATGACCGTGGGTCTGTTTTTTGGCTCATTGTTTTTAAAGTTGTTATAGGGGTTTTAACTGTGTGTGCTTGTTTTTGTGTTTTTTAACCTTTGTATATTGTTTTTGTTTTATCTTATGTGAACCGCCCAGAGAGCTTCGGCTATGGGGCGGTATACAAATGCAATAAATAAATAAATAAATAAATAATTGAGCAGGGGGTTGGACTCGATGGCCTTATAGGCCCCTTCCAACTCAACTATTCTATGATCTCCAGTTAAGAGAAAGCCCGTTGCCATGTTGCTGCCAGATGACACTCTGCAGGATGTGGTGCAGACATGATGATCATGATTCAGCGGCTCCCGCAACAAAACGTTGCCGTATGTCTGCTCAGGGCCCCAGCCACCTATGCCCTCTTCCAGAATACTCTGTTCCATTCCTCCTCCCCCTACCCTCCGTGCCCACTGCCCATGCTCGGTTCTCTTCAGGCTGCTGTGGTGGTGGTGGGGCTCCACGTAGGGCTCCCCACGGCAAAACATTTTGTTGCACTTCCGCAAAACTTTGGGTTCCCCCGAGCCTGCTGGACGTCCGTGTTGTGAGTCGATGGCACTGGTTTGATTAGATAAGGTCCGCACTCAGAGTTCGCTACTAGTATAGAATAGGGCTGTTGATTTGCGGTCAGAGGAAAGGAGGCGGGGCCAGGAAAGGAGGCGGGGCCAGGAAAGAATCATAGAATAGTAGAGTTGGAAGGGGCCTATAAAGCCATTGAGTCCAATGGCTGTCTAGGAAACCCAAGAGGGCCAGATTGGAACATCAATAGGATGATGATGATGATGATGATGACGACGACGACGACAACGAGAACTGTGTCAACCTAACTATCTTGTTCCCGGAAATCGTCTAACTCTGAATACATTGGGGAATTCTAGAAGCTATTATCCAGCCTCCAAGATTCCTTAACTTTGGTTAGACAGAGAAAGTGAGACCCCCTTTTGAGGATGGCTTATACTGGATTTAAAAACACTCACCGATAAATAAGGTTAAGGCAGTTCACCCAAGGCCTTACAGTGAGCCAGTGGCAGAGTTTCAAGACAGACGCTCAGCAAAACCTTCCTTATCCAAAAACCACTCCCTTCCCGTCCTACGGAGCGGCTGCGATGAGCCACCAGGGAAGACAGCCAGACCAGTAGGCTGCAATGGAATCACCGGGTGCGGCGTGCCGATTGCTATCAGTGCCCGTGGCAATTAACAAGTCCGCTCGCCCTTGCTGGTAAGCGACGGATCCAGAGACGCCGCTGGGAAGTGCCAGAAACAGACATCAGTCCCGTCTTCGCCAGCAGCAGGCCCCTGTGCGACCGTGCCAACATTGTATAATCTCTCTGCAAGATGTCATGCATCTGGCAAGCAACACCGGTTGGCTAGCATCGGGCCTGTTCCGGCCTGCAAAGCCTGGTGAAGAACAACGTTATATTATGACAACACTTGGCCAGGAACGGGCCTCTTCCGGCCTGCAAAGCCCTGGTGCAGAGCAGCGCTCTGTTACGGCAACACTTGGCCAAAACCTGGTGAAGAACAACGTTAAATTACGACAACTTTTGGCCAGGAACGGGACTGTTCCGGCCTACAAAGCTCTGGTGAAGTGAAGAACGAATGCTTAAAGTTAATTTTCAGATACATTGAATGTCTCACTTGTTCTTTCTTCCAGTGATTTTAACATTAAGATGTTAAGTAGAACAGGTTTGGCTTAATTGTGGGCTGTGAAATCAGACATGTGACCAAGGCCATGTTTGGTGGGCACGCCCGCTTGGGGGCTGGGCCTGTTGGTGGGCACACCCCCTTGGGGGCTGGGCCTGTTGGTGGGCACGCCCCCTTGGGGGCTGGATGTGTTGGTGGGCATGCCCCCTTGGGGGCTGGATGTGTTGGTGGGCACGCCCCCTTGGGCGCTGGACGTGTTGGTGGGCACGCCCCTTTGGGGGCTGAGCATGCTGTTGGGCACGCCCCTTTGGGGGCTGGATGTGTTGGTGGGCACGCCCCCTTGGGCGCTGGACATGTTGGTGGGCACGCCCCCTTGGGCGCTGGGCCTGCTGGTGGGCACGCCCCTTTGGGGGCTGGGTGTGTTGGTGGGCACGCCCCCTTGGGGGCTGGGCCTGTTGGTGGGCACGCCCCCTTGGGGGCTGGGCCTGTTGGTGGGCACGCCCCTTTGGGGACTGGGCATGTTGTCCTCCTTTTTGGTTTCCAAAATATGGTTACCCTAAGAACAATGCTCTGTAGGCCACAAGACAGAGCATGTGGAGTTTGCTGGGTACCTCTGAACATAAGTCACAGCCATTAGGTAACGGGTGCCCTCCACGGTATTTTTTTACTCCTGGTGGAACACCAGATAAGGCACCTCCATCTACCCAAGCCAATGTTCATAATACCCCAAGGACAATCCCCAAATACAGGCAGTTGCATTGACCTCTCTCTCTCTCTCTCTCTCTCTCTCTCTCTCTCTGCAAAGCTAATGGGTTTGAATTGCCCATTCAAGAACACCCCCCCCCCAAAAAAAACTTTGCATTACAACAGGGATCGCTCACAACAACCCATTATTTCCCCATCAGCTCCGGTCGCTCAGAGGGAACAGGGAAGTCCGAGGCAGGTGGCAGGTGACAGCCTTGTCCCTGCTGATTAAAAAAAAAACTCCTGGCGTTTCGTCCCTGCTGGCCCAGGTTCTGCTACACCGCTGCCACGGCCTACAAGAACCCCTCTGTCAAACCGGACGACACTTTGCACGCGCCGCTGCCTCTCTCTCTGGCTTCCCTCTATCTAAAGTGTGGCCTTGATTAGCTTGTGGTCCTTTCTCGCTTCTCCGCAAAACCATATGGGCAACGCTGCCGGCGAGGTAGTCCGCCTCAGCGTGCCAGCACATGGCGGAGGAATGAACCACCGGCCCTGTCTGGCTGCGCCTTCGACAGGAAGCTGCCCAAAACGCGCTCCGAGGCGCTGCTGCCCGCGAGAAGGAGCGTGCCTCGGTCACGACATGTGGAGGCAGTCAGAGAAGGGACCTGAAAAGCAGAGGAAGTGAGGGTGGATGGGAGCGAAAGAGAGAAGGAAGAGGCTTTGAAAGCAAAGCAGTGGCGGAGGTGGAGGAGGACGCAGCAAGGTGGGACGAAAAGAATCCCAAAGCCTTGTGGGAAATCAACAGTGCGAAAGATGCTCAAACGAAACAGCAGCAATTAAATACATCCTCTGTCTCCAACGTCTCTCCGTCTTTCTGCTAGGGACCCATTGGTTGATGGGCTTCTATGAAAACATTTAGAGTTAAATGAACTCTAGAAACCAATTTATTCATTTTATACACACACACACATCTGCACACATTCCAACATACGGAATCAACTGAAAACAGCCCAAACTCTTTTCTTTGAAGTGGTTTCAGCTCCAATTTGTCCCATTAGTGGGATTTTCCATGCCTGCACTCCTTTGCTTTTGAACAAAATGGGGGATTCCCAGCTCCTCTGCACTGTTTAGCTTGGGTGGCGGTTGGCGACCACATGGGGAGCGGCATTAGGAACCCAAAAAAAGATTTCCGTCGTCGATACCCTGCCCAGTTCCTCTCCTGACCAGCGGTTTAACTGAATGCCTCCTGGAAAGAAAGAAAGAAAGAAAGAAAGAAAGAAAGAAAGAAAGAAAGAAAGAAATGTTTCCCAAGTTTGATGTTAGTTACAAAAATTACAAACCTAGAGCAGTGCATGTCAGAAGGAAAAAGGAGAGGCAGCTCAAAATTATGCCCCTCCCCTAGGCAAAAAATATGCGCTTGCGATCCTCCTAGCATCCTCTTGTATGCGGAGTGGACAGTGGTGCCATCAGGTCTTTGGGGCAAAATCTAGGGCTCCACTCAACAGAATAAGTAGGGGAACTAATCCTGTATTTCTCCCCAAACGAGGCCCAAGTGGCCTCAGTGGCACGGAGTGCCTTTTACCGACTTTGGTTGGCGGCCCAGCTACGCCCCTATCTAGACAGGGATAACCTGGCTGGAGTTGTCCATGCTCTGGTAACCTCTAAATTAGATTACTGCAATGCACTCTACGTGGGGCTGCCTTTGAAGACAGTTCGGAAGCTGCAGCTTGTGCAAAATGCAGCGGCCAGATTGATAACTTGGACTAGAAAGTTCGAGCATATAAGACCCACTCTGGTCCGCTTGCACTGGCTGCCTGTATGTTTCCGAACCCAATTCAAGGTGCTGGTTTTAACCTACAAAGCCTTACACGGCTTGGGACCACAATACCTGACAGAACACCTGTGCCGACATGAACCTACCCAAACACTACGTTCAACATCTAAGGTCCTCCTCCAGGTGCCTACTCCAAGGGAAGCTTGGAGGGTGGCGACAAGAGAGAGGGCCTTCTCTGTGGTGGCCCCCCAACTGTGGAACAATCTCCCTGATGAGGCCCGCCTGGTGCCGACATTGTCATCTTTTCGGCGCCAGGTCAAGACTTTTCTCTTCTCTCAGGCATTTAGCAATGAAAAGGAGGACAGGGCTCCTGCATCTTTAACAGTTGTATTGAGAAGGGAATTTCAGCAGGTGTCATTTGTATATATGGAGAACGTGGTGAAATTCCCTCTTCAGCACACCAGTGCCCTGCCCTCTTTTAAATCTGGTCACTAGTATAGCTCCTGCAGCTTTAACTGTAGAGATGAAGAGGGAATTTCACCAGGTTCTCCATATATGAATACCCAGTTAGCTGGGGGAAAGGTAATAACAGCCGGGGAAGGCAACGGCAAACCACCCCGCTATAAGGCCTGCCAAGAAACCGTCAACGAAAGCTGGCATCCCTCCAAGAGTCAGTAATGGCTCAGTGCTTGCAGGAGAGGTTCCTTTCCTTTCTTTCTCCATATATACAAATGGCACCTGCTGAAATTCCCTTTTCCATGCAACTGTTAAAGTTACAGGAGCCCTGTCCTCCTTTTCATAGGATCACCCTAGACTAGATGGACCCTTGGTCTGATCCAGCATGGCTCTTCTGATGTTCTTATGTCCAAACTGTTTCCCCACCAACAAGAACAAAACTGGGTTTTCAAAAAGATAAGGAGCTTGTTAAACCGAAACCACGTCAACGTTGTTTTTGGATGCCACTCTCAGACCTACCCCTGAGAGTAGCAAAATCTAGACTTTGCCTACGCAGGCAGTAGGCCTCTGCCATGGGACGCGGCCAAACCCTGCGAGGAATACACATCTAATCACTTTCACACTCGCTTGGTGAAAAAGGAAAACACACACACACGTACTGAAGGCAAAGAGAGACTCCAGCATGGTTGAAATAACTCTGCTTATTGTCGGCCGTCCAAGAACAGCTCGGCCTGATCATAAAACAGCCTCTCACATCCATGCGGTTTTGCGTCGCTAGGCGACAAGATACACAAAACACACCGGCTCGCACGGGGCACCGTAAAACCTAATATCCCCCTCAGAGCCGGACTTCATCTGAAGAAATTGTATCACCTAATTAGAACGGAGTTTGCGCTCAGTCGAGCAAAGAATTTAAAATCTCTGCCCCCACCTCCAAATCCTTCCCTAATGCCGGTTATACGTCGAAATTGCAATAAAATTTGGGGGAGAGGCCTCTCCCAGGCCTAGCAAGAGATTTTCCACAAAAAGCATTCGGAGGGTAGAGTCACTTCCTTTCGCCGCTGCGCGAAGAGGCAGGTGCGGCCCGTTCTCCTCAGCCTTTTTTTACCAGAGGCGCTACCCCAAAGCCCAAGGGAAACGTGAGGGGAAAAGCTGTTTAAAACAGGTTTCTCAGTGATCCTTCCCGAAGGCCTGTTTTTCCTTCAAAAAGGGCGAAGCGAAAATGCCTCGCGATTTTCACAACCTGCTATTATATTTATTTCATTTCTAGACCGCCCAATAGCCAACGCTCTCTGGGCAGTTCACAACGTTGTAGGGGTTCGGTTCGGACGTTTGCGCGCTATCAATTTTATTGATTGATTGATTGATTGATTGCATTTCTATACCGCCCAGTAGCCAAAGCTCTCTGGGCGGTTTACAAAAGGCAGATTTATGGCAAGCGGTATGCCAGCCTGCACCAGGATATGTTGAAGCGGTAGTTTTATGCAAACTGTTCCTGGTGAATCCTTGGAAACTTGTGAGGGAGTGCAGGGAGTCCCCAGTTAGGGGACTTTGCAGAAGATGTTTTGTAGAAGGGCACTGGAAAAGACCCCTGCCTGAAATCCTGGAGCATTGCTGCCAGTCAGTGTACGTAATATCAGACTATATGGACTAACAATCTGATCAAGTAAGGCAGCTTAAATCAGCGCTTGATTCAGAACCATGAGGACTAGAATTCTATTTCTGTTTTGAGTGGAAGGACCATGCAGCTCAGTGGCAGATCACCTGCTTTGCACGCAGAAGGTTCCAGATTCAACCTTTTATTTCCCCACCCACCCCTCCAATTTCATTTACAGAAGCAAACAGGACTGGTAACTTGAATTTTACTTCAGCAATGGGACAATGTCCTTCACCACACCCGAAGGTAGCAGGCGAGTTTAGAAAGTGGCTCAAGAGAAACGGCCACGTGGCTGCAAGTGCCACCCCCTAGTATCTGCCGCCTGAGGCAGTTGCCTCGTAATGCCTCACGGTAGGGCCGGCCTTGCTGAATTCAGTATCTGGGTCAGATGAGGTGGGAGACAACATCTCTTGCTCGTGTGTTCAGTTCATGCAGTGGAGCAAGGCTGAGTCCCCAAGGGTTTTAATTGTGGGGCAAAATAGAAATATAAGAAATGAAATGAAATAGGTAAAGATGATTGATAGATGATAGGTGTTAGATAGAAGACAGATGATTGACTGATGATTGATTGATAAATGATAGGTGATGGATAGTTGGATGATTGATAGATGTTACATCGATAGATGAATGATTGGTAGATGGATTGACAGTTGATAGATGATTGACCTGTAGATTATAGATAGTTGATTGATAAATAGGTGGATGATTGGTAGGTGATCCATAGATAAACAGATGATAGATTATTGAGAGATGATAGGTAGAGATCAACACATCTTCCTGCATTTTGGACTCTCCTTGGAGGCATGGCTATGTCATGCTGTGGACCTTGCCCTTCAAAATCTACCACTGACCACTATTTCCAGCATTTTGGATGCTTGTAAAGCTTTCAGAGGCAGACAGTAGCCGGGGCTGGTGGTTTGCACAGATTTTTCCAGGAAATTTAGGGGGACAAATATCTCTCTGCAGGTCACTGGGTCCTAGCAGGCCTTCTCCTCTCTGAGGTTTCTGGAGAAATCAGGCAGCTGCGGGCGTGTGAAAAGGGAGTATCTTTTCCGCTACAGTCTGTACACTCTAAAGGATGCAGCTGCATCCTCCACACACCGGGGATTTGGTTTACACTGTGTCTCTTTCCCACCCCAAATGGATTCCTAGTACGAAACTCTGTGAAGCGCAGCTTTCCGCAACCTGGTGCCCTCAATGTCTTGGACTACAACGCCCATTATCCCAAGCCAGCAGGGACATGGATGGGCAGTGTAGCCCAACTTTTGTAAACCGCCCAGAGAGCTTCGGCTATGGGGCAGTATATAAATGTAAGCAATCACGTCAGGAAAGGCTGGCCAGTTACACATTCCATGACCGGCATCGTCCCCCAGCCTGACATTCGTGAAGCCACCTGGGTCACCTGTCCAAATTCAGCCCCAAATGGGACCACCTTTAACATTATTATTATTATTATTATTTATTTATATAGCACCATCAATGTACATGGTGCTGTACAGAGTAAAACAGTAAATAGCAAGACCCTGCCGCATAGGCTTACAATCTAATAAAATCATAGTAAAACAATAAGGAGGGGAAGAGAATGCCAACAGGTACAGGGAAGGGTAAGCAGGCACAGGGTAGGGAAAAACTAACAGTAGAAAGTAACAGTAGAAGTCTGCACAACATCAAGTTGTGTCATCAATAACAGTGTCATTACCTTGTTCCGTGAGTCTTTTTGAGGGGGGCGGGCAAGAAGAAGGGGCTTTCAAACCAGAGAAAAGACGCTGCGTCGATGATTTTAGACTCTGGATTTTCTGGGACTGTAGATGGCCTTGTGTACGACATGATAGCACTCTTCAAATACTTAAAAGGTTGTCACACAGAGGAGGGCCAGGATCTCCTCTCGATCCTCCCAGAGTGCAGGACAGTGCGATATGGCTGCAAGAAAGGCAAATGCTATTTTGGGCTGCATTAATAGAAGTATAGCTTCCAAATCGCGTCATTCCCCTCTATTCGGCCCTGGTTAGGCCTCATCTAGAGTATTGCGTCCAGTTCTGGGCTCCACAATTCAAGAAGGATGCAGACAAGCTGGAGCGTGTTCAGAGGAGGGCAACCAGGATGATCAGGGGTCTGGAAACAAAGTCCTATGAAGAGAGACTGAAAGAACTGGGCAGGTTTAGCCTGGAGAAGAGAAGATGGAGGAGACACATGATAGCACTCTTCAAACACTTAAAAGGTTGTCACACAGGGGAGGGTCAGGATCTCTTCTCGATCCTCCCAGAGTGCAGGACACGGAATAACGGGCTCAAGTTAAAGGAAGCCAGATTCCGGCTGGACATCAGGAAAAACTTCCTGACTGTTAGAGCAGTACGACAATGGAATCAGTTACTGGTGAGGTTGTGGGCTCTCCCACACTAGAGGCCTTCAAGAGGCAGCTGGACAGCCCTCTGTCAGGGATGCTTTAGGGTGGATTCCTGCCTTGAGCAGGGGGTTGGACTTGATGGCCTTATAGGCCCCTTCCAACTCTACTATTCTATGATTCTGTGAACCTTGTCTGTTGCGACGCAGCAAAAGTCGAAGGACATCCTGCGAGGGGGTCTGCGAGATGGATTAGGAAATCGTCCAGGTTGCTGGAACAAGGAAGGCGAAAGATCAGACAGGGAGGGACGGTGGCTTCAGCCCAACCTATTGTTCTTAGCTGGGCTGCAGCCATCCTCTTCCTGCAGCCAGGTGCTACCTGGATAATCCATATTGTCCACCGCACACCACAAGCCTTTCTCACCCACCCACCCCGTCCCCTTTTCCCCAGTTCGCACATGCCAAAGCAATTCTCATCCTATTTCTCCAGCTGCCAGCGAGGGAGGGAAATTCTTGAGACAGCTGATCCAGCTTCCTGGCTAGTCTTGGTCTCACCCCTGTGCGAGGCGACTCAGAAAAACCCACCCAGCCCCGGAGAGGACGGCAAACACACACTTCTATTTTTTACAAAACAGTCAGCCAGGAGGGGGTCAAAAATGCAATGAGTTTTTTTTTTTTTTAAAAAAAGCAGTAACCCATGAAAAGGACATGCCGATCCATCCAGTTCAGCCTCCTTTCAACTTGGGGAAGTTGGATGGATCCATGTCATGCCCTGCATGGAACCGGAGTCGGGAGATGAGGGGGAGGTGGCAGAGGCTGGACCCAGTGCAGAGGGGCCTGGCTCAGGAGAAGAGAATGGACTGGCAGAGGCTGTGGCAGAGCCTCAGGGAGAGGAGCCAAGGCCAGCAGGAACCTCTGCCAGCTCTGAGGGCTTGATGCCAGCAAAGACTCTGGAAGAGCCGCAGGGATCTGGGGAGGAGAGGGACCAGCCCAGTTTCAGCCAGTTAAGGGCGGACAAGTCCACCCGACGGCGGTCTAGCCGGCTTCAAGAGAAACGCCAAGCAATCAGAGATCAGCTGCGGAACGCTGACTCAGCACTCTGACTGAGGATAAAAGGAGCAGCCAGGAGCCCTGCCAAATTGTCAGAGATTATCTGAGCTCTTCGGTGGAAGCTGGCTCCCAGAGCTCTTGAGCACGCACCTCGCTCCAGATCCCGAGTTCCTGAACCCAGCCTTGACTCCCGGACCCCGTGACCACGCCTGACGACTTCCGGAATCCTGTGGTAACCTTGGACTGCCTCTGACAACATTTATCCGTGCCTACTCCTGTGACCTTTGGACTGCATCTCTGGACCTTGCTTCCGAAGTCTGTAACTGCAATAAATTCCTTGTTACTAAGATACCAACTGTGTGAGCTTATCTTTGTCAAGCCACTTGGCAGCTTTCCCGGACAATCCAGATGTTTTGCACTTCAACTCCCAGCAGCCGCAGCCTGCATGGATAATGGGGGTTGTAGTCCAAAAACGTCTAGAAGGCACTAGGTTGGAGAAAATCCTGAGCTGGACAGGCCAAAGGCCTGACTCTGTATAAGTCAGCCTTCTTATGTACCAGTCCTTTATTCAGAACCTTGAGGACTAGGATCTTTTTTTCCCTTTTTTTTTTAAAAAAGGGGGGACGAGTTATTACCCCAGCCAGCAAAGCCGGCTGCATTGTAGTCCAAAATACCTGGGGGGTTGGAGGGTGGAGGGAGGGCAGGTTGGTGATGCAGCTCATTGTACAACGTTCTGGTAGTTCTTTCATTAAAAATAATGATAATTACACCAACACAGTTTTATCCCAGAGGAGCACAAAGTGGTGGCGATGCTTTTGGGTTTCCCTCTGCGACATTTTATCCATACAACCGGGAGGTAAGGTAGGGTGAGAGAGAGAGATCGTAACTAGCTCAAGCAAATTGGCTAAAAGACCGAAAATAACACTTTTGGGGACTGCTTTTAAACAATCTTCTTTTTTAAAAAACAACAACAACACACAAACTCAATCAGAAGTAACACGTCAGTGGAACAGGGATTCCGCCCGCTCTCCCTTGCTGCACCTTATGCCTGGATCTCTCCTCCAGGAAAAGAAAAAAGTAGAACTGGTGCCACCTTCTTTGCTTCCTTAAACCCAAGTTCAAACTCTGAAATCTTCTTCTTCCTCTTGTCCCTCTTCTTCTTTTTCCTCCCTCCTTCTCCCTCTTCTTTCTGCTCCTTCCCCTCTTTCCGTTCTCCTTCTTTTTCCCCTACACCCCCTCCTTCCTAGAGCCTCGTGTGGCGCAGAGCGGTAAAGCGGTAGTTTCTGCAGCTGAAACTCTCCACACGGCCTGAGTTAGATCCCAGCGGGTCTTCTTCCTCACCCCCCCAGTAAATAAACAGGGTTTCAAATTCCAGGACTGTTTCGGAGGCTAGCACCGCCTGTCGAGACTGACAGCGGCTCAATGAAACGGTCATAAATAAAAATGGCATGGTTGGGCACTTGTTGACGGTCCATCCTCCGTTGCCTACGGTCCATTGCCTACTGACAAGAATTTCCTGGAGTTGCTCCTCCTCTTCCCTGCTTCAATCTGCTCGTTTGCCTGCCTCTCACTTTGGCCCAGACAACGGCAGTGATGAGAAGGAGGAGTAGGAGACACCACGGCCTCCTTGCTCCCTGGCGCTCTGCTGGACAGGAAAGAGAAGGAGCTGGTGACAATGGTGGCAGGAAGGCAGACACCTTGAAGGAGGGAAGTCCATGGAGGATGTCTTTCTCAAGGGCCCTCCAAAACCCGGAGCCGGCACTGCTGGGGAACACAAGTGGGAGGGTGCCATTGAACTTCTGCCCTGCTTGTGGTCTCCCCATGAGCATCTGGTTGGCCATGATACGAAAAGAATGATGGACTAGATGGATCATCTCAGAGTGCAGGACATGGAATCATGGGCTCAAGTGACAGGAAGCCAGATTCCGTCTGGACAGCAAGAAAAATGTCCTGATGGTTAGAGTGGCACGACAATGGAACCAATTACCCAGGGAGGTGGTGGGCTCTCCCACACTAGAGGCCTTCAAGATGCAGCTGGACAGCCATCTGTCAGGGATGCTTTGAGGTGGATTCCTGCATTGAGCAGAGAGTTGGACTCGATGGCCTTGTAGGCCCCTTCCAACTCTACGATTCTATGATTCTATGACATTTGGTTTGATCCAGCCTGGCTCTTCTTGCGTTCTAGCAACCGTTAGCCCGGTCCTTTCGCAGCGTTCCCACTGACACACAAACAGGATTCGTCGTGTGAAGACCAACCAAAAACTTGTAACTGGCTCCAGATTCAACACTGATCAACGACTCACATCCATAACTGGACAGCTGCAACTTGCAACTTAGCCTCAACCGAATCAACACCCGTTGTTACACGTAACGGCACCCACACAGACAGAGCCCCACATTTCTAGCAAATGCCTTCATCGCCGAAGTACGGACCTTTCGTTCCAGAACAGCCCTGCGTTCTATTTTTAAAGACAACCTTTTTGGAACATCTCCCAAATAGGCGTGAAACTTTACCGCGCGCGTGTTTTGCTAGAAAGCTCCGGACAGAACTGTCTCGGGAGAAAGCGCGAATCGGTTTTCGGCGCAGTACTAGGATCAGGGCCAACTATTTCCTTTTTAGAAGAGCAGAGAGAGAGAGAAACACAACACCCTGTTCTCAGGACATCAATGTCAGAGTTCAGCACTAACAGCCAACAGGAGGACTGTTGAAAACAAAGGCGCGGAGCTGGTGAGAACATAAACCCAGACGAGGACTTGTTATATAAATATCACACTGTGGTCCTCTCCAGAAATAGCTTCCCACTCCGTTTTCTCAAGGTTTGGAAGAGGACCGCAGGTGGTTTTCACATTACCGAAGAAAAGGCACGCTCTCCTGTTGGCTGATCCCCCAAACGCCTGATAGCTGAAGGGCCCCTTTGTCCGAATCAATATTTTTTATATACACATGATTCATTGACGCCCCGGTGCAGTTAATGACGTAGATATTGTTATATCACTATAATACCAGCTCTGCATGTGGTGCTTTATGCTTTAATTATGTTCCATTTGTAACAATGAAAATACATCCTGCATATCAGATATTTACATTACGATTCATAACAGTAGCAAAATTACAGTTATGAAGTAGCAACGGAAATAATTTTATGGTTGGGGGTCACCACAACATGAGGAACTGTATTAAAGGGTCGCAGCATTAGGAAGGTTGAGAACCACTGGCTTAGCATGTAGTGTGAACCATTCCTAACCATGGTGGCTACGTAACCTCGGTTTAAACACGCTCAGGAACCATTTGCTGTAAAAGGGTTAGCGGCCTAACCATGGTCCAGCGTGTCGCCTAAACAGGATCACTGATGGCTACCAATTTGGTTCGCTTTAAAAGAAGGGGGTTACACAAATTCCTGGAAGAGAAGGCTATCAAGGGCTGCTAGTCCTCATGGCTCTATGCTACCTCCAGATTCCGAGGCAGTAAGCCCGTTTACACAAAGGGAGAGAGTAGCACCCGGATGCTGTGAAAGGCCATGGCTAGACCAGGCCTATATCCTGGGATTGTCCCGGGATCATCCCTGTGCATCCAAACGACACACAGGAGATCCCGGGAGCAGGCAGGGACGACCCTTCCATTTGCCTGGGATAATCCTTAGGTCTAGCTAAGACCAAAGATTATGAGGAAGAGGGTTTTCTTTAATGAAATGTTTTAGAGCGTCGTGAGATGACTCTCTTCCTTTGTGGTCACCTTGGATGCTCACCCAACTTGCACCTTAGCATGCTTACGTACACCAGTTGCTGGGGAACATGGACGGGAGGGTGCTGTTGTATCCTGCTTGTGGGTTTCCCATGGGCAGCCGGTTGGCCACTGTTTACTGGACTATCATAGAATCATAGAATAGCAGAGTTGGAAGGGTCCTACAAGGCCATCTAGTCCAACCCCCTGCTCAATGCAGGAATCCACCCTAAAGCATCCCTGACAGATGGACCCTCGGTCTGATCCAGCAAAGCACTTAACTTCCCATGATCTGCGCCCGCTCAACTTGTCCAGCTGCCCAGCACACGGCTAGTTCTGAAATCGCAAATCCATGTTCTCTCCAGCGGACAGAAGGGGAAAGGTTGTTTTCCTTTCCGCTGCACAATTTCTTTATTTTTTTAAACCAAAAACACAGAGACATTTCTGGCAACCGAAACCAGAGTCGGAACACACTGTCCACTCTGGCAAACGCCCGAACAGACAGAAGCTGGGGTGTTTTTTTTTAATCACAAGCGGTGCCATCCGGGATGACGTAGCCCCTGCTGTGAATATCTCTCAAGACTGGCGGGAGCTCCTTCTTACCTTGTGGGGTGTATCATTCGGGGCGGTCCAAAGCTCACTTTGGGTGTCTTTTGGCGCCTCCTGAAAACGTCATTATTTCAGGAAGCTTCTTTTAAAATTTATTTATTTATTTAAAACATTTATATCCCACCCTATATCATTAAGATCTCTATTTTAAAGTGTTTTATTCGGTTTTTATTTTATTTTACCTTGTACACCGCTCCAAAATTTTCAATGGGGAGTGGTATATAAATATTGAAAATAAATAAATAAAATAAAATAAAATAAAATAAACCCTGGGGGACTCTGACTTCCTGAGAGTCCGAAGGAGGGAGAGAGTGCACTCTATCCTTCCTCTGCCAGCCTCCTTGTTCACTCGCCTGTATGCAATTTCCAGTCGCCTGTGGTGATCAGGCTAGGGATGAAATATTATTATTATTGGGGAAAAGTAGCTGCATACACAAGCAACTCTGCTCCCAAGAAAGAATCAACACAAGCTGTGGTGTTCTGTGAGCTCTGGTGAGTGGCTGTAGCTCAGTGATAGGGCACCTGTTTTGCATGCGGAAGGTCTCAGGTTTGATCCCTGGGACAGGGATAACCTAGCTTCAGTCGTCTATACTCTGGTAACCTCCAAATTAGATTACTGCAATGCCCTCTACGTGGGGCTGCCTTTGAAGACGGTTCGGAAGCTCCAGCTTGTGCAAAATGCAGCGGCCAGATTGATAACTGGAACAAGGAGGTTTGAACATATAACACCAATTCTGGCCTGCTTGCATTGGCTGCCTATACATTTCCTAGCCCAATTCAAGGCGCTGGTTTTAACCTATAAAGCCCTACACGGCTTGGGACCACAATACCTGACGGAACGCCTCTCCCGACATGAACCTACCCGTACACTGCGCTCAACATCTAAGGTCCTCCTCCGAGTGCCTACTCCGAGGGAAGCTCGGAGGATGGCAACAAGGGAGAGGGCCTTTTCAGTGGTGGCTCCCCAATTATGGAATGATCTCCCCGATGAGGCTCGCCTGTTGCCAACATTATTATCTTTTCGGCGCCAGGTCAAGACTTTTCTCTTTTCCCAGGCATTTAACAGCATTTAACAACGCTAAGTTTGTTGGTTTTTTAATGGACCCCGGAATTGTTGGTTTTAAATGGATACCGTTGTTTTTATACTGTTCATGTTTTTGATGGTTTTAAATTTTGTATACTTTTTAATGTTCATTGTTTTTAACTTTTGCAAACCGCCCAGAGAGCTTTGGCTATGGGGCGGTATATAGATGTAATAAATCAAATCAAATCAAATATCCAGGTAGGGTGCAGGAAAGAATCCTGCCTGAAACCCCAGAGAGCTGCTGCTGCCAGTCAGTGCTGACAATACTGGACCAAGGGTCTGACTGAGTATACGCTGCTTCCAATGTTCCTATGATGCTAGGCGTTTCTCAAAACTCCACGACCTCTTACAACCAGGCTCAAATCCTGATTCCTTGCCTTTTCCTCTAATCTGGCGCCTACCAGATATGTCGGGCTTCAACTCCCATCATCCACAGCTGGGCGGGGATGGTAGGAGTCGTAGGCCAAGACATCTGGAGGGCCTCAGGTTGTGGAAGGCTACTAACGTAACACAAAGATAAGAAAACAAGCACAAAAATAGAGGATTCAGGACTTCAGTCCAGGGGATGACATCCTCCCCTCCTGGGGTCTACGGATGGCCCCGCCTCCTTCCCTTGACTCCACCCCATTTCCCCCAACCACTGGTCACTTGGTGGTTTCTCAGCTTTTATAAAGCTTCCCCCCCCCCCATTCTAAAAAGTTGAGATGCCCCTTTTGTTTCTGGGAGCGATAGCTTGAAGCTCAAACGTACTGGCATTCAGGTGGGCGGGCGTATTCTTGACTCCACCCCTTTTGTCCGGCCCTGGAACACCCCCCCCCCGAGGGCATCTCTGAAATGGATTTCGGCCCCCTGAAAGAGGTTCACCACCCCTGGTTTAGAACTTGCTTATTGGTTAGTTTTGTCTCCAGTTTGTCCCCGCTCACATCCCTCAACTCCCAGAACCAGCTGCTGCTTCAGCAACTCCGCATCTCGCCGGCTAAATAATAATAATAATAAAAAAACAACTCGCAAAAACATGACCCGTCTGACATGCAACATGACCAGGAAAGGACATGCAGAGGAGCGCAGGACGGCAAGGCCAAACAGGAACAAACTGTGCCAGGGAACTCGAATTCCAAAGCAGGAGGAGAGGTTTTTTTTTTTAAAAAAAATTACTTAACAGTGAGCAAGCTGTAAAACACACAAAGTCAGACAAAACATTTGGCAGCTGTTTCAAATAGTTCTCTGTCTAAAGGGCGGATGAGGCAGCGAGAGACTAGTAAATCAAACCGGGAGTATGGACAGGAACGGAGGTCGATTCTGGTCGGCGGGGCGTGCGTTTCTCCCTCCACCCTTCTCTCTCTTCTACTAAGATACAGGCAGTAGCATCTTTTAAAGTAAGATTAGCGCGTGGCACATGGTACCAGGGGTTCAGAAACACATGTCTGGGACTTCTCAGTGGTAGCACCCACGCTCTGGAAAAACCTCCCTTGTGCCATTCGGGAGGCAGAAAAGGTAACATCTTTTAAATGCCTCTTGAAAACACGGCTTTTCACACCAGCTTCTCCTGGGTCTTGACTGCTGCTAGGTTTTACTTTGGCTTTCTACATGGCACTTTAAACTTTCTAAAATGTCATATTGTAGGGTGACTCTATGGAAAGGAGGCCAGGGCTCCCGTATCTTTAACAGTTGTATTGAAAAGGGAATTTCAGCAGGTGTCATTTGCATATATGGGGAACCTGGTGAAATCCCCCCTCCATCCCAACAATTAAAGCTACACCAGCTATACTAGAGTGACCAGATACAAAAGAGGGCAGGGCTCCTGCAGCTTTAACTGTTGCGATGAAGAGGGAATTCCATCAGGTGCTGCAGGCATACAAAGGACACCTACTGAAATCCCCTTTTCTATGCAACTGTTAAAGGCACACGAGGCCTGTCGTCTTTTCCATATGGTCACCCTACTTTAGGGAATGATCAACGACAAAGCTGAAACGTTTATGCAGTTGCGAAGGCCGTGAGCGGGGTCACATCTAGTTTGGTCCAGAGTTCAGAAGTAGGGAAAGAGTGCGGTAGCCCAAAGGCAGCCTGGTAGCCAAAGGCTCTCTCTCCTTGCAGACATGACATGAGCTAGCAGATCTGCCTGTAAGAGTGCCTGCTGGTTGCCTCCTCTGACACTCTGCTTGTATTTCGTAAACAGGGCTGGTGCCAAGGGTTGGAACAGTTGGTCCCTTGCCGAGGGCCCACCGACAAAAGCCCCCCTCCTCTTTCCCATGGCAACCTGCTTGTTCACGTGCCTCTCACTCTGGCCCAGACGTGGTGGTGAGGAGCAGGACATGCCACGGCTTCCTTGCTCCCTGGCTCTCAGCCTACCAAGGAAGCAAGCGGTAGCCATGATGTGGAAGAGGAGTAATAATAGCTGGTGACAGTGGCGGCGAGAAGTCACTGAGAGAGGAGGCCCATTGAGGGCATCACGCCTAGGCCCTTCAAAAACCCAGAGCCGGCAAGGTATTTTCCCTTTGCTTCTCCATTCTGAGATGCTTTGAATTCTGATGGAGAATTAATTTGTTTGCCGTGGATAAGGAGCCTATCTTCATTCTTGGGGCCAACGCAAACAGAGTTATCAGAAACCAGGAGATTGGCTAGCGTGGACCAATATTGGCTTCCCGCCCTTCATCAGGATCAACAATGAAGCCGAAAGAGATATAAATTCCAACCCAGCTCAACGGGGACTGGATACCTCTTCCTAACAGTGCAGTTTCTCCGTAAACCTTTTAAGCCGTATACTTGCACCTTCGACAACTAACCCTAAATGTTGGGAAGGCCATTTAATGCTACGTAACGTGTCACTTTTGAAGAGGCCTGCAGCGTTTACAAGCGCGCGGCTTCTTATAATTTAGAGTGACCACATGGAAAGGAGGACAGGGCTCCTGTATCTTTAACAGTTGCATAGAAAAGGGGATTTCTGCAGGGGTCCTTCGTATGCATGCATGCAGCCCCTGGTGAATCTCCCGCTTCACCACAACAGTTAAAGCTGCAGGAGCCCTGCCCTGTTTGTGTCTGGTCACTCTAGTATAGCTCCTGGTGGTTGGAGGAAAGGGGGGGCACTATTTAGTAGGAAACTGGAATTTCCTCTAGCCTGAATTCTGCCAAGCGGCATTTCCCACAAGAAGGTCTTTTCTAACTCAGATTACAATCCGAGCCGCTGTGATTCCCTGACGGATAACCGGATCGCAGTAAAAGCAACATCCAAGGGACATTGGGAAGTTCTGTTTCCCAGGGCTCCTTGCACCCTGCAGTGGCAGAGACCAACGAAATACTTTATTACTCCATTGATATCCCACCCTTTCTCCTCTTGCAAGGAGCCCAAGGTGGCGTACATGATCTTTCACTTCTCCATTTCATCCTCACAACATCCCTGCGAGGTAGGTGAGGCTGAGAGACAGTAACTGGCCCGAACTCACCCAGTGAGCTTCATGGCCGAGCGGGGACTAGAACCCTGGATCTCCCAGTCCAACACAGTAGCCGCACTGTTTTATGGTGCATTTGTCTTATTTTGTCTTAGCAGCTATGTATTATTTATTTATTTATTTATTTATTTATTTATTTATTTATTTATATAGCACCATCAATGTACATGGTGCTGTACAGAGTAAAACAGTAAATAGCAAGACCCTGTCGCATAGGCTTACATTCTAATAAAACCATAATAAAACAATAAGGAGGGGAAGAGAAAGCAAACAGGCACAGGGTAGGGTAAACAGGCACTGGGTAGGGTAAAACTAACAGTATAAAGTCAGAACAAAATCAAGTTTTAAAAGCTTTAGGAAAAAGAAAAGTTTTTAGCTGAGCTTTAAAAGCTGCGGTTGAACTTGTAGTTCTCAAATGTTCTGGAAGAGCGTTCCAGGCATAAGGGGCAGCAGAAGAAATGTATGCAAATGGCCCATGGTCCAAGCAAGAAATAATAAAGAGACACTAACCACTACACCACACAGCCTTGGGTGGACAGAGATTTTAACAACAATAATAATCTCTCAACAAGAGACATGGGTGATATAGGCTAATTTGCACCTGAATAGCACCTCTGTAGCTCCTTTTAAATTGCACAGGGTTTACACCCAGGGGTTAAATTCTGCCTTGTGGCATCAGAAGATGGGACATTATTTATTTATTTATTTATTTATTACATTTTTATACCGCCCAATAGCCAAAGCTCTCTGGGCAGTTCACATAATCTTCCTCCTCTCCATTTTATCCTCACAGCAACCCTGCGAGGTAGGTAAAGCTGAGCGTCAGTGAATGGCCCCAAATCTTCCGTGAGCTTCACAGCAGAGTGGGCATTTGAACCCGGGTCTCTCCTTTCTTAGCCCAAGACTCTTAACCGCTACCCCCATGGCAGCCGCAGAGGCTGGTGAAGTTCACGGGAGGAGTTTGTGGGAACCGTGCATTCTCGGGGGTGTCGCGTTTCAAAACCGGGGCGTCAAAAACGGCGGCGGGTTCCCCAAAGCGGTTCGGTTTCCCAAGCCACTGCTGACGCCGGTCAAAAAGGAAGCCAGCCGTTGCCAGAGCCAGGCCGCTTGGATCGAAGCACATCAACTCACAGACTGACAAAAGGAGGCAGGCCGCTCGCTGCCAAGAAGAAATTCCATGTGCGTGACTACCGGGCGGGAGGGACCGAGCCCCGAGCCCCAGATAAATACCACAAAAACTAAAACACAAAAAGCAGGGAGACTTGGACCCATTTTTCAAGCTGCCGTTGTCATATTTCAGGCCCGAGCGGCGTCCCTGTGCACAGCCGGACCTGACACAGCTGTCCTGGGCCAGCTTCGAAAAGCGCACCGTCCCAGCACAGCCGGGGCCTGTTTCATTTCCCCATCTTGGGGCCGCATGGTTGCCCCGGCGACGTACATAAAACACCGCAACACTGCAAGGAGGTCATTAGTTTCAGCCGCTCGCTACAGCTGGCCCGGGAGGCTGTTTGGGTGTCTGGAAGCGAGCGTGGACAAAATATCCCCCCCTCCCCAAAAAACCCTCCTCCTGGGATGATTTACGGCCTAGCACAACGCGCATTCCATCAGTGGCGGTGAACGCAATTGTCGGGGGGGGGGAACATCTTTTGCCTACATATATGGTCTCAAATCGAGATGAATTTTTTTTGGGCGGGGGGGGGATCTTTGTGAGAGTTTTCATCCCCCCCCCCTTTTCAACCTATCCGATTCTCACAGGAACTGAATTGGATCGATCCACCCATGAGACTCCCAGGCGCAACTGTAGCCATAGAATCATAGAATAGCAGAGTTGGAAGGGGCCTATAAGGCCATCAAGTCCAACCCCCTGCTCAAGGCAGGAATCCCCCCTAAAGCATACCTGACAGAGGTTGTCCAGCTGCCTCTTGAAGGCCTCTAGTGTGGTAGAGCCCAGGACCTCCCTAGGTAGCTGGTTCCACTGTCGTACTGCTCTAACAGTCAGGAAGTTTTTCCTGATGTCCAGCTGGAATCTGACTTCCTGTATTCTTGAGCCCGTTATTCCGTGTCCTGCACTCTGCGAGGGTCGAGAAGAGTATGACAACCTCCTCTGTGTGACAACTTTTAAAGTATTTGAAGAGCGCACTCATGTCTCCCCTCAATCTTCTCTTCTCCAGGCTAAACATGCCCAGTTCTTTCAGTCTCTCTTCATAGGGCTTTGTTTCCAGACCCCTGATCATCCTGGTTGCCCTCCTCTGAACACGCTCCAGCTTGTCTGCGTCCTTCTTGAATTGTGGAGCGCAGAACTGGATGCAATACTCTAGATGAGGCCTAACCAGGGCCGAATAAAGAGGAACCAGTACCTCACGCGATTTGGAAGCTCTACTTCTATTAATGCAGCCCAAAATAGCATTTGCCCTTCTTGCAGCCACATCGCACTGTTGGCTCCTATTCAGCTTGCGATCTACAACAATTCCCAGATCCTTCTCGCTCGTAGTATTGCTGAGCCAAGTATCCCCCATCTTGTAACTGTGCATTTGGTTTCTATTTCCTAGATGTAGAACCTGGCATTTATCCCTATTAAATTTCATTCTGTTGTTTTCAGCCCAGCACTTTCTTCGATTTGGGATTCAAGTGTGTTTTAAGGGATAAGTCCTAAAACCTGCACTGAAAAATGCAGGGAATTTGAATAAACAGTTCAATTGCCTTGATGAGCCATTTTATCATTCATGTTGACTTGATGGCCTTATAGGCCCCTTCAAACTCTGCTATTCTATGATTCTAGGATTCTCTGCTTTTTCTTGTAACTTTCTGTGGCATGCCTCTTTTCGGAGGTTTTTTTTTGGGGGGGGGGGGCTCTGTTATGTTCAGTGCTTCCTCGCTCAGGTCCAGACTTGACTTTTTTTAATCTTCATAAAAAGTTTGCATCTTTATCAAAAGTTACCAGGCTCAAACTTGACTTGTATATCTAAGGATGCAATCCTGTGTGAGTTTAGACAGAAATGAGTCTGACAACTGAGTTGCAGGACTTTTTTCTATCTAAACCTGCATAGGGTTGCACCCCGAGGGTTGCGTAGAATTGACTGCGTTCACACCACACAAGGACCCACACTCAAGGGAAATGAGAACCATAGGTTAGGTTGTTAGGTTGCAAATTGTGGGTTGTTCGTGGCTAGCAAACCATGGTTCGTTATTGCGGCTGTGTTCAGACAATACCATGACCTACATTTCAACACCAACCCATACTCAAGTCTTCGGTTATTGTGTTGTCTGAACCCAGTCACTTGTCTGTGGCGGGTTTAGCTTCTGCCAACCCCGTTCCACATTTGGATGGGGAAGAGGCGGACGCCACTGTTGGTGGCGTCTCTTCCACACAATTTTAAGATGGGGTGGTGGTCTTCTTTAGTTTTTACTAAAAACCTGGCAGTCTAGTTTACAAACCAAGAACACCCCACTCTCACTCTGGCTTAAAATCCAACCTAAATCCTACTTAAGTCAACCCATTGAAACTAATAGAATTTAAGTTAGTCATGACTAACATAAGTCCCATTCAGTTGAATGGGTCTACTCTTATGTTGATTATACCCCGTCTGTCCACTTAAGGCGTTGCTAATCTGTGTTAAGGGATCCTTGCGTACATATTTGCTTGCTGTTATTATTTCAATTTTACTTGTGGCTTTAATGAATTTGACAGAACGTAGCTCCTCCATAATGCAATTGGACTGAGAGAATCACATAATAGTGGAGTTGGAAGGGGCCTATAACGCCATCAAGTCCAATCCCCTGATCAATGCAGGAATCCACCTTAAAGCATCCCTGACAGATGGTTGTCCAGCTGCCTCTTGAAGGCCTCAAGTGTGGGGGAGAGCCCACCACCTCCCTAAGTCATTGGTTCCATGGTTGTACCACTCTAACAGTCAGGAAGCTTTTCCTGATGTCCAGCCGGAATCTGGCTTCCTGTCACTTGAGCCCATGATTCCGTGTCCTGCACTCTGGGATGATGGAGAAGAGATCCTGGCCCTCCTCTGTGTGACAACCTTTCAAGTATTTGAAGAGTGCTCTCATGTCTCCCCTCAGTCTCCTCTTTTCAAGGCTAAACACGCCCAGTTCTTTCAGTGTCTTCTCATAAGATTCAACACTCCTGTTATGCCAGATAAAACAATCTGGCATCTTGACATATGAAACTGACGTTAGCAATTCGATTTGCTTTAAGGGTATTTTGAACAACGTTTCTTCAACCGATTGATGTACTTCTTTTTTTTTTAATGAAATGTCATGATTCGAACTCAAAGCATTTCCCCCACGGTAATCCCGCAGAATTGTGGCAGGCACCCAGAGCTCCAGTTACCAAAGTAAAATGATGACCACCACCTCTCAATATTTAATAAACTTTTATTTTATTTTTAATTTGATTACTGATTATCTATAATCAAGGGGAAACTAGTGAGAGGCTTAAAAACGGTACAAGCCAGGTACACCAAGGGCTTTAAAGACGAGGTGAGAAGGGAGGAAAACAAAATAAAATAAAATAAAATAAAATAAAAGATGGCTATAAAACTAACGTTTCCCAGTGACCGTGAAAAAGACGTGAGTAGAACTGAAGATTATTTTAAAAAACACGCGGCTCTGTACTCATTAAAATTGTTTGTGCAATTTTAAAGTGTCCCACTTGTAACAGCTTTTTTTTGTTTTTAAAAGGCAGGTCAAGTTCTCCCAAATTCGATTTGGCACCAGGCGTGGGCTTTCTTTAAAACAAAACCAACCCCCGCCCCCCCAAAAAAACCTAAGCTATTTTCTTTGTTTAAAAAAGAAAAGGGGAAAAAAAAGATAATTCCCTACAGCAGCATTTCTTAAAAACAAACACCCAAACACAGTCCTTTTACGTACAAAAAGGCAAGGGGAAAAAATATATTAACATTTTCTAACAAATAAGCTCATTTGTACCTATACAGATTTTATTTTTATTTTTTTAAAAAAGGAACACACACCCTACACAAATCTGGTGAGAGAGGGAGAGAGAGAGAGAGAGAGATGCATTTTCTTCCCCATCAGAAAAAAAAAGAAAAAATATATGTGCAAAATAAACCCCTCTGTGAAGGCAACTTAGAAGGCTTGTTTAGTTAGGATTTGCTCTTTCAGACCAACGCTTACACGCCTTGATGTGTAGCAGGCACTTGGGATCAAGCCCTCCAGGTTTTATAGTGTTCACGTTCAGCCTCCCTAGCGCCTGTACCAATTTGGGGAGGGTGTTGGGCACGTGCGTCCCAACGGGACAACTAAACTCTCTTCTGATCCAGAGCAGCCGTCACGGGTTTTCAGCCGCAAGCCTAGGATTCCGTAACCTGGCTGCTGACCCGCGTTGGAGACAAGAGGCTGGGTGGAGGAGAGATAAAGGAAAACCTGCCTTTAATCCAAGGTCAGTGCAGAAGGGCAACTTTAATCCAGTTGCCCATCTACGGTGCCGATGGGCCCAGCCGCACGCCGAAAGCTGGCCTGTTCAGGAAGGGGGAGCGGGCCTGATGCAGATTTTACCTGGCAGCAGCCGACAAGATGAGGAGCCGAAGGGTTCAAGCGGTCGCCTTCTGCCCCACAGATACAAAGACAAAATGTTTTGTTACTGATAGATGGCAATTGGAAGAGAGGGAGCTAAACGAAGGTGAAACCGAAACAGGAAATGGCTTGCATTTAGGCCAGGTGTGTCAGACTACAAGTCCCATTATCCCCGCTGGCTGGGGACGAAAGGACTGGCAGTCCAAACCTAGAGGGCACCAGGTCGGGGAAGGCTGGTTTAATACCCAGGAAGTTGAGGCACGTCCGTCTAGGAGAGCAAATTCCCCTGATAGCGCACAAGCAGGTTTTAACTAAGGCGGACGAATTTGTGCCGTTCACAGGAATTCTACCGCACCCAAGCTACAGGTTCAAGTGAATACCCCAAAAGACGAGCAAGTCTTGACCCCCCACCCCCCGGGCCTTGCGCCTACACAGTTGGCCTCAACGGCACACACAGCCACCCCAACATTAGGACGCAACCCAAAATGGCTGCTAAATTTCCAGTATAGTCTTGAAATCGGGGCGGTGGGATTGCGGCCTTTTTTTGGTTATAATCCTTTGGGGCGCGGCGTGATGCCAACTCGCGGCCCAACGGTAGCACCTGTGATCTCATCGTGCGCGCCGTCCTGCCGACTTCTCGCCGCGCCGGTGGCGCGTGTCACGGAGCGGGAACCGGCCGCGTTCCGTCGTTGGCGGAGAAACGGGGAGGTAGAAGCGACAGGGTTGGGAGCTTCCCATCCATCTCTGGAACGGAGAAGGCGGCTGAATGCGAACAAGCGCTGGGCGGTAATTCGTTAGGCCTTCGCGACGGGGAATGGATTTCAAACCGGGAGGTACGGGAGCAAATTAAAAAGGCCGTGCAGGAAAGCCTGCGTGTGTGTGTGTGTGTGTGTGTGTGTGTGTGTGTAGAACCAATAGGATCATGGTCTAGAGGCGCATGGCGCATGAATCCGCCCACTTTGCTCCTGGCGAGAGGCGCTGTCCTTCCGACCCCAACGGGGGTCATTGGTAGAGAAGGTAGCTCTTGAGGGATTCCGGCAATGGCAGGGCGTGGATCTCGTTCAGCCGATCCTTGCCCAGAGCGAGGCGCACGGAACGCCGGCAGAGGTCCATCAAAGGCAGGGGCTCAGCTGTAGGAGGGGAAAAGGAGAGAGAAACAAAGCCCAGAGGATTAGCCACAAAACTGAAATCACAATCTTTGGCCAGGTAAATACCCTTTTTCTGTCTCTTTTCTCTCTTCCCTCTCACTCCTCCTTCTCTCTCTTTCCTTCATGCTCCCCCTTTCTCTTTCACTCTCATGCTCCCCCTTTTCTCTCCCTCTCGCTCCCCCTTCTTTCTCTCTCATGCTCCCCCTTCTCTCTCCTCTTTCTCTCACGCTCCCCCTTCTCTCTCACTCTCTCACGCTCCCCCTTCTCTCTCACTCTCTCTCATGCTCCCCCTTCTCTCACTCCCCCCTTTTCTCTCTCCCTCTCGCTCCCTCTTCTCTCACACTCCCCCTTCTCTTTCTCTCTCATCTTTCACTCTCATGCTCCCCCTTCTCTCACTCTCTCATGCTCCCCCTTCTCTCTCTCCTTCTCTTTCACTCTCTCATGCTCCCCTTCTCTCACTCTCCCCCTTTTCTCTCTCGCTCTCGCTCCCTCTTCTCTCACACTCCCCCTTCTCTTTCTCTCATGCTCCCCCTTCTCTCTCCTCTTTCACTCTCACGCTCCCCCTTCTCTCGCGCTCCCCCTTCTCTCACTCCTTTTTCTCTCTCACGCTCCCCCTCCTCTCACACACACCTCTCCCTCTTCTCTCTCTCTTACTCTCCCCTGTCTCTCCTTCATCCTCCATGGAAGCCATTTTGCCCAGAGCAGTTTAACAAATCCCCAAATGTGCCCATGAATTCAAAGAGATTGGGGACCCCTGGACTAGGAACTTGTTTTCATCAAAGGAAACACACGTTCAGAAAGCAATGGGTGTCGGGGAGGGGGGAGAGGGCCATAGCTCTTTGCACGTCAAAGGCTCCCAGTTAAATCTCAAGGTAGATTGGAAGTAGCAGAGCAGGGAAAAGACCCTGAGGACTTGAAAGAGTGGCTGCCAGTCAGAGCAGACAGTATTAAGCTCAATGGCTCAACTCGGTGGAAGTTAGGATTATTAAATAGACACGGGGGGGAAACGTACAACTAAGGCAGAGATGGGTGTGTGTGTACCTAACTGGATTCTATTATAAGCCACAACTGTTTTAAGTCATAAGAACCTAAGAAGAGCCCTGATGCTGGATCAGACCAAGGGTCCATCTAGTCCAACACTCTGTTCACACAGCGGCCAACCAGCTCTTGACCAGGAACTCACAAGCAGGACATGGTGCAACAGCACCCTCCCGCCCATGTTCCCCAACAACAGGCTTACTGCCTCCGATACTGGAGATAACACACAACCATCAGGACTTGCAGGCCAAAACATCTGGATGGCCGCAACACCCATCATCCCCAGTCTGCACAGCCAATGGTAAGGGGATGATGGGAGCTGTAGGCCAAAACACCTAAAAGCCCACAAGTTGCCTGTCTCTGTTCTAAATATTAATACAATGAAGATCAGGGCAGTGTAGTAAGTTGGAGGATGTTGGACTGGGAGTCCTGGGTTCAAATCCCCACTCAGGCATGAAGCTCAGTGGGTGACTTTGGGCCAGGCACGGCGTCTCAGACTCACCTACCTCACAGGGCTGTTGTAAGGATAAAAATTGAGAGGGGGATCATGTACGGCACTTCGGAGGAAAAGGCTGGATATAGAAGCAAGAAACAAGCCAACAAACCAAAAATAATTTGCCCTGAAAGTCTGATTAGTGGCCCAGAGGATCTCCCCGTGGGCAACCACAAGCCCTCTGAATTCTGGACAGATCGGTCTGGAAATTCCTCGGCTGCAGCAGTTTAACAAAATCGTGTTCGTGCCTCTGCAGCCCCCCTGCACAACCCGAGGGGGCTGACACAACCCCGGCTGATACATCATCTGCTTTGCGTTTCTTCTTTAATGAGTTTGGCTCGAGCTCAGGCGATTTCTTGGCCAGGACCTGCTTGCAGAACGAATCCACTACTAAACGGGCACGGAAAGGCCACGAGAAAAGAAGAAGTGGGCATCAGTTCTGCACAGCTACGGGTTTTGGCAGGGAGCGTCTCCCCCGTGGCAGAGACGTAAGGAGGTTTGCGATTCGTGTGCTGTTGATTCCTTTTTCCCCGAAAGAGCCTCACTTACGGACACCACGGGCAGGCAGGACACCTGGTGATCCGTGCAAAACGCACGTCACCGATACGGGTAATAAAACGCCTCCCTCGGCCCCTTTGCTGGGCAAAGCCGCTCTGCGGTGGCTTCTCCCAGCTGCAGTTTCCTTCCCAGACGGATTTTCCACTGAGGTAGTCGGGAGACGTAAGGCCTCGATCGCAAAACACGACCGCTAGACGGACTCAGAGAAAACACCCCCAACAACAACAAAAAGAGAAAGAAATTCTACATGCTTGGAGAACATGAAACCATCGGCGGAATCCAAGAGGGTTTCGTAGGCATCGGGAGGAAGAAAGCGACCGCTCGGTGCTGAACGCCTGCTTTTCAGTGCAGCTGATCCTGAAGGAAAGAGGGTTCAGATGGCGCAGATGAACTGGATGAGTTCAAGGGGAGGGACGTCTCTGAGCTTGTACAGAGTGCCTTGCCTTGGGCATCGAGATCCAGGAAGGCTCCTGTAAAGTTCTAGGCGGAGCAGAACCAATGTCCCGCGCTGGGATGCAGAAGTGGAGCAGTGCCTCTCTGAGCATGTGCAAAGGGCTGTTCTGAGGCAAGATTGCTTCCATCGAAACCTCACATGGTTTTGGGAAACCAGAGACAGGCAGGTGGAAGACATTGACTCCTTTTTTGAAGCATACCACACTGGGTAATTTCTGACGTTAACTACCATCTACGTCAATGGTGGGGAACCTTAGGCCATGGACCAAGACTAGCCCTGTTAGTGGTTTGGGGAAAGAGGCGTGGCCAACCCAAAAGGCCGGATTTGGCCGCTGGGTTTCTCTAGCAAGAGGAACAGACCTGCTCGCGAACCAGGCCTTGAACTACACCGCAAAAAGGAGCTCCTCGCATTTTCCAACAATGCCTCTGTCTGCCACGTGTAGGGAATCCGACCCACGGATTCGAAGGCTTTTCCCCAAGTTACACAGCTTCCATTGACTTGTGGACTTAAAACTTCCCAGAACTTTTAGAAAAATACATTAATAATAATAATAATAATAATAATAATAATAATAATACACGGGCTGAAAATGCACATTTCCACCACAGGCTAAAGTAAAAAATGTGCACGGGGGACTTGCAAATTTGCGCAGGGCTGGATTTGTGCAGGTACGGATTTGCGCGAATATGGGGATTTGGAAAAAAAATCCGATTCGGTCCATGAGCGGGAGCCGGAATGAAAGGCACGTGACAATCCACAAGACGCAGAAGGAACGGGTTTTATAAAATCCATGCATTCCTAGCTAGCTCCTCTCTGAACAGCAAGGAGTAGAGAAGAACCCCCAAAATGTCACTTAATGGGATTTGCACTCATCCCAGAGGGACGGAAAAACACCCTGCACACTTCCTGGATTTCGTGCAAGATGCTCAAACCCTGACAAGCAATGGGGCCGCATGCTCTCTTCCGTCCCAATATCCCAGATCCCTTCGGGGCCTCGGCCAAAGGCACATTTGTTAGAGGCTCATAAAAAAAAAAAAAAAGAGAAGCCAATATCTTCACTGAAGTGTTTACAGCTGGGACAAAAGCATGAACAGACACAAAACGGTGCCGCAAAAAAGACGCAGGGTTTAGGGAGATCAGACGAAGCTTTTGCGCTGAGTCACGTCCCAGAGCCGTGACTCAGCGCAAACCCCTCTTATTAAACCCGTTATCGTCAACAGGAATTCAGTCCTGCTTGCTGCAGATAAGCAGATGTCTCTTTGGGCTGCCGCATCTTCTACGTGGATACTCAAGAAATATCAGAGGGGCCCAGGACTCAGCGACTGGAGCTCAGCATCAAGGTCCCTACGCCAGCCTCCGCGCCACGCCTTGGCTACATCATGGCTAGACTACTGCAGTGGGCTCTATGTGGGGCGACCCTTGGAGAGTGTCCAGAAGCTTGAATAGGTGCAAAATGTGGCGATTAGGCTGCTAGGGCATCGGGACCATATTACACCTGTACTGAAAGAGACCTGTACGATTGCATAATGCTTTCCAGGTGCAATTCAAGGTGTTGCGTTTAACCTTTAAGGCTCCAAATGGGTTATGATTGGTCTACCTAAGGGACCGCATGTTTTGCTTTGAACCTGGCGGGTTAATTAAGACCTGCAGAGATATCCAGTTGAGGGCACCATTATCTGCAAAGGCCCATTCTATGGTTTTTCTCCCATGGAGTCCCCAAAGTCTGTCCTGTCCTCTGTAAAGAACTACAATTTCCCCCTGCTTTAAGAAAGGGCGTGAAGTTGCATCTTTTTAAATTTAGCCTTCTAAATTGCCTGGTTTCACATTTCAACGTTTTTCCCATTTAAAATTGATTTATATCCCACTTTCCCCCCCTCTTGCAAGGAACTCACGGCAACTACAAGGACACTCTCCATGTTATCCTCACAACAACCCTGCGAGGTAGGTGAGGATGAGAGTCAGGGGCTGTGAATATGTACAAAAACTATGGAAAATGGTGTTTAAAGAGATAAATGAAATGATTGGATTGAAGTTAGAAGAGACACCAAGTGTAGCATTGTTACCAATGTATGGAAAAATTTAATGTACTCAAACGATAAAAGAATTAACAATGAATTTGTTAACAGCTGCAAGGTTAATGATAGCCAGAAAATGGAAGGGTCAAGGGGATTAACACATAGAAGACTGGTATAAAGAAATATGGGATATCGCTGTTAATGATAAACTAACATGTAATATTAGAGTAAGAAGAGGAATAACAAAAAAATAATGATTTTGAAAAGATATGGAAACTGTTTTTAGAATTTGTTTTATTAAAGGGGAGAGAAAGAACACCTCCAGAGGATTCAATGCAATTTTGGAAAGTAGAGTAAGATCCACTTATTAATGTTAAAGAGAGAGAGAGAGAGAGAGAGAGAGAGAGAGAGAGAGAGAGAGAGAGTCAGGAATTGGCCCAAAGTCACCCAAGTGAGCTTCATGGCTGAGTGGGGACTAGAACCCCGGTCTCCCAAGTCCCAGCCCAATTCTCTAACCACTATGCTGCACTGCCTCTTAATGTTGTTTTTATTGCTTTACTTTTTCCCCCTTTTCTTTATATTGTGGTATACTGGCTGGATGGCTTTTTAGCGGGTAAGGTGGGTTCTAAATGCTAAAATGTAAAATACACTTGTGTGCCCTTCCCACGCAACAAGCTTTAGAATTTTAATCCTGTATTAGAACTGAGGACCCAGGAAGATTTACCTCTAGAACGATTAAGAGAGAGAGAGAGAGAGAGAACAGATTAATTCCCGTCAAAAGAACCACACATTTCTATATAAAAAGCACTGATGCGGCCATTCTTCCAGGACAAAAAGGACAGCAGTCCAGAACAGAGAATCATGCAAAGACAAGAGAACCCTCTTACAAAGGCACGACATGCGGCTGTGTGCCCACACATTTATAGGGAGAAATGCCAAGTTCTATATCTAGGAAATAGAAACCAAATGCACAGTTACAAGATGGGGGATACTTGGCTCAGCAATACTACAAACGAGAAGGATCTTGGAGTTGTTGTAGATCACAAGCTGAATATGAGCCAACAGTGCGATGTGACTGCAAGAAAGGCAAATGCTATTTTGGACTGCTTCATTAATAGAAGTATAGCTTCCAAATCATGTGAGGTTCTGGTTCCTCTCTATTCGGCCCTGGTTAGGCCTCATCTAGAGTATTGCGTCCAGGTCTGGGCTCCACAATTCAAGAAGGACACAGACAAGCTGGAGCGTGCTCAGAGGAGGGCAACCAGGATGATCAGGGGTCTGGAAACAAAGCCCTATGAGGAGAGACTGAAAGAACTGGGCATGTTTAGCCTGGAGAAGAGAAGATTGAGGGGAGACATGGGAGCCCTCTTCAAATACTTAAAAGGTTGTCACACGGAGGAGGGCCAGGATCTCTTCTCGATCCTCCCAGAGTGCAGGACACAGAATAACAGGCTGAAGTTACTGGAAGCCAGATTCCGGCTGGACATCAGGAAAAACTTCCTGACTGTTAGAGCAGTGCGACAATGGAACCAATTACCTAGTGTGGGCTCTCCCACACCAGAGGCAACTGGACAACCATCTGTCAGGGATGTTTTAGGGTGGATTCCTGCCTTGAGAGTGCAGGATTCCTTCCAGAGTGCAGGACACGGAATCATGGGCTCAAGTGACAGGAAGCCAGATTCCGGCTGGACATCAGGAAAAGCTTCCTGACTGTTAGAGTGGTACAACCATGGAACCAATGACTTAGGGAGGTGGTGGGCTCTCCCCCACACTTGAGGCCTTCAAGAGGCAGCTGGACAACCATCTGTCAGGGATGCTTTAAGGTGGATTCCTGCATTGAGCAGGGGTTGGACTTGATGGCATTATAGGCCCCTTCCAACTCTACTATTCTATGATTCTTTGACTGGGAGATACTGGATGCAAAAAGGTGGCCCAGTTCCTTGGCTCCCCAGCAGAGGCTGGTTGGAAGGGGGCAAATCGAGGGATGTGACTCATGGAGAGGGGCATCCGGCAGCTCTTTTTGGAGACAGGCTGTTCTACTGCATCACTACATCAGATGAAAACGCACTGCTGTATAAGCCAGGCTCACAACTGAGCTGCAAAGGCAGGGGACGACACGGCAAAAATGGATCACACTCATCAAGGCTCCCAGAATTTCAGTTCTGTCCCAGCACAAGAGTTTGGGAAAGCTGAGACGGTATAGGGTGCAAGAAGGAAATGCAGTTTTGTTTAATTTTAAAAGAAGAGCACTGCTCAGCTGCCTGAAATTTGTTTTAAGTGCTTCAGTACCATCGCTGAATACTATCAGTGGGAGATAATCCATTCTGCATTGACAAAGGACGGGGCCTTCTTTGTGATGGCACCCCGACTTGGAAATGCCTTCCCGAAAGAGAGACACCACTGGCGCCAACTGAAACCGTTTCTTTATGCCCAAGCATTTTAACAGTGTAATATTTTAAGTTTTTTGCTATTTACCGTTTAAAATGGAGTGTATTTTTTTTTTAAAAAATCCACTTTTTGGTTGTTCGTTTGACTCGCTGGTCGGAGAGTTGCCATTTTCTATGTGACTCTGAAGGACTGGTTTGTACAGGGCTCTAACCCATGGCTTATTTAACCCACGGATTTATGGTTTTCATCGCTACGCAACTGCCCAGAGAGCCTCAGTTACTGGGCTGTATAAAAATACAATAAATAATAAAATAAATAAACAGGCGATACTTACGGTCAAGCCCATTCAAGTAGCGCATTCTAATCTCACAGTGGCCCCACACGGCGCTGACGACCGGGTGCAGTTTTTTCCCTTTGAGACCCCGGAACGCAACCCCCATGTACTGCCCGTCCACGATGAAACTCAATGTCCCATCGTCCATGTCCAACACCACCAAAAAAGAATCCGGCACGATAAAGGTCTCGTCAGGCTCCAGGAACGCCGGGTAGGTTTTGCTGGGCTGGTTCTTGCCGTCGTGGTACAACCGGTTGCGCCCCAAGTCCCAGCCCCACGACTCCTGGTTGTTGCCTACCAGGGTCGTGTAGCCCACCGAGTGGAGGGGGGCCTCGGCCGTGGCCACGCCCACCACGGCGTGGGTGCCCCGCTGCCGCATGGCCCACGTGATCTGCCAAACGTGGAGTCCCCGGGTGTACCCCACTTTGCCCCGGATGGCGTCCGTGCTCTGGGCCACCGGATGCCGGTGGAAAATGAGCTTATCGTCCTCCTTCACGAAGACGTTGAGCGACCGGTCGTCGTTGTTCCACGAATGCAGCAACTGGACGTCGTAGGAGACGGACGGCATGTCCAGGAGGAGGTCCAGCCGGGCCGGCTTGGAGTAATCTAACCCCTGCAGTTCGTGTTTCAGTGGCCGGTACGTGGGGTCCCGCATATCCACCGTCTTGATCCCTCCGGTGACCTTTTGCCCCATCTTTCCCGGTCGGCCCGTCACCTATTTAGAGAGCGCCGAAGCGGGCTCATCAATCCACCGAGCGGCAGCTGTCATCCACGGTTCGACACGGCAGAGGTTGCCGGGGACCCCCGGGCCGAGACGCGGCCGCCCGTCAGCGTTGCCTAATGGACGGAAAGGAAAACAGGAGTTAAGCATTAAACGAACAAACACCGCGCGGCGGAGACGTAGAGGCCCCGTCTGCCGTGCCCTACTTGTCTTTCATCAAAACCCGTACGTGTTCTAAGGCTGGCAACTTGAACAATATCTCCGCCACAACGCAGGAGGTTCCGTGTTCCAAAAATAAAATAAAACGTGGATTGTTGCAGAGGACGGTCATTCCGGGGGAGAATGCAAGGAGAAGAAGTAGGCAGTGGTTGCCTAGCAACCTTCAGACAGGTTGGGCCTACTTCTGCCAAGGCAGCAGCAGGCCCATTCTGCTGCCCCGAAGAAGTTCTGGACTGTAACACCTATCAGCCCCAGCCAGCATGGCCAATGGTCTGGGATTCTGGAAAACGTAGCCTGAAACATCTGGAGGGCACTAGGTTTGGCATACCCCTTCCGTAAGGTGTGGATGAGACATCACAAGGCAGTTTGATCCCATTAACCATCTCTCCCCATGGCCATCTTTCAAGATGTTCCATGCCTGTTGTTATACATCATCCTCCCCCAACTTGGTACCTTCCTTTTGGACTACAACTCACATCATTCCTCAACACTGGCCATTCAGTGTTGACCTGAAGGAAAACAAAGAGGGAGTCAAACAGACGTCTTTGAACAAGTTCCGGAAACGGGGGGGGGGGGCATCACCGAAAAGGCCCTGTCATTTGTCTCTGTCCTACCTCTCCCGGTTCAGAGGTGGTATGCCTCAGAATAGCCGTTAAGTTAGTCATGACTAGCTGAAGTCCCATTCATTTCAATGGGTTCACTCTAAGTTGGGCTTAACGACCCTTTTCAGATGACACGCTAAGCCACCGTGGTTACGCGTTTCGAGCAAAATGTTATGGCTTAGCGTGTTATGTCAACCATGACTTAGCGTGTCTTGTGAACCATTCCTCACCCTGGTGGCTACATAACCCCAGTTTAAACACACTCACTAACCACTTGCTGCAAAAGGGTTAGCGGCCCTAGCCATGGCTTAAGCGTGTCGTCTGAACAGGCCCAGTGTTGGATTTCACCCAAAGACGCCATGCCAACACCTTCCTTCCTCGCCTTCTACCTCTCAAGCTCCCAGATTTAAGCAAATTCCTTTTGTCGAACGGTACTCAAATAAAATGAGGACTTTATAGTTCAACACCACAACCTGGAGACAAACAGAAAGGAGCAGAGATCACAAACCTTGACAGACCAGGTTGCCCGGCTCCCAAACGCCACCCTCTGCTCTCAAAAAGGCCGGCGAAAAAGCGGATCTATAATTATTTCAGCATTTGGAGAATCCAGGAGCAGAAACAACAAAGATCTCCAAGCCTAATGTAATTTCACATTCCAGCCGCGCTTGGTAAAAGAGATTCCAAAGGGTTGGCGGAATCCAAGAAGGAGCATACGGGGAAGGATGGAATTCGTTTTCCAAAATAATAAACACGACGCATACGCAACTTCGCCTCTACGGAACGGCCCACGTCGGAACAAGACGGAGGTGACCCAGGGAATCAGGAACGCTCTGCTCGAGGAGAGTTTGTGAACCTCTCGGTGAAGTTGTCCGAGTTCTTTAGAAACACAAGATTAGCTTGCACCAAAGCGGAGATCCTTCGGAAAAGCTTACGCACATGCGCAGCGTCGGAACGGCATCACCGACTCCGTGTGCCATTTGCAGCACATCGTATCTTCTGGACGGTAAGTATGCTGAGGTGCTGTTTTGGGCTTTTTTGTGGCAGTAAAAAAAAAAAAATCTGAAAGGGTGGGAAGCCGCTTTCTAAGAAAAATAACGTTTTAAACATTTCCTGGAGTGAGACAATCTCACAGAAGCATTGCCAGCAGCTGTCATAACCGTTACTCATGACCAGGGTTTCGTTTGGCATGGAAAAAAGGGGTAGAGTGTGAATCAGACGTTGTGTTAACGCACACGCAAACACACACACACACACACACACACAGAATATATTTTTTAAAAGTGCCCCTGCCTGAATGAGGTACGGAACGACAGCAACGGGAAAAAAAGACGACCGCTGATCGTTGGACGGCTTGATATAGCAACGCAGACGGAGGAAGAGGGGAGACGACGTGAAGGTTTTCATTTTGCGGCGTCGTTTGGTGAATTGCTGAAAAGGAAAAGCTACGGAGGGCTCGATGCTTATTTTAGGTCCTAAAAGTGTCAGTGCGCACCATGGATGTCAAAATATGGCGATGCTGTGCCATGCGTCAAGCAGGGTGAATTTGATTTAAATCACAATTTAAAACACGATTTAAATCACTACTCAGAAAGGTTCGATTTAATCATGTGACTTCCCCCCCCCGCAAAAAAGTGCACTCTATTCATTGAATTTTTTGAAACTCAGCACTTAAAGAGATAATGGGTTGATTCTGTGTACATAGATTTGCAAAGGAACAAAAGGATTGTGATCTCTGCAGACACAAATTCACCGTTTTGAGAACTGTAAAACCAAGCAGCTGTGATAATGTCTTCTACGTAGAAAAATTGCCCGATAATCTTACAGAAACCTCTGGAAGAGCATGACATGGTGAATGGATGAATGGAATTCATTTACCCCCAAAATTGTGAACATTGCATGAATATGCAGCCTCATGCTACATAATTAAAAACGAATCCTTATTTCATGATGAATAACCTTTGGACTATAATGTATCTTAAATAGAAAACTATCCTTAGATAGATTCTTCCTCAAAAAGCATTTTATTAAAAAAAACCCGATTTAAATAATAAAAAACACACACGCTCCTCTTAATCTCCACGAAATGTGTGACACATATCGACTCCAAGGTTTTTAAGGAACTCCTTTGGACAAGATCTCTTAATGGACACCCAACTTCAGAGAGCCTAGCTTCCACCACCATGGCCAACACCTGCTCTTCATCTTCTTTCTCATCGTGGCTGCTACTTGCTTGCGTGGCAGGCCGAGAGCCAGGGAGCCAGGAGGCCGGGGCGTCTCCTTCTCCTTTTCATCAACACCACTGCCTGGGCCAGAACGAGAGGCAGGTGAACAAGCAGGTTGCAATGGGGAACCGCCCTCTCTCAAAATACTAGAACCCGGGGGTCATCGCATGAAGCTGATTGGTGGGCAAAGAAAAGGACTTCACACAACGCATCGTTAAATTATGGAACTCACTACCACAAGATGTAGTGATGGCCACCAATCTGGATGGCTTCAAAAGGGGGTTGGATAAATCCCTGGAGGTGAAGGCTATCCATGGCTACCAGCCCTGATGGTTGTGTGCTATCTCCAGTATTCGAGGCAATAAGCCTGTGTGCCCCAGTTGCTGGGGAACATGGGCGGGAGGGTGCTGTTGCACCATGTCCTGCTTGTTCATCCCTGGCCGACGGCTGGTTGGCCACTGTGTGAACAGAGTGCTGGACTAGATGGACCCTTGGTCTGATCCAGCATCAACGCACTTCTGATGTTCTTATGAGGAGCAATTCCAGGGGGCTGTTGTTAGTGAGCCCCTGCTGAAATGTAGGCCGAGGGCACATGCCCAAACATGCCTACCTTTGATGCTGCCCATGATTGCTCCCACTCACTTGCTAGACAGGCCGAGAGCCAGGGAGTGAGCAGGCCGTGGCAACTCCTGCTCCTCCTCACCACCACCGTGGTCTGGGCCAGAGCGAGAGGCAGGTGGACAATGGCGAAGAAGAGGAGCACGTCTACGGTCAGTTGGCCCACTGGGATGCGGGCCCTTGGCCAGCGCCCAACCGTGCCTACGCTTGGTGCCGTCCCCGACTGATAGCACTACATAACCATTGCTCCTACTGCTCATGGTTCCCGGCCGCATTTCACGGCAGTTCGCTCAACAGGCTGAAAACTAAGGCCATGTATTTCGTCTACTCTGGTCTTCTCCGGCGCTCCAGGAACCGGAGAAACATCTGAAGGATGAGATCATGCCAAGACAGGAAAGGTGGCCTTGAGCTAATTGGATGCCTCCGATGCCTCTCCTCTTGGACAGGGCTTTAACCGCAACGCAGCTGGGCTGGCAGCCGCTCAGACGGAGATCTCACATTAAAGGGGGAACTGAACACACACATGAACGCCACCGCCGAAGAGAGAGAGAGAGACAGAGAGAGAGAAAGCCTCCAGCCGGACCTGTGTATCAAAAGAACTTCGCAGTTACAGGATGGGGGATACTTGGCTCAGCAATACTACAAATGAGAAGGATCTTGGAATTGTTGTAGATCACAAGCTGAATAGGAGCCAACAGTGTGTTGTTGTTTATTCGTTCAGTCATTTCTGACTCTTCGTGACTTCATGGACCAGCCCACGCCAGAGCTTTCTGTCGGCTGTCGCCACCCCTAGCTCCCCCAAGGTCAAGTCTGTCACCTCCAGAATATCATCCCTCCATCTTGCCCTTGGTCGGCCCCTCTTCCTTTTGCCTTCCACTTTCCCTAGCAAGCAAATGCTATTTTGGGCTGCATTAATAGAAGTATAACTTTCAAATCATGCGAGGTACCGGTTCCTCTCTATTCGGCCCTGGTTAGGCCTCATCTAGAGTATTGCGTCCAGGTCTGGGCTCCACAATTCAAGAAGGACACAGACAAGCTGGAGCGTGTTCAGAGGAGGGCAACCAGGATGATCAGGGGTCTGGAAACAAAGCCCTATGAAAAGAGGCTGAAAGAACTGGGCATGTTTAGCCTGGAGAAGAGAAGATGGAGGGGAGACATGATAGCACTCTTCAAATACTTGAAAGGTTGTCACACAGAGGAGGGTCAGGATCTCTTCTCAATCATCCCAGAGGGCAGGACACGGAATAAGGGGCTCAAGTTACAGGAAGCCAGAGCCTGGCTGGACATCAGGAAAAACTTCCTGACTGTTAGAGCAGTACGACAATGGAATTGGTTACCTAGGGAGGTTGTGGGCTCTCCCACACTAGTGGCATTCAAGAGGCAGCTGGACAACCATCTGTCAGGGATGCTTTAGGGTGGATACTTGCATTGAGCAGGGGGTTGGACTCGATGGCCCCTTCCAACTCTGCTATTCTATGATTCTATGAATATCTTACTTTTGCCAGCACTGCCCATATCTTTCAAACATCCGCTTTTTTCGTCACAAGGAGCTTTCAGCCTTAAAGAGCTGAAAGGAAAAGTTTGCAGGAAGCCAAATTCTCCAACCAACACATCCTGCTGCCCTTCTGAACGATCGCATACGCCCAGCTCTGTCCACACAACCTGGAGGCACCGGCATTAAAAGCGGGGAGAGGCGTTTGCAGATTCCAGGATGACCCCCTCTCTTTTTGTCTCAGGAATCCTCATCATTACCCCCCAAAGGGAAAGTTTTCCAACCTCCACGGGAGCCAGGAAGCCATGACAAAGACGTCCGCACGCTAGTTCCTTCATGCAAGGTTCCGTGACGACTCACAATTCTCCTAGTGTTCCAAGAGAGTAATAAGAAGAAAAAGGCAGTCCACTCACCTTGGGGGGGGGGGGATTCCTTTTCGTGTTGGGTTCAAAGCCAGCCAGGCACGGAATCAAAGCAGGCAGCCGATAATACAGCTAAAGCATCTCCAGCCGGTAGGCAATGTCTGGAGAACATCTGTGAGCCTCCTTGATCTTGATGAAAAAAACCTGGGGAGGAGGAAAAAGGGGGGCAGCTTAACCTCCCCCCACCCTCCAGCAACGGAAACAGCTCCACCAAGTCGGCTTTGGTGGTGAGGCCTGGCTGCAACGCTTCCTTTGAAAGCAATAAATAAATAAATATATTATCTGATCGTCGGAGCGACGGTCCCGGAAACTCAGACAAAACAACCGCAAAGATGCTCACCAAATCGGAAAGCGGGTGCAATAGGTTTGCAGCGACGGAAGATTTTAAAGAGCTCAAAGTACCCCCCCACCCGCCAATGATAATCCCGGAGCAGAGATAGACAAGGCACGAGGGAGACAGTGATTTTATCTGAGGGATCAGGCCTTCCTCCGACCCGGTGTTTGGCAGACGTTTTGGACTTCAACCCCCATCATTCCCAACTGGAGCTGATGGGAGGTGAAGTCCCAAACTTTGCTCGAGGAACCAGCTGCCAGGGATGCTTGAGAAACCCGCAAACGGAATCAAATGCGTTCGGATATCTACGAATCCGAACCGTGGATTCTGCAGCAGCCCGGCTTTTTCCTAGTGGCACCGATTCCGCAAATAGGCGGAGCATTTTTTAATTTATTTTTTACTTTTTGGGAATTTTACGCAAATTTAGTTATAGAAAAATATGCAATTTTAAAAACACACACACACACACAACCCAAAACACGGGCCGAAAATGTGCATTCCCCCCATAGGCGAAAGAATGAAAAAGCGCCGTCGAGGGGGGAATTGCAACTTTCGCAAGTGTGGATTTGTGCAAATTCAAAAAATGGGGAAAATGTGATCCTGTCAATGAACGGACACTGGAATAAAATGAAGCTGATAATCTGTGAAACGCAGATGGAACGGATTTTACACAATTTGTACACTCCTACTAGCTCCACAATGTATAGTGTCTCTACACAGGAGGATCTTAAAATGCCCAAATCTGGGACTTTAATCCATAGGGCAGCAAGTTTAGCCTGCAGAAGAGAACACTGAGGGGAGACAGGATAGCACTCTTCAAATACTTGAAAGGTTGTCACACAGAAGAGGGCCAGGATCTCTTCTCGATCATCCCAGAGTGCAGGACACGGAATCATGGGCTCAAGTGACAGGAAACCAGATTCCAGCTGAACAGCAGGAAAAACGTCCTGACTGTTAGAGCGGTATGACAACGGAACCCATGACCTAGGGAGGTTGTGAGCTCTCCCACAAGAGAGGCCTTCAAGAGGCAGCTGGACAGCCATCTGTCAGGGATGCTTGAAGGTGGATTCTTGCATTGAACAGAGGGTTGGACTTGATGGCCTCAGAGGCCCCTTCCTACTATTCTATGATTCCCTGACCTGATTGTCCTCCAGATATGTTGGACTTCAATTCCCCTCACCCACAGTACGGGGATGATGGGAACTGCAATCCAAAACGTTGGGAAGGCACCCGGTTGAGGAAGTAGTTTCCAACTACTTGATAAAGCGGCAGGGGGACCTTTGGCTTGGGGCTGAATCTAACCTTCCCAGATTTGCCAGATGGCCACGCCCCTTTTTCTGACCCCACCCCTTTCCCCAATTTTGGTGGTTTTGTGCAGTTCCCCCACCCCCTTTCTAAACAGCTGAACTACAAGCTGAGTTACCTGGTGTTGACCTATGCCTTTGGGTGCAGATACACAGCAGTACTTGAGAAAGAGAGGAGAGAAAACCTGAACGCACACGGAGTGTTTCAGAGTCCATGGCGGATTGAGAAGACTTTTTTTTATCCTTTGTTTTTAATATATACTTTTAGCCTTTTCTCGGAACTCCTTTGTTGAAACAACGGCTTTTGGGAGAGCTACGGGAATTTTAACAAGTGGATTAAGCAACGCTTGTCCAAACAGCAAGCGAACTAGGTTTTGCAAAGGAAAGTCCCACTTCGAGGGAGGCTTCCAAATCCAACTTTTCTTCTGGTGGTGGTGGGGGAACGGGGGACGGTTACAGACTTGTGTGGCAAGGGGTAAGTCCCTTTCAGCTGGCTCCTTTCTGGGAAGGAAAGGTTGCGGCGTTCCGAGAAGCCAACACAGCTGTACGGATCAAACTTATGCCACCCTCCCCGTTCACAGAGAGGTTATGGGACCCCCGCCACGTAGAAAGCTAGCATGTCAGCAAGAGACGCTGGTGTAGAACGCGTTTGCAGAACCTCTATCACGGGGTATGCATCTGCCCCACTAGGATTCCAAATTGGCCCGTTGGGGGTTTTCGGGGGGGGAATGCCCCCCTTCCTTGGCCCAACCCAAAAGAGCCCTGCTGGATCAAGTCCAAGGGTCCATCTAGTCCGGCATTCTGTTCATGTAGAGGCCAACCAGTTGCCCACGGGAAACCCACACGCAGGATCTGAATGCAACAGCACCCTCCTGCCCACGTTCCCCACAACCGGTGGACATACTGCCTCTGATCTGGGATCAAGCCTATAGCCATGAGGACTAGTAGCCATTGATAACCTTCGGGGTTGATGGGAACTGTTCGGGATGCAGGTTTCACAGCCCTAGGAAAAACTCCACGTTTTGCAAACAGTCCTGGACTCAGGGCTATTTTTGCCTGACAGCTACAATTCAGAGGCCATCTGTCCAAGGACCACTTAAGACCAGCTTTCTAGTCCCTGGTGAGACCGGACAAGCCTTCCACCTTGCATCAAAATCAGCTTTGCAACGATCTGCACGCCAGGAGGGAAAGGCAGTAAAAATTGGGGAATTTTACATCATGCAACCCCTGCCCATATGGCTCGACTAAAAAAAGGTTAAAATTGCTCCCCCATCCTCTCGCTTTGTCACACACACACACACAGAGCCAGCGTGGTATAGCGGTTAGAGCACTGGACTGGGACTTGCGTTCGAGTCCACTCTCAGCCATGAAGCTCACTGGGTGACTTTGGGCCAGTCCCTGACTTTCAGCCTAACCTACCTCACAGGGTTGTTGGGGGGGGGGCGAAGAGAAATTGAGAGGAGTACATACATTGCCTTGAGTTGCTCAGAGGAGCAAAAGCAGGATATAAATATGATATCAATCAATTAATCATCCCGCAAAGCACTCTGGAAGAAAAACAGACATACCCAGCACAGAAGACAGCATATGCACCTGCGGCGATCAGAGGTGGGTTAAAGAAAAAGAAAAGGTGTTACTTTGAGTTGCAAAAAGCTAACTCCTAGGAAATAACCCCCCTATTTGCAGAAGGAGCCTGATAAATGCAAAACCAAGTAGTAGGAATAGTAGTAAGACACCTCTCGGGTAAGGAGGCGAGCGCCAGAGAAAAGGGTGCACGCGGCAGAAAACTGGTGGCAATTTCGAGTTCTGTGTTATGATCTGAGCTGGAGAGAGAGAGAGAAAGAGCAAGCGAAACTTTGAAAACATTATCCAGAGCGGTGGAAAAACCCCTTCCACGCTCCAACAACACAGGAAACTGAAGTAGCGATTAATCACCCAAGCCCCAGATGCAAGCCAAGGTGAGGGCTCCTGCGATTGGGACCTCTCCCCGTTACCGGGGGTGGGTGGGCGGGAAACAGAGCAATTCCACCCCCCGCCAACCAATCTGTAAGGAGAAAAGAAAGAGATAAGACTTCTCTCTGTGGTGTCCGGCAAGTTTCAAAACAGCCGCTGGCAGAGGGGACTGGTCAGCCCAGCCAGAATGGGACGGAAAGACACTGGCAGTTTTTCCTCTGCTCAGAACAGACTGTTCTTTTTAAAAAAGGGAGAAAGGAGGCGGTCAGGAAACATCACCCTGGGGATGTTGCATAAACGGGTTGGTCAACCAGCGTTTTCCCAAACTTCTGGGAGCACAAATTTGCCTTATTATTATTATTTTCATTTGATACCCCTCAAACATTTTACCTGCGTTTTGGGTGCCAAAATCACCCTCCCAGCATTTTCGCACAAGTTCGATTTGCAGAGCAGCGAATCCCAAGGAACGGAGACTCTCAGAGAAACACAGTGGGTAACCTCCACTCAATCTGGGAAGTTTTTTTGTTTTTTTTTCCAGGAACTTCACCTCTCCAGCATAATATTAGTAATAATAATATTGATTTGATACCCCTCAAAAAATAACTTGCGTGCATTTTGGGTGCAAAAAACACCTTCCCAGTGTTTTGGCACAAATCCCAAAGAACAGAGACTCTCAGAGACACACAACAGGCAACCTATGCTCAATCTGGGAAGGTTTTTGCAGGATCTTCGTGTCTCCCTCATAATATTAGTAATCATAATAATACATTTTTTCGATTCTAAGATGCACTTTTTTCCCCATATAAACATCTCTAAAAATGGGGTGCGTCTTAGAATCGCGGGTGTGTCTTACGTTTTTTTTTTCTGTTGGTAGTACTGAAATTAGTGTACGTCTCACAATCGAAAAAATATGGTCATAATAATTTGATACCCCTCGAAACATTCACGTGTGTTTTGGCACAAGTTCGGTTTGTAGAACGGTGAATCCCAAAGAACGGGGACTCTCACAGACACACAACAGGCGACCTCTGTTTAACATGGGAGTGTAAGGTACACTGAATTCCAGAAAACACAGTGAAGCAAACTCCATGTTAGGCTTTATTAGAAAAGGATTGAGAATAAAACCACCACTATCATACTGCTTTCAAACAAATTTATGGTGCGACCACACTTAGAATACTGCGTGCAGCTCTGGTCACCGCATCTAAAAAAAAAAGACGGGAAAAGTGCAGAAAAGGGAAACTCAAATGATGAAAGGGCTGGAGCATCTCCCCTATGCGGGAAGGTTACAACAACTGGGATTGTTTAGCTTGGAAAAAAGGAGGCTGAGGGGAGACGTGATAGAGGTGTACAAAATCATGCATGTGGATGTGGCGAGGGAGACATTTTTCGCCCTCTCCCATAATACTAGAACGCAACGGGTCGTATCCCATGAAGCTGTCCCAAGACAGATCAAAGGAAGTCTTCCTTCAGACAGCGCACAGTTAAACTATGGAACTGGCTGCCACAAGACGTAGTGATGGCCACCCGTTTGGATGGCTTTAAAAGGGGATTAGATGAATTCCTGGCAGAGAAGGCTATCCGGGGCTACTCATCCTCACGGCTCTATGCTAGTATCAGAGGCAGTATGCTACTATACACCAGTTGTTGGGGAATGTGGGTGGGAGGGTGCAGGTGCACCTGTGACCTGCTTGTGGGTTCCTCGTCGACAGCTGACTGGCTACTGTGTGAACAGAGGGCTGGACTAGATGGACCCTTGGTCTGGTGCAGCATCAGGGCCCTTATATTCTTAGCAGGGCCGGCACCAGACTATATTGCGCCCTAGGCAGGCGCGTTCTGAAGCCACCCCCCCGCTCGCTCACTCACTGCTCCCCCCCGCCCGCTCCGGCTCCCCCCTCGCTCACACACTCCGGCTCCCCCCTTGCTCGCCCACTCACCGCCCGCTCCTGGCTTTGAAGCCAGGACGCTGGGGTTGGGGGGCGGGGCAGAGGCTTTGAAGCAGCGCGCCCGGAAGTGGCTTCCTGGCGCGCCGTACTGAAGCCTCCGCCTCCAACCCCAGCATCCTGGCTTCGAAGGAGCCAGGACGCTGGGGTTGGGCGGCGGCTGGGGCGGCGGCTTTGGAACAGCACACCCGGAAGCTGCTCTAGGAGAGTGGCTTCCGGGTACGCTGTTCGGCGCCCTCGTTTACTTGGCGCTCTAGGCGGCCGCCTGAGTTGCCTCTATGGCAGCACCGGGCCTGATTCTTAGGCAATTATAGAAGCTCCACCCTAGCCCCGATGCCAAAAGAAAAGCGGGCCCAGTTTGCACCCCTCCGAAGGGGAGAACGCACCTAGAGAACATAAGAAATGCCCTGCTGGATCAGACCAAGGGTCCATCTAGTCCAGCACTCTGTTTTCCACAGCGGCCAGGGACCAACAAGCAGGACATGGTGCAACAGCACCCTCCCGCCCATGTTCCCCAGCAACTGGTGCACACAGGCCCACCGCCTCAGATACTGGAGATAGCACACAACCATCAGGGCTAGTAGCCATGGATAGCCTTTCCCTCCAGGGATTTATCCAACCCCCTTTTAAAGCCATCCAAATGGGTGGCCATCACGACATCTTGTGGTCGGGAGTTCCACGGTTGAACCCTGCGCTGCGTGAAGAAGTATTTCCTTAAGCTATCTTGTCGGTCAACGCCTTCCGCTCAGAGCTCTGGCACCCGTGCGTTTCTGTTCCGCCCTGTTCAGCTTCCTTGCTATTATCACTCGTTCAGGACTCCTTGCTCTCTCACACATGCCCATCACCAGGGCGGTCCCCTAAATACGTATCGGGGTAATCATACAGACAGGCTCCTTGGGAGCTTGAGGGCGGAGGGCCAAAGAGAAAATGCAACAGCAAAGAGAGAGAGAGAGAGGGAGAGAAAAGACAGCTAATAGGCCTCAACTCACGTGTTACTGACTAGGAATTGACCAGAAACAAAAAGGCAGCAAAGGATGCAACCCTATGCATGTTGAAATTTCAGGGCTTTTGGGTTGTTGTTTTTTAATCTAAATAAGCACCTGAAAGAACGTTTGCTATCAGATTGTGGCAATACCCAAGGGATATGCCCAGGTCATAATGCAATTCACCTGCCACTGAAGCACCTCCTCCTTCTCCAGCAAGCCTGTAAGCCTCTGCCAAAGGAAGTGAGGCAGGCGGCTACCAGGAGCAGGGCCTTCTCTGCTGTGGCACCCCGGCTGTGGAATGAGCTCTCTAGAGAGGTTCGCCCGGCACCTACCCTCTACCCTTTCCAGCGCCAGGCGAAGACCTTTCTATTTCGCCAGTATTTTAACCTTTTACCATCTTAGCCTTTTAACTTTGCAGTTTTAAATCTGTTATTTTTAAACGTCTCAGTTTTATTCTGGTTGTACTTTTTTATATTGCGGTTTAACTTTGACCCTTTAAAGTGTACTTCGTGGTTTTATTTTTTGTGAATCGCCCAGAGAGCTTCAGCTACTGGGTGGTACAGAAATGCAACAAATAAATAAATAAAGTTTCTAGCTCTCATGGAATTAAGCTTGAAAGAACACTTGGAAATGCCTGCTGAACTCTTCGCAGCCAGGAAAAGTTGCTGAATAGAAAGTTTGCGTCCCATAACTCGTCCTATTCTAACATGTTGCCCCAACATTCTTTTTTTTTTTAAAAAAATAAATCTTTACTCGTAGTACCAGTATGCAGCAATAGTACAGTAAAAACTCTAAGCAGTTTGCTAGGAAAAACCTGAAGTCCAAAAAGACATATAAACACAATGCTAGAAACATTTCAACTTTAAGCAAGCGTTACAATCAAGAGAAACCGCAAAACAAGACTGCAAAATGGAGCACTGTTTATAATCATAACGTACAGCTATTTATAATGAGCATGTAATTGTCGCAATGCTCCTCCATTTAATCGTGGAAGCAAATCTCTTCCACCTCCCCACCAAATAAGTTTATGCAACAGGGAAGGGGAAAGAATGGGGTTATGAGATTTACCCAACTTGCAGAATTTCACTTTTTCTGGTGGGGAATGTAACGTTCTGTGTCAGAGCAAATTTGCGCAAAATAACCCTCCCCACCCGCAAGTATTGCTTTCACCCTGCTAACTGAAAAAACCTGCTGTCCCACTGTCCGCCAAGACAACCATCACTTATTGAGTTTCACCAGGGACTGCATTCTTCCTCCTCCTTACGTAACGCGCACGCTCTCTCCCTCGCACACATAGACACACAAACACAGCACCGCCCTAGAGCCGCAGGGATTCATTGCCAAGTCAGGTTTCGGGCCATCAATTCGCAGGCATGGCTTAAAAGGAGAGCTAGGCGTGCTAAATCACAGCCTTTGGTACACAAGGCAGGGAACGTGCGTTCGTGTAATCCAGGCCAACAATCGTCACGTGCGTTTCGGCAAGGGAGCAATCAGCTCCGGCTACCTTACGCCTCTGTTGGGCTATCTGTCCATGTGGCTCAGTGTGGTCTAAGCCCGGGGAAGGGGGGGGGAGAAAGTGTTTGGGACTTCAATTCCCAGCAGTCTTGGCCATGCCAGCAAGGGATTCTGGGAGTTGGAAGTCCAAAGTATCTGGAAACCTGCCTACCCCTCTTTTGCGTCTCCGCCCACTCTCCCATGTTGCTCTAGGCTCGGGGGAGGGGAAAGCCCCCTGAGTGCTTTATTTTGTACATATTACACACTGTCACTCTCATGTCCTGCTTGTAGGTCCCTGGTCAACAGCTGGCTGGCCACTGTGTGAACAGAGTGATGGACTAGATGGATCGAGTGGGGGGTTGGACTAGATGGCCTTAGAGGCCCCTTCCAACTCTACTATTCTACGATACTATGATTCTATGACCCTTGGCCTGATCCAGCAGGGCTCTTATGTTCTTAACCCCAAGCCTGCCCGGGGGCTGGATGCAGCCCCCCGCCCTTGCCAAGAGTGAAGTTTCCCAAGCTGTTTTACTCTGTACAGCACCATGTACATTGATGGTGCTATATAAATAAATAATAATAATAATAATGAATGATAGAAATTGTAGTCCAAAACACCTGGCAATCGCTGGGTTTGGGAAGGGAGAAAGCAGACAGACCCGGTTAATCATTGAGCAACACAAAAAGTTCAGGCTGACTGGGCAAAGCCTCTGGGACAAAAGAAAGCCCCGTCATGATTTTTAAAAATCTCTTTTCTTAAAAAGAAAAGAAAAAAGAGAGGGTACTGGAAAGCAAAGCAGAGGCATTTATGATTATTTTTAAAAAATGGGAGTTGGGAAAACAATCATTAACACGGCGGACTTTTCTCCAGAAATCCAGCTGGAGCGAGACAAAGACTTTCTTTTTTAATTTTTTGCATGACATTTCGGAAGCCGGTCAACATGACGCTGCCGCCAGAGCGATTTCCTACATGACAACGTGTTCTTACATGGAAGTCTGGAATTCTGCTTCTTCTATTTATTTTTTGGTGGCGTCTGGATGAGCAGCTGCAGAACCATTCTTTTTTAAAAAAGGGGGCTGGGTTTCCTAGCACTTCCAAGACCAAACTGAGAGACAGTGCGGCAGAGCGGTTAGAGCGTTGGGCTGGGAATTGGGAGATCCAGGGTTCAAGCCCCCACCCGGCCGTGAAGCTCACTGGGGGACTTCAGGGCAGTCACTGACTCTCAGCTTAACCAACCTCACAGGGTTGGTGTGAAGATAACAATGGAGAAGGATCATCCCTGCCTGCATGTATACAATCCAAAGAGACGTGACACACAAGGAAATAGGGAAGCAGAGGGAAGAGGAAAAAGATAATAAATGGTTCAGCATGGCGGGTGGAAGGACCAAAATGACTTACAAATAATGCCTGCACCCAGACAAATTCCTGAAGAAGAGGGCTATCAATGGCTACTAGTCGTCATAGTTCTATGCTACCTCTAGAATCAGAGGTAGTAAGCCTGTGTTCACCAGTTGCTGGGGAACATGGGCAGGAGGGTGTTGTTGCACTCAAGTCCTGCTTGTGTGTTTCCTGTTGACAATTGGTTGGCCACTGTGTAAACAGAATGCTGGACTGGATGGATCCTTGGTGTAATCCATTAGGGCTCTTCTTCAGGAACAAACCATGGGTTAACCGCTGGGTCATATAGCCCCTAAACAACCCATCAGTCTGGGTTCGGATGTCATGGTCAGCAGGAGTAAATGCAGTAAATGTGGACAGCCAAGTAAATGCAGAAGAGGCGTGCGTACTCTCTCCTGCTCATGCACGTCAACCCATCAGCTTTTAAACCGATGGGTTGTCATTGCATGCGAACTGCCGGCAGGCTTACAATCTAAAAAAAAGACATGACAAGGGAGGAAAAAGGGAAGGGGAGGGTAGAGGAAAAAGAACACGTTCTTTCAGCAAGGCTGGAGGAATGGCCTCGCCTCCTCCCTTCAGTATGGCCGCTGGAATTATTTTGGCTTTCTTTTACAGGGGAGTTCCACAGGGCAGCCGTGTCAGCCTACCACAGGGGGAAAAAAATAACAAGACTCTGAGCTGTGACTCCTTTGGCTTTCTCCCCCGCCTCCCTTCGCCGCCGAAGGCCGGGCCATTAAGCCTTGGCTACGCAGCCGGTTAACTTGGAAGGTGACTCAGCCAATGGCTCCCAGCAGGCAGATGGGATTGTGGGTTAACTGGTCTTTTGCGGGTGGTTCGAATCAACAACAGGAAACCAAAACAAACATGTTTGAGGAAGGTGCAGAAGCAACCTCGTGTTGTGCTTCTCACAGCATGGAAGATGGCCCGCTTTTTAAAACACACACACGCACACACCAAGGCATGCATGGATCGGGGGAGCTGGCGCTTGAACACTATGTGAGCACCGCCGAAAAAAACTCTCGCGATAGTACGAGAGCACACCAATTCCCCCCAAACTGGCCGCTTCCAGATGTTTTGGACTACAATTCCCAGCATGCTGCGGAGGCTGCTGGGAAGTGGGAGACGCAAACATTGGAAAAGCGCCATGTTGGAATGACACAATTGTGTTTCATAGAATCCCCGAAGTTTGATGCAGCGCCTCTGTGCGGTTTGCAAAGCCATTTTCTGTTTAAAGTCCCTCCCCCCCCCACGCCCCATTCTTCACTCGAGTTAATTTTGCACATTTTGGGATTCGCAAGTATAAAAAGCTGCTGCAGTTATCCAAACAGATACACAAACACAGGTCAAACGTGTGTCCTTTGTGTTACTACAAATAATAGTAATAACAATAATATACCGGGACAGAACAATTCATACGGACAAGACAATACCCTGCAACTGACCAAACATAACAGTTATAGACAAAAAAGAAAAACACGCATACCTCGTCAACATAGCAATACCTAATGACAAATATGGGAAAAAGAGGAAAAGAGAAATATACACCGCTGGCTATCAAAGTTAAAGAACTATAGTAACAGGAAAAGGTCAGAATTATTCCATTAGTCACATCAGTGGCAACACATCAAAAAACTATACAAGGAAACCTTCAGAAACCGAGCCTACCAAAATACATCCATACCAACATCCAGAAAGCAGTCGTATTTAAATGATCCTCAATGGCCAGGAAATTCCTGAATCAGTAAATGACAGCAGGATTTGGCAAAGCCCATTACGTCCATCTAGAAAAACCCGCTATGAGCGAGAAAAGAGAGAGAGAATAATAACAGCAGTAATGAACTGAATAGGCATTTTGCAGTGGCCACGCAATTCAGAAAGGGAAGCTACCTTTGTATAAAGGTCACCTAAAGAAAACTGACACACTTGCCCCTGAAATTTGGCTTAAACGTGCAATCCTATGCCTGTTGAGACAGAAAAAAGTCCTACAGTACCCCGTGCTGGCTGGGGAAAGCTGGGAGCTGTAGGATTTTTTTTCTGTCTGAACAGGCATAGGATTGAACCCCGAAATTTATTTATTTTTGAAAAGGACTTCGTGCCAATTTGGGGAACAGCAGATTTAGGACATCAGCTTCCATGGATCTGATGACGCGGGCCTAGCCCACGAAAGCTGATGCCACGAACCTGAGTCGCCTTTTTACGCCGCAACAGAATACTTTGTGGAGTTTGCTGTGGCACACTAATACATCTACCTTGCCAGAATTTATATTTTAAATGCTGCAGATGGGAGGCAAAGATGCAATGTTTTCATTCTGCCCCTGGCTTTTAGAATCATAGAATCGCAGAGTTGGAAGGGGCCTACAAGGCCATCGAGTCCAACCCCCTGCTCAATGCAGGAATCCACCCTAAAGACACCCTGAGACAGGCGGCCCATTTCTACACTTGCTCCTTGACGTATTTATCCCGCTCTTCCCCTTGGAAGCCCAGCTGGCTTACGTTTGCCCGTTTTGGACTACAACCCCCATCAGCCCCAGCTGGCCAACAGATGACTGCAAGTGAAGTCCAGGGAAATGCATTTGTGTGGTGGTCCACACGCGGCAAATCCCAAAGACTGCAAGATTTTCTAACTTAAAGCAGAGGTGATCGTTTTTAAAGTCTGATTTCAGGCTTTGAGGAAAAAGCAGGTCGGGACGGCACATACTGCTGCTAAGCTGTCTTTATCATTTTTGACACTATTCAGACAACTGAAAGAGAAAGCAAGTCAACTTGGGTGCACAACACAGTTAAATACCGTAGTGCAGGCGTGGGCAACCTGTGGTCAAAATCCGACCTTTTTGGAGTTCTCCCGAAGGCGACACTCTCTTTTCCTGGCCACGCCCCCTTCATTTGGTGATTTCCCAGAGTTCTCACTGACCTCGCCTATTCTAAAAGCTTGAACCACTTCTCCTAAGACTTAGTGACTGGTAATATTTATTTATTGATTGCATTTCTATACCGCCCAATAGCCGAAGCTCTCTGGGCGGTTCACAAAATTAAGACAATTCAAGTATAAAACAACAGTATAAAACCATAATATAAAATACAATAAAAAAGCACAACCAAGATAAAAAAATAGCATTATTTAAATATTTCAATAAATAAATATTTAATTTATTTTTAAATAAATAAATAATTTATTTATTGCACTTCTATACCACTCAATCGCCGAAGCGCTCTGAGCGGTTCACAAAAACCAAAATCACAGAGTACAACCTAAAGTGCGATACTTAAACCACAATATATTTTTTAAAAAAATGCATTATCAAAGTGTTGATTGATTGATTGATTGATGGATTGCTTTTGTATACTGCCCCATAGCCGAAGCGCTCTGGGCGGTTCACATAAGATAAAAACACTTAAAAACAATATGCAAAGATTAAAAACCACAAAAAGAAGCAAAATACACATACATTTAAAACCACTATAACAACATTAAAAGTACAGTATAAAAGGACACCCAGAATAAAACTGCGCAGCAATGCAGAGATTTAAAACACAAATGGGAAAAAAAACCTAGCAAAGTTACAAGATTAACTCTCCAAAAATCTCCGGGGGAAAGAAATGTTCAGAAATTTTCTCTCCTCCCCCCCCCCCCACGATTTCCCCATGATTCTTTTCCAGGCCTTCACATCTCAAGTCCCATCTTCAAAGGCCCCCCAAACCTACCTCAAGAATTGAACCGCTGAAAGCAAAACCTGCCATTTTCACAAGAGAGGAGCTACAGAAATGTTCTCCAGGTGCAAATTAGCGGAGATCTCTCAAACTACCTATATCACCCATGTTAACAGAAGTTTCTTCTTATATTACTAAAAACTGTCAGCTCAAAGTACAATTAGGTTGTTAAAACCAGTGTGGGGGGCGTGTGGCATAGTGGTTAGAGCACTGGACTGGGACTTGGGCGATCCGAGTTCTAGTCCTCACTCGGCCATGAAGCTCACTGGGTGACTTTGGGCCAGTCAACGGCTCTCACCCTCACCTACCTTACAGGGTCGTTGTGAGGATAAAACGGAGAGGAAGAGGGTCACATGTGCCGCTTGGAGCGCCTTGGAAGAGGAAAAAAGGCAGGATAGAAATGGAATAATGAACCAAATAAATGCTGTTTTATTTTGTTTTTTAAAAAAACCTCAGAATCTGTGGGCAGGAAACTGACACAGGATTAGTCACAGTCCTAAAGACACAAAGACAGACCGAGAAAGGCCGTCCAAGAACGGACAGCAACGGGGATTTATGCTCCTATCATAAGTCGGGAATTTGCACGGAGGGGGAACTCCCTTTTCCCAATTCCAACATTCCTGCTGATGAAGCAGGAGGCCAGAAATGCAGCCGTCAAACCCATCTAGAGAGGAACGCCTGAGCCAGACACACACTCTGAAACACTTCCTCCGGCGAAAAGAGGCACCATCACGGCCCGCTTTCTACCCCAAGAGAGAAATGAGCATGTACCACCTTCTCTGCATTCACCCGGCCCGCTTGCTACCTGCTTATTTCTGGATGCGCCGTTAAATGCCGCGGGGTTTGGCGTTTTTAATTCTGGGCTTTATACCTGCAACACAGTCTTCCTACCAGAGTCCGCGCTGGGGACGCTGGAGAACTCCGCAACGGATCCGAATGGGTTCGGATTTCTACAAATCCCAGCTGCCCATTCCACAGGTTTTTCCAAGTCACACGGTTTCCCAGGGCCGGTTTTTCACATCTGTGCAAGTGGAACGAAATTCTGGTGGTTGTTTTTTTTTAAAAAAACACCAATTCAGTCAATGAAAAGATGGCAGATTGAATTATTATTTGAATTATATTTGAATTATTATTATTATTTATTGCATTTATATCCCATCTTTTTCCTCCAAGGAACCCAAGGCGGCATACCCTCATCTTCTCCATTTTATCCTCACAACAACGGCTTGGAACCACCGCACCTGACGGAACACCTCTCCCGACATGAACCTACCCGTACACTGCACTCAACATCTAAGGTCCTACTCTGAGGGAAGCTTAGAGGATGGCAACAAGGGAGAGGGCCTTTTCGGTGGTGGCCCCCCCAATTGTGGAACGATCTCCCCGATGAGGCTCGCCTGGCACCAACATCGTTATCTTTTCAGCGCCAGGTCAAGACCTTTCTCTTTTCCCAGGCATTTAACAGCATATGCTGATTTTATAACGGACCCGAGAATAGTTGATTCAAATGGATATTGTTGTTTCTATACTTTTAGCGGTTTTAAATTTTGTACATCTGTTTTAATGTTCATTGTTTTTAACTTTTGTAAACCGCCCAGAGAGCTTCAGCTATGGGGTGGTATATAATTAAATGAATAAATAAACCCTGTGAGGTAGGCATTCAAGAGGCAGCTAGACAACCATCTGTCAGGGATGCTTTAGGGTAGGTTCCTGCATTGAGCAGGGGGTTGGACTCGATGGCCTTGTAGGCCCCTTCCAGCTCTGCTATTCTATGATTTTATGATTCTAGGTTAGATTAAGAGTCTACGACTGGCACGAAGTCACCCAGTGGGTTTCCATGGCCGAGGGGGGACTAGAACTCGGATCTCCCAACTCCCAGTCCAACACTTTAGCCACTACGCCACACTGGCTCTCACTACATCCCACTGGCTCTGATTGGCGCTTTCAGGTGTCTCAGCTGCTGTGCCCATCTTAAAAACAGAATACGCAAATTGCACACAAGCCGAAAAGAAAGAAAAATGTGCTTTTCTGGCCATATTTATGACGATGAAAACTCTTAACCCAGCCTTCAGGACAAGGGCACAGAAGAGAGGACAGCACATCGGGGTCAGTGTTCACAGCCGCCACACTATTTAGTCTGGGAGAAGAGAACTTGGCGTGAGGGAAGAAGATGTACCGTACATCACAACATGAGTGCAGACGGAGAAAGGGAAGAGAAACAGAGAACAGGGACTCATTAAGAAATCATCAAAAGCATGCCCTCCATGAGTGCATTGCTACCCACGGGCACCATGCTGCTGAATATAAACGGATACGCCGACGTCAGTTGAAAACATTGCCTCCATTTTCTGAAAAAGGAAAGGAACCTCTCATGCAAGCACTGAGTCATTACTGACTCTTGGAGGGACGCCAGCTTTTGCTGACGTTTTCTTGGCAGGCCTTATAGCGGGGTGGTTTGCCGTTGCCTTCCCTGGCCGTGATTACCTTTCCCCCAGCTAGCTGGGTACTCAATTTTACCGACCTCAGGAGGATGGAAGGCTGAGTCGACCCGAGCCGGCTGCCTGAGAACCAGCTTCCGCTGGGATCGAACTCAGGCCGTGGGGAGAGTTTCAGCTGCAGAAACTGCTGCTTTACCGCTCTGCGCCACACGAGGCTCATCTCCATTTTCTAATCCCTGGGTATTTCCATGAGGACTAGAAAACTGATTGTTTAAAAAATGGCAACCTTCCCCACCCAACGCATCAGGATGACAAAGTATTTGATTCAAAGCCTGCATAATCTTGCGCTTTGGAACCCACGAGCGAAGAACCCAGTTTATGGATCGAAGGGAAAGGAAATGCATTAAAGTACAAGTGCTCTTCGAAAGCCACCGAAGATCAACACCTCGCCGCCACCGCTTAAGAAAGACGGTGCGTTTCCTGTCGGTCCCGCAAGGAAGGAGAACCAAGAAGGGGCCAGAGATCAGTAGTAGCGCCCCTGCTTTGATCGATTCCCCGGTGAAACAATTTTTCTATGAAGAAAGGCCATAATATTTGAGGTGCTATTTTTTTTAAAAAAAAGGTGTGGGGGGGAGAGACACCCCGTTAAGGCTGATAAGATGCTGCACGATCTCATATCATACTACAACCCACGGTCCCCCAATGAAGTGAAGGGCGGGAGACTCAGGATACACAAACACGTGGTTGAACTGTGGAACTCTGTGCTGCAAGATGTTGCGATCACGGCCACCAACTTCAACGGCTTCAGAAGGGGACAAGACGAGTTTGTGGAAGGGGAAAAGGCTATCAACGGATACAACGCCCAAGACAGCACGCGCCTGAAGACTGTTTGGTGCGAGACAGCGTTCGTGTGCTGCTCAGGGGCGCCCCGGAGGCCTCTGTTTGCTGGACTCGAGAGACCTTGGGTCTGACCCAGTAGCGGTCGCCTTGTGTCAAACGGCCACGCAAGCCCTGAAAGCAAACAGGGCAAACGACACGCACATGCCTGGAACTGCACACGGCGCACCGGACAACAGCGCTTTGGAAGATGCATTAGGCCAGGTGAGTTTCAAGGGTGGGAAAACCCATGTACTGTGCTGATCATTCGCAGTTCTTTGGCGTTAGGAAACGAGGTCGGGACTGGCACACAGAGAGAGGGGGGAGGAGAGAGAAACAGAGAAACTCCTTTCATTTCCTGGTAACCAGTTGCCTTATTACTTATCTTGTTGTCAGCCCCGGGACAAGACAGGCTGTTCTCTGATTCTCAGACAAAGGCCCTCCTCTCCGGGTGGTTTCAACGCCTCCCCTGCCGAACCCTGAAGCGTCAAGACAATCTCCCTGCGTCTCCCCCGTAATACCCAGGCTCAGGGTACAAAGGAAAGAGGATCCAGGCTTGCACATGTGCATAGCGGGAGCAAAAGCTTCCCCCAGAAGCATTTATTATTTTATTTTATTTTATTTTATTTATTTATTACACTTATATACCGCCCCCATAGCCAGGGCTCTCTGAGCAGTTTACAGAAATTCTAAATTTAAGATAAAAACCGAGTATACAAAATTTAACATTCTAAAACACAGAACATACACACATAAAGCATTAAAAACACATCTCTGGAGGACCCTAGATTTATGTGCAAGCATTGTGCATGTAGCATTCTTTTTGTGTGTGTGTGTGTGGATTGCTGTGAAATCGCCAGCAATCCAGCTCTAAGCGCCCTTCCTTCTTTCGGAGATGTTTTTTTACTCGGGTGAACCAAAGACACATGATGCTCTCTCTCTCTCTCTCCCGAGCAGCGCACCACTGCTGCTCGGGTTGACCTTTGGCTGGGAAGTGTTCCTTGGAGTACGTGCTAATCATCCCAGCTTGGCCAATAAAAGGAACGAGGTTCTCTCGCTCAAAGCCTCCGGCGAATCGCGCGGTGGCAATTACTGGGCGCCCTCCTAACCCTTCCACTGTCATTTTCTCATGGGAGGAATGCTCCTCTCCATCGCTGCGTCCGGACAGTCCCCCGCCCCCCGGAGGGAGTAAGATAGCCGCTGTCCTTTGCAACGCCAGGTTGGTGTCAGAGCGAAAGAACGCCGGACTCTTTGGCGAAGGCGCCGAGATTTTAGACCTTGGCAAGGCAGGGAAACGTCTCCTGGTATTCCCAGGTTTTTTAAACACATAAAGCCACCCTTGAGAAGAGGAGAGAGGAATTCGTAGCCTAATGGCTGTTGGATTCCAATTCCCATCAGCCACAGCTGCCATAAACTGCAGGCAAGTACATTATTGGTGCTATATAAATAAATAATAATAATGATGGGAATTCCAGTCCCACCTTCCCCCACCTGTGGCCCTCTGGAGGTTTAGGACTTCAACACCCATCAGCCCCAGGAAGCAGAGGAAGTAGTCAGGAATTCTGGGAGTTGTCTGGAAGGAGATTGATGATTATCACGTCCTTCCCCAACATGGCTCCCTCCAGACGTTTTGGACAACAACCCCCAGAATTCCTGACCACTTCCCATGCTGGCTGATGGGTTTTGAAGTCCAAACCATCTGGAGGGCAGCCGGTTGGGGAAGAACGCAGCCCAACACCATCTGGACACAGAGGTCAATCAGTCCACCATGCAAGGCTGTTGTATCGCAGGTGGCAATCCCATCCGGGGTCTGTTCAGACAACACGCTAAAACACGGTTAGGCCGCTAACCGTTTCCCAGCAAATGGTTCGTGAGCGTGTTTAAACCGTGGTTAGGTAGCCGCCACGGTTAGGACTGGTCCACATGACATGCTAAGATAACATTTAGCTCAAAACGCTGAACCAATGTGGGTTAGCGTGTCATCTCAACAGGGCCAATGGCTGGCTTGCCTCACAAGTCCGTAGCCATGATGCCGGTGTGGCCAACCACGTGCCCTCCAGATGGGCAACACCCATAATCCCGGAGGGCAACTCCCATAATCCTGACCTCTGCCCCCGCAGGCTGGGAATTGCAGTCCAAAACGTCTGAAGGGCATTGGGTAACCTACCCTTGCACTACGCAGTATTGGAAAAGTGTTCATTTCTTCCTAGCAGATGTTAGCAGCTGGCACAAACCAAAAGGGAAGCTAAGTGTGTGCGCTTGTGCGCATTTTAACAAAATACATTTTCAAGGTATATAGAAAGAAACGGGGCTCTAACATTTATAATCGATTCCTCTAACTCATTTATTTTTTGGGTTAAAATCTTTCTGGGCTGCCTCTCAAGGCAGAAGACCTCCCAAAGCAAATACTATAGGGGTGAGGAAGCTTTTAGCCCACAGGCCAAAATCCGTTTGGGAGACGCTCTGGGGGAGCGCAGTCCAGAGGCGGGGCAAAAGGGGTGGAGTCAAAATATAAAAAGTCCAGCTTTGTTTAGCTTTCATCTCCTACGGCCAGTTGCTAAAACTTAGGAGAGGCGTTGCAAGTCCTTAGAATGGGGGAAATCTGCAGAAAAGCCGAGGAACTTCTAAACCAGCCTTCCTCAACCTGGGGCGCTCCAGATGTGTTGGACTACAACTCCCAGAATGCCCCAGCCAGCTCTGCTGGCTGGGGCATTCTGGGAGATGCAGTCCAACACATCTGGAGTGCCTCAGGTTGAGGAAGGCTGTTCTAAACCATCAGTGGTCAGGGGCTACCCTCTAAGGAAGGCCAGTGGGCTGGGTGCAAGGTAGCCCACCTTGCTCTACTTAATCAAAGCAATAATAATAATAAAAAAGGTTTCAGTAGCAGGAAGGTCTCCAAGTCCGGCAGACAAGAATGCAAACGTTCCTAATGCAAGTCCTTTGAAAAAGAAAAGCAGGTGACCATTTTGGAAGAGGCATTCCCGCATTGTGAGGCTCAATGATGCCTCTTCCAGGACACACAGGCCTTAGAGGCTGGGGGAAGGGGGAATTTGTTCCTTCTACTTCGGAACTGGTTTTGCTCACTTGCCGATCTAATCAACGCTTAGAAATGGAGATTAAACGTCCCATGAAACCAGGAAGTGAGTGGCATGCAAATGAAGGGGGCCGGCCTATGCAAATATGAGCAGCCTTCACTGGCATTAACTATTGTCTACATCCAATGAAGGCAACCTGGTGCCCTCCAGATGTTTTGGACTGCAACTCCCATCAGCTCTAGCCAGCACGGCTTATGGGAAGTGTAGTCCAAAACAAAGCTGCAGTGCTACCTCTGGAATGGCGACATTTCCATCCAGTTGCACGCACGGGGAGAGCTGCTTCCATTTTATAAGGAAGCATTTGTAAAACCGTGCCGTTCCTGTAAGGCAGGGGAGAGCAACCTCCGGCCCACGGGCCTAAATCCGACCCGCGAGGTTGCCCAATCCAGCTTGCGGAGGCATGCGGAATCACGAGACACGAGTACGCGATGCTTAATCCTTTTAATAGGAGGGTAGTTCGATCGATAGCTAACATTGCTCCATGTTCATATATCTAGAGGTCCTCTAGATGTTTTGAAAGACAAAACATCACACTCCCCGACCACTGGCTATGTTGGCAGAGGCTTATGGGAACTGGAGTCCAAATGATCTGGTGGGCCTCAGATCACCTATCACTAAATCAAAAGCAGGAGTGAGCAGAAAATAGACCTCCAGACGGTTTGGGACTACAGCTCCCAACGTTCAGATCTTGGCCGTTAGTGGGTGCTTTTCCTGGCTGGTTTTCCCGCCGACCCTTCAAGGTAGGCCTCTGGGGGTGGGGAGGGGGAGGCGAATGACCCTTGTGAACTCTTCTGTCACTCCACTGTCAGATTTCTGCACCCTGTCTTGAGGAAGTGTTGTAAAATATTAGATGATATTAGGCTGGCAGGGGATTCTGGGAGTTGATGCCCCAAGTGACTTCCCTGACACTCAGCAGTTGTGCAATCTCTCAACCGCCAGAGAGTCAAGAAAGAGAGTAACAGACAATTGCAAAATTAACTGTCACAATCCAGTATTTCACCCCCCCCCCCCAAGCAAACAAGCTACCCCAGAAAGTATTTGGGAACAATTTCACCCCAAACGACAGGGATCCGTGGGACGGATTCACGGCCCATCGCTATGACTCACTGGGTGGCCTGTGGCAATATTTTTTCCAGATGTACCGCAGAGAACGGAAAACCAGCTGAAGCCTGGAAAATTCCCAGGTTCACCTAATATTTTAGAACACTTCCTCAGGACCAGCTCTGGCCAGGATGCAGAAATCTGACACCGGCGTGGCAGGAGAGTTCACAAGGGTCATTCGCTTCCCCCTCACCACCCCCAGAGGCCTACCTCGAAGGGTTGGCGGGAAAACCAGCCAGGGAAAGCACCCACCTACGGCCAAGATCCAAAACCCAAATCCGGCTCATTTCTAAGGCAGCAGCAGCCTCGAGGAAACCCGAAAGATCTGTAATAGTGCTATGATCCGTCCTGGTTAAAAACTACGCAAAGATCTAATTTTAATAAAACAACAAGTGTGCAAAGCCACCTTTTAGGCTGAGCACTTTGAGAAGTTCAAATGGGAGCAAGTTTGTGGAAGCATATGATCGTGGGCATCAAAAAGACCTCAGGAAAACCGGACCGTGCCCAATTTTACAGACCGTCAACTCCCAGTGGGAGAAAACGAAAATAAAAAATGCCGCTCTTTAATCCATCTCCAACCCCCCATTTACTCATTCGCATGCGTTCTCCAACCTGATGCATTGCACAGCTCCCACCATCCCGAACCAGTGGCTATGCTGGGTTGGGGCTGATGGAGTGTGTAGTCCAAAAGCACCCAGGGGGTCCTAGCCTGGGGAAGATGCAAGCCTTGCTCCACCGGCCCCCCCCCCCCCGCCTCACCAATTTCCATAATGATTCCAGGCACACCTTCCAAAAGCATGCACAGAGTTTAATGGGCCTTACTCCCAAGTATACCCATGACTACCCGCCTTAAAATTCTCCTTTGCAAACAATAGGGACAAAACAAGAAGAAGAGCAACCCCAAGTCGCCCACTCCGCAAGCACAGACAACTGAAGAATCCATTAATCCGGAGTAAGCCCTCCTTTCCGTTTACATACAAACAGAAGCATAGAATCCGAACCAAGGCACCCCATGCTCTAGTCAAAGGGGTGTTGTGGGGGGGGGGGAGGGAAAGGGCCCATAATTCACCTCGACTTAACAAATACATGCCCGCCACCTCCGCCCGTTCTTACCGCCTGAGGAATCCGGAGTGAACCATTCCGAGGTAGAGCTGTTACTCCTCCCTCGCCGGCTCCAGTGAAAGCACACGGCAGACGCTGCTTGTTGCAGGGCGCAGGGAAAGGGTTTTCTCCCCCCCCCTTCCCTTCCCTCTCCTCCTGAACAAAAGCAGCTGCCCCACGAGCAAGAAAACCCGGGTGTGGGACCTAGCCGCGTGCAGACGAGCTCTGGACCCGGGAGTCAAGCCGGGTGGCTGCCAGCCCCCGCAAAGCGCCCCCCATCGCGTGCACGGAGGAGGAAGCCGCCCCGATCTCTCGAATCGGGTCCTCCAGCAACAGCCCAGCCCAAACCCAGGCCAGCGTCTCCACTCCGGCGCCAGACGGCGGCTAAAAGCCGAGCGCCTCCGGATCACATGAGCCCAGATCGACTCCCAGCTGCCCGCCCGGCTCCGCCTCTTAAAGGAGACACAGAAGCGCGGGCCCGGATCCCACGGAGGCGAGCGCACTTACTCGCGAGTAAATACACGGGAGCGGGGGATCCGTGAGACTCGACTTCTCCTGAAGCAGAGGCCAGAGGGGGGAAGTTGCAAGGGCCTGATCCGAAGGACGCACGCTTACCCGCGAGTAAAATTTGGGCATCAATGAGGCTTGACTTCTCCTAGAGGAGAGATCAGGGCTGGATCCGAAGGAGGCACGAGCGCACGTTTACCCGCGAGTAAATACACGGGAATCGATGAGACTTGGCTGCTAAAGCAGAGGCGAGATCCGGGGAGTGGTGCACGTTTACCCGCGAGTAAATCCCAAGGGCGGCAACGAAAGATGCGAATCAATGAGAGTCGATTTCTCCTCTTAAAAGGAAAGGCGAGACGGGGGGGGGGGGGGGGAATTGCAGGGGCCGGATCCGAAGAACGCACCCACGCTTACCCGAGAGTAAATGCGATGGCAGTCAGTCCATGAGATTTGACTTCTTTTAAACGAGAGAACAGACCGTGGGAGTTGAAGGGGCCCGATCCGAAGGACGCACGCATATGCGTTTCCCTGCGAGCAAATATATCAAAATCAATGAGACTTGACTCCTCCTCTTATAGCGGAGGCGGGATCGGGGCGGGAGCAGGAGGCGGATCCGAAGGAAGGAAGTCCCATTGAGTTTAGAGGATTGCAACCTTAGAATAGCGACCAGGGGCGTGTTTACCCAGATGTAAACGCGCATGTTCGCGTTTTTCGAGGCGCGATCCAGCAGCCATGTGGGGCGGCGGCGGCGGCGGCCCCAGAGCCTCGTTTATCCAATACTACATTGCTACTTATTAAATATAAAACCGATTTCTCGTGGATTCGAAGGTATGTAAGAGAGTTACACTGCAGCAGCAAAAAGCGATTTATCACCTGGGGATCTACACTACTGCTTTAAAGCGCTTTATAACAGTTTTGACAACTGTTGGGGCTCAGGACACACTGCATATGCAGTTTTCAAAACGTTTTCAAAGTGCTTTAAAGCGCTTTAAAAGCAATGCTGTAGATCCATAAATGAGCACACTATGGAAAAGTCCGGTTAGTCGCGGAGGCGAATGTGCGCTTCCACACGGATTTAAAAAATGCGCGACATTAGTAAAAAATGCACAGTGAGTCACATATCCTAAAATGCGGGTATGTGTAGACAGGCGCAGAAGTGTTGCCGAACTGAAAATGCCCATCTTCGTGGTTGAGATTGTCTTTTGCTTTATCCTTCGGTTTTACACCGCATTGGTCCTTGGGAGACTTAAATCGGATTTTGGAATCGGGGTGGGGGGGGGGAAGGGATGTAGCTTTGAGGGCAGGCCAAAGTGATGTCACGTGTGGACGATTTCCCAAGCTGCATACAGATGGTGCAATCGAAGTGCACGCTTACTTGAAAGTAAGTAAACGCTGTGGAACTCAATGGCACTTGACCCTCAGGGCCGTTTAGAATTGCACTCCTAAAGCTTGCAATCCTATGCATTTTCTTTACCTGAGAGTAAACCCTATAGAAGTCAATACATTTTTACTTAGCAGTCAGCTACTCATCACATCTACACTGTGATGTTTTGGCCCACAGCACCTAGCATTCATGACCCTTCATGTTGCCTGGGGATGATGGGAGCTGAAGTCCAACACATTTAGTCCATCAGGCATTTTAATAAATTTGCATGAGCTTTCATGAGTTACAACCCACTTCCTCAGACGCTATACGTGGATCTGGAGGCCTTGAGTCCAAAAAAACCCTGATAAACAGACTCTGTTCTCCTAAAGCAACAGTTACAAACCACAGCATCCACTTAGGGCACAATCCTATGCATGCTTACACAGAAGAAAAGTACTACTACTCCCAGCATGCTAGCTGGGAAATTATGGGAGTTGGTTATAGGACTTTTTGCGGTCTAAACATGCATAGGATTGTGCCATAAAAGCCTTTATAAGGTGCATAGAAACCCTCTTCTCTATTGAGTCCCTGTTTAGCACAATCAAATTTCCTTATCATCTCTTGTTCTGCAATCTCACATCCCAAGCAAGCCCGATTTCAATATAGTCAGAACTGATTCTAATTATGCTGGGTATTGAACCCGGGAGCTTTTGCATGCAAAGCATATGCCTGACCACTGAGCTACAGGGTCCTCACTAAACCAGACCTCACCAAGAGCTAACCACTTGACAAGCCTATATTGAGCTAGTCAGTTACAGAGGATGGAATTTGGGGTTTGGGGCAGACAATCTCAGATGGGCTTGCCAAATGGTTAGCTCTTGGTGAGGGTCTGGTTTAGTGAGGGGCCCATATGATTTCCCCCCTGTCTAAATATGCACAGGATTGCACCATAAAGTCTTTATAATGTGCATAGAATCCCTCATCCCTATTGAGTCCCTGATTAACACAATCGAATGTCCTTATCTCTTGTTTTGCAAGCGAGTCCCAAATTTCAATTTCTTTAGAACTTACTCTTTAAGTGCAACATGCTAGGGATTGAACCCTGTGCGTGCAAAGCATATGCTTGACCACTGAGCTACAGGGTCCTCACTAAACCAGACCTCACCAAGAGCTAACCACTTGACAAGCTCATATTGAGCTAGTCAGTTACAGAGGATGGAATTTTGGGTTTGGGGCAGACAATCTCAGATGGGCTTGCCAAGTGGTTAGCTCTTGGTGAGGGTCTGGTTTAGTGAGGGGCCCATATGATTTCCCCCCTGTCTAAATATGCACAGGATTGCACCATAAAGTCTTTATAATGTGCATAGAAACCCTCATTCCTATTGAGTCCCTGATTAACACAATCAAATGTCCTTATCTCTTGTTTTGCAAGCGAGTCCCAGATTTCAATTTCTTTAGAACTTACTCTTTAAGTGCGACATGCTAGGGATTGAACCTTGTGTGTGCAAGCAGGCGCTTCACCACTGAGCTACAGGGCTCTCCCATTCTAAGCAAGAGCAGAAAAATCACTGCTAGTCTACAAACAGGAAAACCGCTGACTCACGACACAGTTGCACATTTTTGCCGGACTCCAACGGAATACAAGGCAGGCACACAGGCTTGCCAGCTTTGATGTCGGTTTTCAACACGTTCCAGCTGTTTGGGATTCCCTGCACAAGAAAGCACATGGGCAGATTTTGCATTTGGGGCATACCCCTTTCGAAATGCCAGGAACTGCCAGACGGTCGATTACAAAGGGAAGCTGACATCGGGGAATTGGGAATTCCTCTCCCAGGCCTCGTTGGGAATATTGAAAGCTTGTCTGCAAATTACTGGAAGGGGTAGTGTTGCTATTGGTTAGCGCATGGGGATTTTGACCACAGCGAACCTTAGGATCTTTATAGCATCATTACTAAACAATCCCATCATGCATGAATACAGAGGCCTACTCTTTGTAGTTGAGGATTTTCTGCTCCGTTGGCTAGCCCAGTTGGCACCTGTTTCAGCCCAATTTTTGGGCCAGAATGACCAGAAACGCCTAGATATTTCAGCTTAAATCTTTGGGAGCCAGCTTGGTGTAGTGGTTAGGATATTGGACTGGGAGTCAGGAGGCCTGAGTTTTTGTCTTCGCTCAGCTATGGAAGCTTACTGGGTGACTTTGGGTCAGTCACAGATTCTCAGCCCAACCTACCTCACAGGGTTGTTGTTAGGCTAAAACGAGAGGAGGAGGATTATGTACACCACCTTGGGTTCCTTGAAGAGGAAAAAAAAGGCAGGTTATAAATGCAGGAAAAGGAAAGGACCCTCTCGTGCAAGCACTGAGTCATTCCTGACTCTTGGAGGGACGCCAGCTTTCGCTGACGTTTTCTTGGCAGGCCTTATAGCGGGGTGGTTTGCCGTTGCCTTCCCTGGCCGTGATTACCTTTCCCCCAGCTAGCTGGGTACTCATTTTACCGACCTCGGGAGGATGGAAGGCTGAGTCGACCCGAGCCGGCTGCCTGAAACCAGCTTCCGCTGGGATCGAACTCAGGCCGTGGGGAGAGTTTCAGCTGCAGAAACTGCTGTTTTACCACTCTGCGCCACATGAGGCTCGATTATAAATGCAATAAATAAATAAATAAATAAATAAATGCAAGTCATCTATGCTTTGGTAACCACTAAGTTAGATTATTGCAATGCCCTCTAGGTGGGGCGGCCCTTGAAGTCTGTTCAGAAGTTGCAGCTTGTGCAAAATGCGGCGGACAGATGGACAGCAGGGACAATAAGGTCTGAACGTATAAAGACGATTCTGGCCTCCTTGCACTGTCTGCCTGCATGTTCCCAAGACTGATTCAAGGTACTGGTTTGGACCGATAAAGCTTTACATGGCTCTGGACTGCAAAACCTGATAGGAGCGCCTCCTTCAACATGAAACAACCCATGCACTACATTTGGTGTCTAAGGCCCTCCTCCACGCGCCTCCTCAAAGGCAGGCTCAGAGATTACCAACAAAGGAGAGGGCCTTCTCAGTGGTGTCCCCCCAATTGTTATTATCATATTTATTTATATCCTGCCTTTTGTCCAATGCTGGGCCTCAAGGCGGCATTACAAAATTTAAAACATACACATTACGAACCTATAAATAGAAATATACAAAGTTAAAACGTATCTTAAATATATTCCAATATTAAAACATGTAAACATTTACCTTGACAGTTTTTAAAAAGTCCTTGGCATTATGAAATGATTGCTCCGATGGGGTCCACCTGGGCATCAACGTTGTCATTTTTTCGGGGCCGGGTTAAGACCTTCCTCTACTCCCAGGCATTTGTCGGCATATGGAGCACGTACGTCCATTTTGTCAGGTTCATTTTAAATGTTGTACGTTAATGATTTAAGATTATGTTTTTATTATCTTGTATTGGTGAGTTGTGATCTTTGGAAACCGCCCAGAGAGCTTTGGCAATTAGGTGGTCTAGAACTGAAATGAAATCAATGAATAGCTGAGTATTGCAGCAACTCCCCGGGGACTCCACTTCAGGGTTTTCCCGGCCAGTGCCATCTAGTGACCACAACTGGCAGTGCGGCACCACTTGAACTCGCCACCTTCGGCAGTGTCTGTACTGTTTATTGGATCAGGCCAGCTTGTGCCGCCTGGAGAACGTCCATGTCAGCCTTAGACGTTCTTTTCTTTCGGCGCCCGTGACACAAGAATTCTTCTGCTCTTTATCTTCGAGTCCATCGGACGGAGACGCCCGGGCCGTCCTGTTCTAAGAGACCAAGATTGCTGCTTGCACCATCAAAGTCCCGTTTCACGTGTGAGGGAGAGATGTGTTCTTTCGCAGTGCGCTGGGATGTAACATCAGAGAGGGACGGTGTGTCATTAGGACTGGCTGGGCCGTGCAGCTTCGTCTCGGGTTATCCGTGACAGAGATAAGGAGAGCAACGTGCGTGAAAAAGCTGGACAGAAGAGTCGTTGGACTCTGATATACGAAAGACGAGAAAAGTCTTTCTGTACAGTGCAATCCTTTCTTCGATGCTATCGTGAAACAGCTGGGATTCCTCTAATCTTCGTGAATGTTTGACCAGCTAAAGGTGTGTGTGTGGGGGGGGGAAGCACACGTGAAAAGACCCAAAGAAAACATAAAGAGACTGACAGAGGCACACAAATGGAGACAGAGGCACACAGAAGCAGAGAAAGGCAGCCACAGACAGGCAGAGACACAGACAAATATATACAAAGACACACACACACAGAGACAGGCACACACACAAACACACAGAGAGACAAGCAGACACACACACACACAGGCAGACACACAGAGACACAGGAAGACACACACAGAGTGAGAGACTGGGAGATACACAGAGGGAAACATTGGCAGAAACACAGACACACGGACAGACAGGCAGACACACAAAGGCAGACACACAGACACACACAGACACAGGCAGACAGAGAGAGACAGGAAAACACACACACAGGCAGATACACACACACATGGAGAGAGAGAGAGAGAGAAAGAGGCAGACACACACAGAGACTGGGAGACACAAAGGCAGAGACAGACAGACAGGAACACACACACACAGAGGAAAACACACAGCCAGAGACACACAGAGAGAAACACACCTCTGTTCCCCGCTGGAGATGTTACAGGCATCTGATAAGGGCTGGAGTCTGACAGACTCTCCTTGCTCACCTGCTGGACTGGGGGCCGTGAACCCTCGCCGCGTGAGTCGCTGGACTGCTTGGCCAGCGCCCGGGAAGCGCCACACAGCCCCCTGTCCCCGTAGCGAGCTGCCATTCTGCGTTACAATTACCGCTCATTCCGCGCAAAAGGTCTTTTACAAAATGGCGGCCATACAGCTGCCATTTATGCAAGGTTCTCCACGTCTTTAACGGCAGTGCTCAGTTAACCATGGGGATGTCCACAGGGGCCTTGCAGACAACACGCTAAGCCAGGGTTAGGGCTGCTAAGCCTTTTGCAGTGCGTGGTTAGTGAGGGTGGTTAAACTGCAGTTATGTAGCCATCATGGTTAGCTCAGAATGCTTAACCATCATGGCTTAGCGTGTTGTCCGAACAGGCCCATTCTCTGTCAAGTGGCCAGATTTTGGAAGGAACGCTTAGCTACTGAAACCATGGTCTTCAGTAGGGGTGTGCTCCGCTCTGTTACGGATCCCCGGATCTGAAGTGGAGCGGGCTGATCCGGACCTCCAAAGCCCGGTTCCAGAGTGGATCGGGGGAGGTCCGATTCGGCCCGAAGCGGTTTGGAATGGTCCGAAGCGATTTGGACCGTTCTGAACTTCAGAGCCAGGTAAGTGGGGAGGGAGGGGGCCTTATTCGGCGTTGCCGTTTGTAGGAAAGGCGATAAGCTGAAGAAAGGAGGTGGCTGGGAGAAAACGCGCCAGTGATCGTAAAAAGGCGATTCCTCTCGGAAGAGCGATTCGTCAAGGGGAACGCCAAGCTGTCCCCTGATGCAAAGGGCAAAATCGTGCGGCTCGTGGAATCGCTGGAGCTCACTGGCGATATAACTGCAATGCTGCTGGGGAAATTTGCCAGCTCACTGCAGGAGGAGAAAAAAAAAAAAAACCTGGAGCGAGCTGGTTCCACTTCAACCACACACAGAGACAAGACGCCGTGGAGTAACTTTTCAGGACTGCCTGGCTGTTTCAGGACTGCTGCAATTCCTTTAGGAGAGAGGGGTTTCGCTTCCCAACTTAAAAAAAGGCTAGGGCTTTGTACGCACCCAACAAAATCAAGAGAACCAGGCGAAATGAAGTCTCTCTTGGCTCAATTCTCTTATGGCAGGAGTGTTGAACCAAAGGGCATAGGCAGGGCCGGCCCAAGATATTTTGCTGCTTGGGGCAAGAGGCAAGATGGTGCCCCCCCCCCCCCAATTCCACGCAGAAAAATTGACAGGACTGGTAGCTGAATCTTTCTTCAACACTGGCAGTAGGACAACGTTCTACACATACACGCACACCCTAAACACAGCAAGGGGTGCAAAGCAGGTTGTATTGCTCCCGGTTTTCTTCTACATCTAGTTACCATCTCCCAGCAACTGCCTCACCCTGTCTCATAGCAGGGCCGGCCCTGGCCAGCAGGCCAAATCTGGCCTACTCAGGGTCCCAATCCTGAGATGAACTACAAGAACGGAACAAGGCCTTCTTCCTCCTTTGCTCGGACCACCAGTTGTTCGGTGGATTCTCAGCTTTCATGGAGCTTCCCCCCCCCCCCATTCGAAAAGGTTTTGTTGCCGCTGTTATTGGCAAGAAGATATTTCAGCTAAAATAGGCTAGTGTCTCTGGCACTTGGCTCCACCTCTTTTGCCCACCACTGGAATCCGACCCCCCCAAGAACTTCTCTGAGGCCAGGGCCCGTGACTTATGGGATTCATTCTCCCAAGCTGTGACAATGGCAGCCAGAAAAAGGGGATTGCACCCATTCTTGTGGAGACTATCAATAGATGTTAACAGATATCATCACAGGTAGTCTATCTCAAAACACCTGATGCCGGCAACAGACAGGTGGGGAAGGGTGTTGGCTTCTTCCCCATCCAAGGAGGAAAAAAGAACTGAGCTGGAATGGCTTCACTCCACCCATCTGGGGAATCCCCTTTCCAATTGGAAGCAACGTACAGGGGAATCGCCAACGTTATCTCCAATCTGCGATTGGAGATAACCACAGGGATTCCTATTTCTGCTTTCTCCCTAAAGCCCGGTTGCTTCAACAGGGCCTGCAGAGGGCGCCCAAGCTTACGCAGGCCAAATAGGAAACCTCCGTTAGCCTGATTAGGCCTGCCGGCCAAAGGTTCCTCATCGCTGCACTAGGCACTAATCCAGGGGTAAAGCCCAGTTTAACTCAGGGGAACTTAGTAGCACATTGTCTGCTCAAAACTGTGTCCATGCTAGCAATTTGGGCCACTGCATGCAATCCTTAACCTGCACCAGAAAAGATTAACACTCAAGAACCAACCCACACATGGTCATGGATGATGGGTGTTGTGATCCAAACCACCCAGAGGGGCATCAAGTCACCGCCCGTTGCTATAGGAGACTGTATTATTTATTTTCCTTTGGGCAAAGGCACACCCAAGTAGAAATACGGAGGCCAAAAAGATTGTGCTTTATTCAGTGCAAGAGTAAAAGGCTTCATTTTTCAAATTGTCATTATAAAAATAATTATAAGAAACAATAATTTCCAGTGTTCATTACCCCAAAAAAAAGTGGGGGGAAAGAGAAGACAGACATGCCACAACGTTAACGATCGATTCATCCGTGAACGCATCAGTAGAATTCAAAGCCACGGCGAATCTGCCATAGAAAGTTGGAAGAGTTTGTCCAAACCGCTTGAGAGTCGGGAGGTATTTCTTTAAGGCACATTTTTTTCGGATGACGGTAGTGAATTCCCGAAATTCTGCTCTGCACAAAATAAATTAAAGGGGGAACCCAAGATAGGGACCGGCCTATGAATCACCTCTGCATGATCCACTTCCTTTGGGGGGTGGGTATTTCGGCCACCCCTGTGTCAGGATCACCATTTACCCGCCCTCAGAGGAGGCTGCCCGCCACATCAACTCGTCTGCCAAGGAAACCCACTCTGTTGCAAGTAGTTTGGGGGGATCTAGGATGGGAACTGATCATTGGCCATCCTGGCAGGGGCTTCTGGGAATTGAAGACCCAAACATCTGGAGAACTACCGTTTGCCCAGCCCTGATCTAAGGTACACGTTTCATACAGATGTGGGAAATTTTACAGGCAGATCAATAGTGAGTAGGCACACCTGACCTCTGTTACCGAGCTACTCACTGAGGAAACCCTGAGAAGTTTTCAAGAGACCAAAGCCGCTTGCTTTACTATTTTGAAAGCTGCCTGCTTAACTCGGAGCTGAATCACTTAATCTGAATAAGCATTCAGGCAACGCAAAACCTGTGCAATTGCACCACCTTGTGGCGGAACCTAGTTTTTATTATTATTATTATTATTTATTTATATAGCACCATCAATGTACATTCCCCCCCCCCCCCCCCCCGGTTCTCTTTCACAATTCTATTCCTGATTTAAAGAACAAATTCTCAAAGGCCCGTTCCAGGGCAGAATTTTGGCCTCATCTAAGCTTCCTGAAAACCAAAAGGCCTAGGAAAGCCTTGTTGGGTCAAGGTGCAAGTCCTACCTTCCTGGGAGTAAGTGCCATTGAACCAAGCAGGAATTCTTTCCAAATATTCATGCCAAAACCCCAGAAAGGACAGCCACGAAAGATTTTGGGAGGGCTGGTGTTTTAACGCTCCTCAGGCGATGCGAGATCTCAGGAACCGGTGGATCCCTCGCAATAGACCCTGATTATGCAAAGTACTTCTGCTCAATTTGCATAATTTATTCAGAATTAATTTCTCCCCAGTGAAGAATATAATGGGTACCTTCCAATGTTAGTCCCATGGAGAGCAGACCCACTGAAATGAACGAGACTACATTTAGCCGTAACTTCAGTCCCAATGGGTCTACTCTATGTAGGACGAATACTGGATACTACCCATAGACACAAAGGCTGCGATTCAGCAGTGTCTGCCTGCCAGTCAGTGCTGTAGTGTAAGACTGTCTTTTGTCAGCTTGGTGACGTCCAGCTGTTTTGCTCCACAACTCCAAGCATTCCTGATGGGAATGATGGGCGTTGCAGTCCAAACATCTGGAAGGCCCCCAAGGGTAGTCTTCAATGTTAGACCTACTTGGAGCAGACCCACTGAAATAAATAGATCTTCAGTTTGTCTGGACTAACTTGTGGCATTCATTCCAATGGGTCTACTCTAACACTGGGTACTACCTCCAGTGGGGAAAGGTCTAAATAGGTCATTTTATAACTTCTTTCTCCTCCCTTAGAGTGGAGGGGAAAACAAGGCACAGAGTGGTGAAATAACCCGAGCACAGCCGAAGGAGGAGCTGAGAAACGTCTCTTGCCATGCAAATTCCACACTCGCAACCTCCCAGTTGTTGACCCACGGAACTCTCAGCCACAAGATGTGGCAACAGCCACCAGCTTAGATGGCTTCACAGAAAGGGCAGGGGAGGTTAAGCAAATCCATGTGGTTATCCATGGGGATCACAGAATAGTAGAATTGGAAGGGGCCTATATAAGGCCATTGAGTCCAACTCCCTGCTCAGTGTAGGAATCCATGGTCGATCAAGGGCCGTTAGCCCTTGGAATATACCTCCAAGTGTGCAGGCAGTGTACCCCTAAAGGACGTGTTAAGGACAAACAAGGGGCCATCACCTTCAGGCCCTTTTTGCACGTTTCCAAGATGGCAGGGAGATCAGGCTGGTTGCAGTTAGAAGTAGAATGTTAGACTACAGATGTTTTGGACTACAACTCCCATAAGACCTTGCCAGCATGGCCAATGGTTCGGGATTTTGGGAGCTGTGGTCCAAAACTTCTGGGAGGCACAGGGTCACCTATCCCTGGAAAAGACAGACTTTGGTCTGGTCCAGAAAGAAAACACACACACACACGCACGCACACAAACACACGTCACAACATTCAGTGCGTTTTTGTGCACCAAGATTGACGAATTCTCAATCACGGACTGCGGAGGCGGGCGGATGAGGAAGAGCAGCCGCCGAGCCCCACGGATCATCCCATTAAAGCTTCGTAGTCCACGTACCACGCTATCTGGCCGGAGCTGGGGTTGACCCCCGAAATCGGCCATTTCTGGGGTTCGTGCCCCGCCCTACTAACCACTGTCACGATGTCGTGTTTCCCCTTCCCCATCACCAGCACAGCGATCTGCTTGGCTTTGTTGATGAGCGGCAAAGCGAGGGTCATGCGCTGGTGAGGTTTGACGGGGCTCTCGGCGAACACCACGTCCCGGGTCCCCTCGAGGCCGGCGGGGGAGTGCGGAAAGAGGGACGCCGTGTGCCCGTCGCTGCCCAGCCCCAGGAGCACAAGGTCGAAGCTGGCGTTGGCCACCAGGGCGGCAATCTCGTTGGCGTACAGCTCCGGACCCTTGTCCTCCTCCACGCACAACCTCCGGTTGAGGTGGACAGGCATGGGGTGGACGTTGAAGAAAGGGACCCGGACGTGCCGGAGAAGATGCTCGTACAGGTTGCCAAAATTGGACTCCGGGTCGGTGAGGGGGACACAGCGCTCATCCACCAACCACACGTGGGTCTCCCTCCAGGGGAAGTCGTAGTGGTGCAGGGCTAGCTGCCGGAACAGAGCCAGGGGGCTTGACCCGCCCGAAAAGGCCACGTGGAACTCCCCGGACCTCGCAACAGCACTCACGGCTGATGCTTCGATGTCCGATGCCAGCCGGGTGATTAGCTCCTCTGACCAACTGGTAATCAGTTGGCTTTGCCGGAATTTGGACTGGACGGTCTTGTATTGATCCGGCATTTGCTCGTCCCTGGCGTCCATCAGCTTGACGGTCTCTTTCACCACGAAGGACACCTCTCTGCCCGCTATCTCAAAGTCGAGGAGGTGTTCGTTTCCTCGACCCCCGGGATACAAACGGGGCACCTCACTCGCTAAGCTGTCCAGCAAAGGGCTCCAGAACCCCCAAGACGCCAGCAGATTCTCCGTAGTGATGAAAGAGTCCTTCTTGCCGTGGTAAATCCTGGAGAGAGGAATGGACGAGAATTCTGTTCGGATTGCGCAAAAGCGCCCCGGGCGCAACCCCGAACCCGCAAGCGAAGAGGAGCGCTCGTTCTCCAACCCCCACTGCAGATTCCTGAGCTCGCGCTCGCAAAATCTGCACTTTAAAGTCTGAGGACTTTAAAACACACGCAGAGGAACGGCGCTTTTTAAAATACGCACTTTTACAAAGGCACACTTTATCGGGTCGATTTTAAAAAGTGCCTCTTCAGAAGTGTGCACTTTAAAAAAATGCATGCACGAAACGCACGCTTAAAAAGTCACATTTTTTCAAAGTCGCGCTTTAGAGTGCATATTCTTAAAAGTGCCTTTTTAAAAGTGTGCACTTTAAAAAGAACAACCACATTTTTAAAAAATAAAATTGCATTTTCACTTTTGGGTTAATGGGGTGGGAAAGTATGCACTTTGGAAAAACACGCACTCCTCCTGTTCAAAATGTGCACTTTTCCTGTTCAAACAGACCAAAAAACAGGTTTCCAGCGAGAACGGGAGCGAGATGAACCAAGCTTGGAAGTGAATTTTGGAAAATTTAGGCAAGCCCAAACGCCCTTAGTTCTCCCATTCCTACCTGGAGATCAGGATGGAATAGGCGTCCCTCTCCACCACGGGGGCATAGACGTAGTAATCCGAGAGAGGCTGCCCAAATAGACGCAGCTGTGGACGGTCCAGGACTTCCTTCCAGCTGCTTTCCGGCATGGTGGGCTTGAACAAGTTGCGGCTCACGAGGACCGCGGGGGAATTCAACTCCCCATGGCCGACGTAGAAGACAAGCTGCCTGGGCTTGCACTGGCTACGCGCGGCATCCCATGTCATTTCGTTCTGGGTGCAATGAGCTTGGTTCTTGAACAAGACGCGGACGTAGCCAACCCGTTCGTCAAGGACTTTGCCGGAGGTGAGGATGAAGGGGACCCCTTCCCAGCGGAGGCTGTCCAGATGAACTAACACACCTGGAACAAAAAGATGATGAGGTATGTCCTGCATATGCAAGGCTGCAGCAAACAAAACTGGTGTCTTGCCACCAAAATTCAGCAGCAAACTGCTAGAGAGTCAAAAGTTCCGAATGTAGTTCATTTTCAAGTGAAAGATGCCCTTTTTGAGTCTTTGTAATGGTTTGCTGTCAAATTTCGGCAGGAAACCACTGGGCCAGGGTGTGTGTTTCTCTCTGCAAAATTGGGCAATGGTAGCAGCACCCCTTCGCCCCCAGGGAGGGGTCTGGAAATTAGTGTTCAGACCGCCCCAAGTTGCCCACCTCTAACACATAGGGAAGAAGAGGAGTCCCTACTCAGCCATAAAGTTCAAGGGATGACTTTAGGCCAGTCACTGATCTCAGCATAACCTACCTCACAGGGTTGTTGTGAGGATAAAATGGAGAGGAAGAGGACAATGTGAGCAGTTTTGGGTTCCTTGCAAGAGGAAAAAGGTGGGATATAAAATAATAAAATGATGATGATGATGATGATCTAATAATAAAAGCAATCTTGCATTTTTAAGAATTCACTCCTTAGAGAGGAGTTAGGTACATTCAGACTGAATGGAGCTAGGACACTTCTATCCATGTTAGAACCAGTGTGGTGTAGTGGTTAGAGCTGGGTTTTCCAACATGGTGCCCATGGACACCTCTATAGGGGCTTGTCCAGCTTCATGCTCCTCCTGATTTTTATATTGTGAGCTTTTTTTAATTAAAAAAAATTAACTGGGACACTGGCCTGCTGCAAAAATAAATGCCCATGGTAGCCATTTTGTGAGAGCACCCACAAGATCCCCTCACAATTCCAAATGTATTCATTGACCCATAAAGTTTGGGGGGGGGGACAGGTTAGGAGAGTGTTGTAATAGGCCTTGGGAGAGACCCAAGTTCAAATCCCCGCCCAGCCAGGAACTGTGGCAAAATCCACCCCCCCCCTCTCTCAGCTTACCCTGCCTCGCAAGGTCGTTGTGAGGGTAAAATAGGGGAGGGGGAAATCTTGACCTCACTGCAGGAAGGCCGGGATAAAAACACAACCAATCACTGCCCTGCAACACCTACAAAACAGTGTCAGCCCTACCTGCAAAAGTCGGGGTCCGGCTGAAATAGTTCGGTTCCTTCTGAAGCTCCTCCCTCACGTGGGCGTTGTACCCTTCGTACTGGCCAATCACGGCGCTGCTCCTCTCCAGGCCCTGCAGGGTGGCGAAAGCCTGCAGCTTGCTTCGGAGGACGGCTTCGGAGTCGCTGATGTTCGCCGGCAGCTCCATGGCGAGGAACATCAAGACCTCAGTGAGGTGGTTCTGGTGGATGTCACGGAGGACTCCGTATTCCTCGTAGAACCCGGTGCGGTCTGCGTCCCCCCGGTGACGGAGGAAGGAAACAGAGGCAAAAAGCCCAGTTAGCCAGGGACTTCATTGACCTCGGTAGGTCAAGACTTTTCTCTTCTCCCAGGCATTGAACCGCATATGCTGAGTTTTTTAACTGACCCCAGAATAGTCGTTTTAAAATGGATATTGTCTGTTTTCGTTTGTATTTTATGCTTTTTATGCTTTTAAATTTTGTATATTTGTTTATAATGTTCACTGTTTTTAACTTTTGTAAACCGCCCAGAGAGCTTCGGCTATGGGGCGGCATATAAATGCTAATAATAATAATAATAATAATAATAAAGATCCAATACGTTAAGATGTTTTTAGAAAGTTTTAAGATGTTTTAACAATGTATATTATGTTTTAATTCAGCTTTATGTATTTTATATTTACTGTTGTTCCCTGCCTCAATCAAAATGGAGAGGCGGGTAAGAATTTAATAATAATAATAATAATAATAATAATAATAATAATAATAATATCTTGATGCATATTTAGGGATTCTTTTTGGAAACCACTCCAGGGTTTATTCAAACAAGAAAGGAAAGTAAAGGAACCTCTCGTGCAAGCACTGAGTCATTACTGACTCTTGGAGGGACGCCAGCTTTCGCTCACGTTTTCTTGGCAGGCCTTAGAGCAGGGTGGTTCGCCGTTGCCTTCCCCAGCCATGATTACCTTTCCCCCAACTAACTGGGCACTCATTTTACTGACCTCGGGAGGATGGAAGGCGGAGTCGACCAGAAATATCGCTAATAAATACACAAAGAAACCCGGACTCTACGTAGTCCGCACTTTGCACCATACAATATTATTCACAATAACGATAATAATTTTATCGTTAAGATTAATAATAAATATATTGAATAATAAAATGATCATGAATTATAGAATACTACTAAACAATAATACATTTTACTGACGATGCTAATACTAGTTTATTAATAATATTTATGATTCATTATTATTATCCTTAATATAAGAATATTAAAGAATAATAAAAATTATTATTATTATTATTATTATTATTATTATTATTATTATTATTATTACATTTATTTGTATCCCGCCTTTTGCCCAATGCTGGGCCTCAAGGCGGCCTTACAAAGTTTAAAACATACATTTGGAGGGGGAGAAACAAAACCATAAACATTTAAAATACACAACAAAATTATAAGACATTAACATAGATGGAGGGGCAGATTATTCTCCAAAGGCCTGCTGGAACAAAAATGTTTTAGCCTGCTTCCGAAAGCCCATCCAGGAGGGAGCCAGCCTAGCTTCCCTGGGAAGAGAGTTCCAGAGCACCGGAGCAGCCACCGAGAAGGCCCTGTCCCATGTTCCCACCAAGCGCGCCTATGAAGATGGTGGGACTGAAAGAAGGGCTTCTCCAGAAGATCTCAAAGCACGGGCAGGTTCATAAGGGAGAATACGGTCTTTCAAATATTGATGATAGACAATGAGCTGTCGATAAGGGACTCACAAGCAGGCCTCCCACCCATGTTCCCCAGGAACTGGTGTATACAGGCTTACTGGCTCTGATACTGGAGGTAGCACAGAACCATCAGGGTTAGCAGCCCTTGATGGAGGCCTCTAGGAAAACCACAACCATGCCATGTTTTCCCAGCATCTGGTACTTAGAGATATACTCCCTGTCTCTCCAGACAGGTGGATTCCACCAGAGGCAGGGCCTTTTTGGTGGTGTCTCCGCATTTGTGGAATGCTGTCCCGCACCCTTCCCTAACCTGGTGCCCTCCAGATGTTTTGGACTTCAACTGCCATCAGCCCCCGTCAGCAGGGCCAATGGTTCAGATGATAGAAACAGTGGTTTGAAAAAATCTGGAGGGGACCAGGTTGGGAAAAGGCCACTTAAGGCATTTTCATTTCAAGAATGTGCTTTTTTTTTTTTAATTCAGTGCTGCGTCTTGATGGGAGTTTTTACGGCGTATTTTAGGAGGGCATATCGCGAGGGCATATCGCCCTTGAACGACGGTTCTAGAACCCCCCCCCCCGATAAATACACAACGCGGCTCAAGCGCTGTCATCGGGGGCGACCCTTTGCGGAATGGCGTCCCATCCCTCCCTTAAAACACAGTCATCTGGCCATCACGGCTCCAGATGAGAAATGAAAAGATCGCATTCCGTCTGTCCATTTGAGCGGTGCGGACGAGCAGGAACCCCCCCCCAATACATCCCACCTCCTCCGGGGAAGCGAAGAGTCGAAATGAAATTAAAGGAAAGAAACGCGAAAGTGGCTGCAAGAGGTGTCTTGCTGCAGTGCCCTTGAGAAGGGACAGCAAAGGTTAGTTCCAGATGGTAAAAGTTTTCTTCCTGCTTCCCCCGCTCGGCTCGTATCTTACCGGGTGATCAAGGATTGGGGAGGGGGAGATTCAGGGAGTGGGGAGGGAGAAATTAGAAGAAAGGCCATTCATCTTTAAAGGACCCCAATTCTCTCCTTCAGGCAAGTTCCGCAGTTAGCGCAGCTGCGCTCGCTGTCCCCGCTTAAACTTCGGAGCGAAGAAATCCATCTCCCTCCTTTACCCACAGCGCGTACATTAATGTAATCAATGCCGCACATCCTTTGGCACGGGAGCCAGCGATGCAGACGCGATTTGGAGGGGGGGACCCGGGGGGGGGAAATAGCAAATGAAAGATTGCAGTTGAGGGAGGGGAACTGGGCACCCTCCGCTTTCCTAGCTGTTACTTTTTCCTCCCGGGGAAGGCGAAGCCTCGCCAAAATAACCATCGTAATTTGGACCGGTGCGGGTGCGCGCATAGATCACTGGGCTTTTAATAAAGCAATGGCTCGTTGGCAGCTTGTGCCGAGGCTGCAGAAAGCGAGGGTGTCCGGCGGCCGTCCCCGGCACTGCTGCAGGCAGCAGGTGCAACCGGGGCTGCGGAAGACTGCAGCAACGTCGAGCACAGCTGCGTCCTTGACTTCGGGGGTGTCCTGACATGCTGGAAATCGCGGTCACCGGCTGGGCGAGCAAAGGAAAGGCCCTGCAACGGCACACAGCCCGGAAAACCTGCAGCCTTCACTCCCACACCCTGCAAAAATGATAAAATTCTGGGATGGGGGGGACGGGACAGCATTCCGCACAGGAGATCTTTTCCCAGCGTGACCTGAAAAATTGCTAGAGATGAAGCATGTGTTGTACGATGGGGGGGGGGGTTACGAAGCTAGTCCTCATGGTTCTGAAAAGAGGGGTGGTTTAAAGAGGAAGGTAGGAAGATGCCTTATATAGCCCCAGTATAGCCTCCAGGCCTTCCAGACTACAACATCCGTCAGCCCCAGCTAGCCTGGGCAAAGGGTGGGGGTGATGGGAGCTGTAGTACAAGACATGTAAAAGGAGCTGGGTTGAAGAAAGATTGGTATTGCCTCTGGGGCTTTTGGATTATAACATCCGTCAGCCCCAGCTAGCCTGGGCAAAGGGTGGGGGTGATGGGAGCTGTAGTCCAAGACATATAAAGGGAGCTGGGTTGAAGAAAGATAGGTATTGCCTCCGGGGCTTTTGGATTATAACATCCGTCAGCCCCAGCTAGCCTGGGCAAAGGGTGGGGGTGATGGGAGCTGTAGTCCAAGACATATAAAGGGAGCTGGGTTGAAGAAAGATTGGTATTGCCTCCGGGGCTTTTGGATTACAACATCCGTCAGCCTCAGCTAGCCTGGGCAAAGGGTGGGGTGATGGGAGTGGTAGTCCAAGACATTTAAAGGGAGCTGGGTTGGAGAAAGACTGGTATTGCCTCTGGGGCTTTTGGATTACAACATCCGTCAGCCCCAGCTAGCCTGGGCAACAGGTGGGGGTGATGGGAGTGGTAGTCCAAGACATCTAGAAGAGGCTGGGTTGGAGAAAGCATTTATACACTAACTAGAACGGGCTCTCCTCTGTGCTGGAGGAGATGCTTCAGATTGAACCCAGAGCCTTTGGCATGCAAAGCAGAGGCTAAGCTACGGCTATTCCTATCTGTTGGTTCAGGACAAAAAGAAAAGGCTTTCTTTACAGATAATGTAATGAATTTATGAGATCCTGAGTTGCAAGAGGTGGTGAGGACTAGGAACTTAGGTGGCTTTAAAAAAGAAAGTTACATTTAAAGGGAATAAATCTAACCAAACCAAGACAGCTAAATAGAACTTCTACGTTCCAAAGCAGCTTAATTATGAACCTCAGATGCCAGGTACAAGCCACAGGGATACTTTCACACCTGGCCTGCGGGCTTCCCAGGGGCATTTGGCTGACCACTGTTGGAAACAGTACACTGGGCTGAGATAGACATTTGGTCTGAGTGAGCCGGGTAACTTGTTATGTAGCAAAGCCATGCAGGACAATGGTTTCCAAGCCTAGAATCGCTTGCAAAAAGGTCAGGGACTTAGAAATAGTCAGTAATAAACCTGACAATTATGCTCAAACAGATCACTTTAGGAAGGAGGCTTTGCAGACCATGGGGTCAAAGAGAAAAACATTTGATATTTAGCCCTTGGCACGCACTCACGCTCAAAAGTGGTGGGTCAGCTCACAGGGAAAGAAGGAAAAAAGCTGGGTTTGCCTAAAAGCTGCACACAGATGCTTTTAAATTTTCTACGGGTTTTAGCATGTTAATAGTTTAATACCTTTTTAGCTGTGTACATTATTTATTGTTTTGTACCGTTTGAACTGATTATATTTGTGAAATCCCAATGATATAAGGCGGAATACAAATGTTTTAATAGATGAATAAATAAAATGCAAGGGCTTATGAGTTTGGGTTAAATTTTGGAGAACCGTGTTCAACTCTCGCCTCTGCGAAAGGCTCATCAGACAGTCCCGGGCCAGTTGCTTTTCTCTCGGCCTTGACTCTTCCATCTGTAAAACTGGGGTCGCTTGGGGCCTACCCAGCAGGGCTGTTTTGCGATGCTGAATGGAACTGAAGACTGCCAAACGCTTTGGGAATTAAGGGGACCTAACACTGAAAGCCCACAGAGACCTGGATTCCACCGGATTGCATAGCTCAGCTTAAAATCTCCATGAAAGCAACCCGGATGTCGAAACTCCCCTTGAGAAATGGGTGTTTTCACAGAATCCTAGAATAGCAGAGTTGGAAGGGGCCTACAGGGCCATCGAGTCCAACCCCCTGCTCAATGCAGGAATCCACCCTAAAGCATCCCTGACAGATGGTTGTCCAGCTGCCTCTTGAAGGCCTCTAGTGTGGGAGAGACTACAACCTCCCTAGGTAACTGGTTCCATTGTCGTACCGCTCTAACAGTCAGGACGTTTTTCCTGATGTCCAGCCAGAATCTGGCTTCCTTTAACTTGAGCCCATTATTCCGTGTCCTGCACTCTGGGAGGATTGAAAAGAGATCCTGGCCCTCCTCTGTGTGTCAACCTTTCAAGTATTTGAAGAGTGCTATCATGTCTCCCCTCAATCTTCTCTTCTCCAGGCTAAACCTGCCCAGTTCTTTCAGTCTCTCTTCATAGGGCTTTGTTTCCAGACCCCTGATCGTGCTGGTTGCCTTCCTCTGAACACGCTCCAGCTTGTCTCCATCCTTCTTGAATTGTGGAGCCCAGAACTGGACGCAATACTCTAGATGAGGCCTAACCAGGGCCGAATAGAGAGGAACCAGTACCTCACGTGATTTGGAAGCTATACTTTTGAACGCCTTTCAGTCCGAGGGCCGAATTCGTTTTCCGGGAAAGCTCTCTGCTTGGTGGGAGGGGCCAAAAGTGAAGGGGAGGGGCCGAAAGGAAAAGAGGCGGGGTCAAAATGCCAGCACGTTAGCTTCAAGCTTTTTTCTGCCAGAAACCAATCTGCCGGAAAGCAGTTCAGCCTATTAGAATGGTAAACAAATGGTCAAGAGCTGGGAAAACGCCAGTCGTTGGGAAGGGCTGGGCCGAATTCGGCCCACAGGCCTGATATTCAACACTCCTGCTGAAAGAGGCCTCCTTCGCCATCTCTAAGGGGTCCCCCGTCCTCCACATCCCGCCCTCCTCCTCCACCGCCAGCCTTGAAATCGAGACCCACATACTTTTCACGTCCACCGTCTCCTTCAAGACGATTTCCACCCGTTCCACGTGGCGCCGGTTCCAGACGGGGTCCAAAAGTCGCCGGTTCTGGTCTCGGAAGGGTAGGATGTGTGCCACAGCCTGCGGGCATGCGGAAATAGCGGAAGAAGAAAAGGAGACAAAAGAAGAGACAGGGTAAAAAAAAAAAAAAAATCCGAGAGGGAACCACACGTCCCAACGTAAACTTTTTGTTGCTTCTGAGGATGAAATTCGTTGCGACGACTTCCGAGAAGATGAAGAATTTGCACGTAAGCAAAATGCAGCTCAGGACGAAAGAAGGCATCGTGAGAAAGGAAATTAGACCCTGTCCCCCCACCTCCACCCCGTGGTACCAAACTTTGGGTCAGTTGGTTCTATAACCAGGGAGGGCTGGTTCCGTCCCTCAGCAGTATCACAGACCCTGATTGGCTACCTAGCCCGGCCTCCTGATTGGCTACCTGGCTCAGTCTCCTGATTGGCTACCTAGCCCAGTCTCCTGATTGGATGGGTCCTAGCTATCACCCCTAGCTAGCATGATGGGAGATGTAATCCAAGGCTATGGAACCTCCGTTAGGCAGACGCCCATATTCCATTTTGGAGAAGCTCCAGAGTCAATATTCATAGAATCATAGAATAGCAGAGTTGGAAGGGGCCTCTAAGGCCATCGAGTCCAACCCCCTGCTCAAGGCAGGAATCCACCCTAAAGCATACCTGACAGATGCTTGTCCAGCTGCCTCTTGAATGCCTGTAGTGTGGGAGAACCCACAGCCTCCCTAGGTAACTGATTCCATTGTCGTACTGCTCTAACAGTCAGGAAGTTTTTCCTGCTGTCCAGCCGGAATCTGGCTTCCTGCAACTTGAGCCCATTATTCCGTGTCCTGCACTCTGGGAGGATCAAGAAGAGATCCTGGCCCTCCTCTGTGTGACAACCTTTTAAGTATTTAAAGTATGCTATCATGTCTCCCATACTTGGAAATCATTTTTACTGAAAGACTTGTAAACTTTTTAACACAACGCAACAGCATATCTTTGGCTCCCGTTCATGTGGACTTTCAGAAAAATATATACGTGAAGACACTGAAAATCAGAGCAGGGAAGAAATGGCGAAGGAGCCTCCCTCTAAAAAGTGGGGAACATTTTCACCTTGGGGGCTGGGCTGCATTTCGGTTAAGGCCTCGGGGGCCGTGGCGAGTGGGCCAAAGAGGTGCGGCCAACATCCCCAAAACACTGGCACGTTTTAGCTTTCCACTCCCAAAGCCAACAAGATACGAAAGCCCGCTTGCACTCTGCACATGACCAGAGGCACCTGTTTCCGTTGTATTTCACACGTCCCACGGCACTACAAAACAGAACCTGGGGCTATGCTAGACCGATTAAATCCTGCTTACACCACTCTACCCAGAAAACGCTTCCTGATCCGGCGAATCGCAAACCCTGTCGTCCCTTCCCCGTTTTTGTCACCTTGGCCTCCGTCGACTCTACCCCTCTTGAAAACTGCCCAGTTCTGTCCCCCACCCCATCCCACCCCACCCCAAAAAACCCCCAAGAGGAGTAGAAAGAAAGGCGAAATAAACGCGGCTCCACATTTTTATCAAATTAAAAGCCTCGTTTAGCAATCGGGAGCTTGGCAGGCGCTCTGTTAAACGAGAGCGGATGTGGAGAAGAGGGAGAAAGGGTTGATTACTCAGCGAAATCGAAGCGATGACCTTGGGTGGGAGAGATCAGGTGGAAAGAGTATTGCTGGAATGAATATCGCCCCCCCTTCTGCCTCTTCGCTCACTCGCCCGCACACGTACGCACTCACGCTCAAAAGTGGTGGGTCAGCTCACAGGGAAAGAAGGAAAAAAGCTCTAATGAAATCACTTGACCCCATTACTTCGGCAGAAGCGAAAAGAACCTGCGGTTTTTATTTCCGCGGTAAAACGTGGAGCTCTCGTCAAGCAAAGGGCCTAAGAAGATGCTAGACCAGAGCAAAGGTCCATCAAGTCCAAGATCCAGCCGTATGCCCCGAGGACACCCACATACGGGGTACGGGACACGAACGACAAGAGAAACTCCCCTGGGGTTGATCCGGAAGGGCTCTTGTTACGAGCTTAAGCTTTAAAAACGAATAGTTCTTTCTTTCTTTCTTTCGTTCTTCATGGTGTGTGTTTTTTCCTTACCACCCCCTGCAAGGAGAAAAGTAGCGCACAAGGGAGAAGGGGGCCTGTGTCTATTCTCCAGGGGCCCGTGTCTATTCCCCAGGGGCCCGTGACTATCCCCCAGGGCCCTGTATCTATCCCCCAGGGCCCCGTGTCTATCCCCCAGGGCCCCGTGTCTATCCCCCAGGGCCCCGTGTCTAGCCCCCAGGGCCCTGTGTCTAGCCCCCAGGGCCACGTGTGTATTTCCGAGATTCTGGCACTTGACAGTGGGCCTTATTGAGCGCCCAACGATGTTGGCCCATACCAACAGCACCACATCCCCCTGCTTGTATCCCTGGCCATCCTGGGTGGCTTTTTCCGAAGACAACACGGAGATTGGCACCAGGAGGTCCGAACATATAACAGTGATTCTGCCCCACTTGTACAATTAAAGTTCCTGATCTTGACCTACTAAAGCTTTTACACGGCTTGGGACCACAATACCTCTCCGGATATGAACCATCCCTGCACTACGTTAATCATCTATGGCCCTCTTCCAAGCGGCTCCTCCATGGGAGACTCAGAGGAGGGCAAGGGGTAGGGCCTTCACAGTGCTGGTCCCCAAATAGGAAGCTTTCTCACCAGCGAGGCCCAACTGGTGCCAACAGTGTCATCAGAATCAGGTTAAGATTTTCTGCAGCCGAAACTCTCCCCACGGCCTGAGTTCGAGCCCAGCGGAAGCTGGTTCTCAGGCAGCCGGCTCAGGTCGACTCAGCCGTCCATCCTTCCGAGGTCGGTAAAATGAGTACCCAGCTAGCTGGGGGAAAAGTAACCACGACTGGGGAAGGCAACAGCAAACCACCCCGCTACAAAGTCTGCCAAGAAAACGCCAGCGAAAGCAGGCCTCCCTCTAGGAGTCAGCAATGACTCAAGTGCTTACACGAGAGGTTCCTTTCCTTTTTCTTCTTCTTTAAAATCATTGACTTTTTTTGTACACAAATGGTTTTATATGATGTGATTAAGATTGCATTTTTAGAGGGTTTTGCGCTCTGCAAACCACCCAGAGGGCTTTGGCTATGGGACGGGGCCGAAATGTAACAAAAGAACGAATGAAATCAAAGAAAGGACGCTCACCTGCTTGCCAAGGTAGTGGTCCACTCGGTACATCTCCTCCTCCCGGAAAAAGGTCCTCAGCTCCTCGGCCAGCTGTTGGGCGGACCTGAGGTCGTGTCCGAACGGTTTCTCCAGAATCACTCGCAGCCAGGCCCCGGCCACTGGCCTGCAGCTGCTGTTGATGTGGCGGGCAATATCCGCGTAGGCGAACGGCGGGACGGAAAAGTAGAAGATCCGTCCGGCTTCTTTAAGGTCCTCCTGGCCAAGCGTGGTCGTAATCTCCTGGCTCAGGGTGGCATAGTCCTCTGCCGTTTTGAGCTTGCGATACTCCGTCAGTTTGAGGAACTGGTCTTTCAAGATGGCGCAGCGGTTTGGCGGGACGTCCGGCGGGCACGTCAGTTTCTTCAGCCGGCCAAACATCAGCTTCCGTCCAGCTTCCGGCTCCGCCTGGGCGGCCCCGTGGAAGGTGAAGGTGTGCCCGTTACTCACCTCGTCCAGGTAAAGCTGGAACAGGCCCTGCCACAGGTACTTCTTGGCCAGGTCTCCCGTGGCGCCCAAGAGGACCACAGAGATGTGGCCGTGAGATTCCCTGGCCAGGGAGGGGAGAACTCCCAGGAGGAGCACCGCACCGAGGGCAACTGTTGAAAACATCTTGGAAAACAGGGCAAGCTGGAGGAAAGTAAGGAGCAAAAAGGAAGTGTTAAAAGTCACGGAAATGCAACAACAACACACACAGAAATGTCAAGTCTCCAAATCCCACTACTGCCACCAGTTTTCCAAACTGCTTTGACTGATTGGGCCAAATGGAAAAAGAACCACCCCTGCTCTTGGTTTGTTCTTCCAGGTGGTTTTTTTTGGGGGGGGGCATCCCCTCTGCCCCCTCTTCCCTAGTTTCTTCCACACGATTTCATGCACTGCCCGATCAACAGTGGCATATAGCTGCGATTCACGAATGGGCTTATACTTGGATATTGGGTCTGTCTTTATTAAAGTTTATGTGTAATCTACTCCTTTCCCCTTTTTCTTTTAGAATGTTATAATATTTGAAACGGAGGCTTTTAAAGTATCTCATTACACCTGCACTTTTATTTTGTTTCACTGAAACTTCTAATAAAAAATTAATTAAGAAAAAAAAATGACCTCTCGTAATCGACTACATTGTCCAACTGCTTTTAACATTAAGTCTTTTCACCTAAAGTTCAACCGAAATCTACCCTCCCGGAACGTAAACCCTCTCTGGATCAGCTTTCTTCAACCTGGTGCTCTTCAGATGTTCTGTATGGAGGCTCCCAGGATTGCCTGTCCCATGCTCCTGCTGAGTGAGGCTGATGGGAGTTGCAGTGCAAATCATTTGGAGTTCCCCAGGGCGCAGAAAGTTGCTTTAGATCCCTCTGGGAAAGCAGTGAAGAACCCTTTTCTCTTCTCCTGTACAACAGACCTTTAGGGATCTATTATATCTGTCTCCTCTTATTTAAGAAGGATGATTGCACGATTAAATGAGAGGTTAGACAATTCTAAAACACCCCAAACATCCAGTTCCTTCCAAGGAAACGAAAAGAGAACAGGTTACAACAGCTTTCGGCTTTTCGTATCTTACGTCCTACCAATCAAAAACCCATGAGAAAAACACAAAGACCACTATTTTTCGTAAACATTTATATGTTTACAGGCATTCTGTTATTCTATTTATCATTTATGGCAAGTTTTTCAGAACATAAAACATTACAGTAGGCTGTTTGGGAATCCATTTGATTGCTACAGCTTTAAAACATGAGACAAACCAAATAATAATTCCACCAGCAGCTGAAAAAGGCAATAATAGCGTTGAGTATAAATTCCGCTATGAAACCTTACTGCTAAACACCATAACATTTAGTTTTACGGTAACTATAAACCACAAACACAATAAAAAAAAATTAAAAATTGCAGTCGGATTATTAGTGGGAATTAAAGTATGGCTAAAACACGAACCAACAAAAATAATAATTCCGCTAGTTGTTAAAAAGGTTTTGACTTGCACGGCAAAAAAAGTCACAGATGGATAAACCGTGGCAGGTAGGGTCTGCTGGAAGTGGTGTGTCCCACTTTCACGTGGATTGGGGGACAGAGAATTCTTATGAAAACTCCACGTCCCACCTGGATTAATTCTGGGGCCCAGTGGTAGCACATGTCCCCACTGAAAACCAAAAGGTCTTGAGGTTATCACTGGGAACAAATCCAATTTATTAATACCCCTTCGTGGATCCTCCGGGGCGGCTCACCTAAATCCTTTCGCCGAGATCCCGGGGGCCGCTAACCCTTTCTCGTTCTGCAGCCGTTCCTTCTTCCGAACTCAACAGAATCTACGAAACACGCCAAGCGTTCAACGGTTATCCAAACAAAATGCTAGAGAGATAAGCAACTTTCAACATTTCCTGGTACGGACGGGTACCTCCCACTCCCAGCACGAAATACACACACACACACCCCAGAGCACTACAAAATTACATAGACACACACTTAGAAACATAGAATAGCAGAGTTGGAAGGGGCCTACAAGGCCATCAAGTCCAACCCCCTGCTCAATGCAGGAATCCACCTTAAAGCATCCCTGACAGGTGGCTGTCCAGCTGCCTCTTGAATGCCTCTACTGTGGGAGAGTCTACGACCTCCCTAGGTTCTATTGTCGTACTGCTCTAACAGTCAGGAAGTTTTTCCTGATGTCCAGCCAGAATCTGGCTTCCTGTAACTTGAGCCCGTTATTCCATGTCCTGCACTCTCTGGGAGGATCGAGAAGAGATCCTGGCCCTCCTCTGTGTGACAACCTTTGAAGTATTTGAAGAGTGCTCTCATGTCTCCCCTCAATCTTCTCTTCTCCAGGCTAAACATGCCCAGTTCTTTCAGTCCTCTTCATAGGGCTTTGTTTCCAGACCCCTGATCATCCTGGTTGCCCTCCTCTGAACACGCTCCAGCTTGTCTGCATCCTTCTTGAATTGTGGAGCCCAGAACTGGACGCAATACTCTAGATGAGGCCTAACCAGGGCCCACTTCTTTCTACGAAAACCACACAAAAGCCAGCACACTACGAAATGGCACATATACACCCCTCCCCTCCCTACACTATGGGTGTAGAACAGCAGGCCCTCCGGGGTTTCCCAGATAGCCCCACCCTCTTTTCCTGGGCCCCATCTGCTAACAGCCAACTCCGTTCCATGAGTGCCGATCATTACGCAGCCCAATATGGGACCGCCCAGGCACAAAAAGGAGGTATGTCAGCAGAGGCTTGAGGAAACACCCCTCTCAAGAAGGATTTTACTTTGCCGAGGAAGTTTTGTCTGAGCACACTTGAGGCAGGAGACGAAGACGCCAGGCTTTGAATAGGGCTTTCCCACACTGCAAAATTTTGCTGCAGGCCCTGCAGATAAAAATCTAATATAAAACAAAGCATGAAGTCTGTCTGTCTGTCTGCTTTTCTCTGGCATTTCTCCCATGCCTTTAACACAGAGAGATTTTTTTTCTGGTTAAGCTTTTCCCAGCATAGAGAAAATTATCGGGGGGGGGGGGACACGCTTAATCGCTGCATCTTAACGCAGAGGTGAAGAATGTTCTGATGCTGTTGGACTGCAAGTCCCATCAGCTTTAGCCCACCTAAAGGAATGATGGGAACTGCAATCCAGGAACATTTGTTGGGGGCACATGTTCCCCATATATATTAAACACCTTAACTAACACAGCTGTCCCTAACCTGGTGTTCTCCAGCTGTTTTGGACTTCAACTCCCATCAGCCCCAGGGCAGGAATCCTGGGAGTTGCAGTCCAAAATTCCTGGACAGTACCGGGTTGGGGAAAAGTCTGCCCTGAATTTTGGAGGTCACTTAGACTGGATTATACACAAAACCTCTGACTTGCTACCAAGTTGGTTCACACAAAGCCCGCCCTGCAAGGTTGGTGTATTATTATTATTATTATTATTATTATTATTATTATTATTATTATTATTATTATTATTTAGCAAGGACAGCAAGCGTTTCAGACAGCCCACAAAGTTTGAGCATGTGCCCTACACCAAAATCTTCCTCGACTCGCATCAACCTGGGACAGCATGGCCAATGTCAGCGATGACGGAAGTTGGAAGTCCAACAGGTGCAGAGGGTGCCTTGTTTGGGATAGGCCAGCCTAGTGAACGAACGGCTTAGGGAAGTCACAGAAATATGACACTCCATACACAACCGATGTTGAGAAAGACAGCTGGAAAGTCTCCTTGCAAAACTGCTTGAATGTCTGATTACGGTGAGTAATAAGCAAATTTCGCAGTCAGCAAGCACAATTTACCCAGGCTACTTCTGGGCTCTCCTTAAATTTAAACCTGATTTAAGTGCATGCACAGAAGTATTCCAGCGCATGGAGAAGGGAAGATTAACCCTTTCTCTCCCCCCCAAATACCACTCCCCACTCCCCCATCCGCCAGCAATTAACCTTATAAAACAATCCCCACTGACGCCAATGGACACTCAGTGCTTTTCGAAATCGATTCAGGGGTGCCCGTTTTGGAGGCAAGTGTAGAAAATGTCACCGCTGTCCGACCTTTGACAGCCTTGCACTCCTGTTCTATCAACGGCGACTAGTCCTGATGATGAGATGCTGCTTCCCCAGAGGCAGTATACTGGGGAATACGGGCAGGCGGGTGCTATTAATGGCACCCATGTCCTACTGGGTGTGTGTGTGTTTCTCACTGGGGCAGCTGGTTGGACACTGTGTGAACAGAACGCCGGACTAAATGGACCCCTGGTCTGATACAGCAGGGCTTTTCTCCTTCTCCCAGATAAAGGAGAGAGAGAGAGAGAGAGAGAGAGAGAGAGAGAGAGAGCGAGCAGGAGCGGGAAGCCATTGGAAAAGAAATATGCCACGCTCCATTGCTGGACCAGAGCGTGCACAAATGTGCTTTCTGCTCCACTGCAGGTCGGCACGGCACACGTCCCGGTCTTGCGCTTGCTTTTGCAAAGAAAAAAAAAACCCAAACACATGCACGCACAACTGGCCCTATATAAACACAAAGGCTGTTTCTACACCTGCCTCCCACCCCCCACCCCCCGAGATCATCCCTGTGCATCCAAATGCCACACAGGGGATCCCGGGAGCAGGCAGGGACGATCCCTGCATTTTCCTGGGATAACCCTTCGGTGCAGAAAGGCCCACCCTTTCTCTTTCCAGCAAGCACACAAGAACCAAAGGTAAGCCCTGCTGGATCAGACCAAGGCCTCATCTACACCAAGCAGGATATTGCACTATGAAAGCGGTATTCAAAAGGCAGGAGCCACACCAAGCGAGATACAGCGGGGTGGTAGGTATGTGTCAATGGGCCCCAACAGCTGTCAGGGCGCTTCACTACCACTATAAAGCAGTCGTGTGGCTCCTGCCTTTTATATACCTAGGGTGACCCTATGAAAAGGAGGACGGGGCTCCTGTATCTTTAACAGTGGCATAGAAAAGGGAATTTCAGCAGGTGTCATTTGTATGCATGTCACACCTGGTGAAATTCCCTCTTCATCACAACAGTTAAAGCTGCAGGAGCTCTACTAGAGTGACCAGATTTAAAAGAGGGCAGCTTTAACTGTTGTGATGAAGATTAAATTTCACCAGGTTCTCCCTATATACAAATGACGTCTGCTGAAATCCCCTTTTCTATGCAACTGTTAAAGATACAGGAGCCCTGTCCTCCTTTTCATAGGGTCACCCTAATATACCGCTTTCATAGCGCTTGGTGTCGATTAGGCCCAGGGCTCCATTGAGTCCAGTACTCCGTCCCCAATGGGGAAACCCACTAGCAGGTCATGAATGCGATTCAAGGCATCCTCCTGTCGGTGCGCCCCAGTATACTGCCTCCGCTGCTGCAATCCGGGCCAGTCGCCATGGGTTGCCCTGCATTGCACAGGCGCAGCTAACGACGTCGGATTTTGCAATGGGGCAGCTAAGAGGAAAAGGTTAGGGAGTTGTGGGGCGGGGGAAGGGCAGGTGGACTTGCAGCCCCCCACCCCACCCCACCCCACCTCCCCCCAACCCATCATTTGCAAGCCACGCTTTTCTTTCCTCGCCCCCGCTTTGCTCTAGGGCAACGCGGGCCCGATCCACTCACCTCCCTCCCGCGTGGAGGCGCCACGCGCGAATTGGGGGGTGCCAAACGTGTGAACCGGATGCGGGTCTAGGTTTGTGGTGGGTTTTTTTTTATCTTTTCGTTGGCAGCGCAAGAACGCGCCGAAGTTTAGCTCCACCTCTGCCAAGCCACTTGCAGTGGTGTGGGGAGGAGAAAAAAATTCTATGGTTTAAGTTGCAGAAGCGAGAGAATTCGTGAAGCGGGAGGCAGATTTTTCTAAATTTATTTTCATTTAAAAGAGTTTTAGGCCGCCTTTCAAGGCAGGAGGCTTCCGAAATCCATTTTATTGATTTAGTTATTACATCTTCCTACCGCCCAATAGCCAGCTTTTCCTAACCTGGTACCGTCCATATTTTTTGGACTACAACGCCCAGCATCCCTGGTCATTCGCCATGCTGGGGATGATGGAAGTTGAATTCCAAAACGTCCAGAGGCATTTGTGTTTCAAATTTGTTGGCTGTTTTTATGCTCTTCATGGTTTTAATTTTTCTGAACCGCCCAGAGAGCTTTGGTTATTGGGCGGTAGAAAAATGTAATAAATAAATAAATAAATAAATAAATAAACACACACACACACTGCAGATTTCTCCAATTTGATGGATTCCAGTTGTTCTTGGACTACAACTCCCAGCATCCTTGACTGCTAGCTGCAGCTGATGGGAAATGAAGTCCAACAAAATCTGGAGGGCCTTCTGTTCCCCATCCCTGGTGCAATGCCTTTATTGGCCAACTTAAAGAACACCCACACCCACCCACCCACCCACCCACACAAATGAGCAAGCATTTGAGATCTCCAGGTCTCTTCATCAGGCAAGATGTTGCAAAAAGCAGGAAATATGAAAGAAGGGTCACTGTAATTGTAGTCAAGATGTCTGCATAGGCAGAGTCTTAAAATGGTAAGGAGGAGGGAGGATTGCAGACAAACTGGGCTGATGAAGAGATCTGGTGATCTTGAAAGCTTGCACATTTGGGGGCGATCTTTGAATTGGCCTAGTAAAGATATTACACTAGACCGAGTTTGGAATTTTGTGTTTTACAAGTTGAACCTTGCAAGAAGTAAGTGGGTTGGAGGAAAAGGCACCACGGCATGCGCGAAAGGAGGGAGAGACTGTCTCTGGTGCGGGTGGAAGTTTTCAAACTTTTGCTGTAGCAGGATTTGTCTTTGTATAAGTTTCTTTAGTGCATTGGATATTTTCTGACAGGACCTTATGTTAACAATCTATAATGATGAATATCATAATGCCCTAACAACTCTCATACAATGGTATTGTCTCTGATGTATTTAGCTATGTATATTCATTAAGGAAATAACAATACATGTGTATATTTTCTGTTAACTATAGCCCCTGAAGAAGGGTTTCTAATATCCGAAACGTTGGGCTATCTGAAATTTTTTTAAAAAAAACTTTTTTAAAAAGAGCAACAAATAATAAAAAATCTTGCCACCGGCACGAGAGACAGTCTCTCCCTCCTTTTGCCCTTGCAAGAAGTAAGCCACACAGATTTCAATGGTGGTAGTAGTGGTTATTATTCTTATTGTTGTTGTTATAGAAAACATTTTTTTACTCTGCACTAAAGCTGAGAGAGGCCCCCAAAGCAGCTTGCAAAGTTTAATAAGAAGACAATCCCTGCCTCTTGGGCTTCCAACCTAAAAGACATGACAGCAAAGGAAAATGGATTTGAGGGAGGAGGAAAAAAAGCAAACTCAGGCGCTAATTCTTAGTTACAAAATTGTTTTAGGTGTTGTTTATGCTGATCCTAATAAATTGGACATGATACTATCTACTACTGCTCTTTGGGGTGTATATATGTGGGTGTACATACTGTTCTGTGTTCCTGCACATCAGTGTTTACCATTACACCACCACTGTAACGCACAATGGACGTTGTTTTTTTAAACCCACATTTAACCCAGATGCACACCTGACTCTCCCCGCCCCAAAGACCTGACTCTCAGGATGCGTGGGGGGAAGAATCAGCCTCACACCCCTCCATGTGCATGTCTCTGCACGACTCACTGTTCGAGGAGCGCGTCCCACAGAGACAAAGATGCGTTCTGCGTTTTTGAATCGGGAGGGATTCAGTGAACTGCTCACACCTCATGCAAAGATGTAGCGGGAGTGTGACTTGCTAATCTCCCCCTGCCTTGCTTAGCACAGAGACCCCCCTTCCTAACCAAAGGGGAGGCCAGACCCATGGATCATACAGAGATGCAGTAAATAGACTCATCGGCAGGTGGGTACATTCCTTCTTTGTAAAGGTGAGCCTAGCATCTTTTCCTATTGATCTGTGCAGTTTTAATCTGTCTGCTCCATAGCCTTAGATGGGTCTTCCCGTCCTCGTCCCCTTTTGAACAGGCAAGGACTTTACACCTGCAATGGATTTCCTGGCTAAAGTGCTAGACCAGCAGGCCTGGAACAGCTCTCCTTCTCCCCCCCCCCCCCCAGGTCTGCAGTGAGCTGCAATGCACCCGCAGCATGTCCGAACGTGCATCAGATGAAATGCTGCAGTTACAAAAGGTTGAAAAACTGCAGTGGTAAAAAAAAAAAAATCACAGTTTTTCTCCCCACAGTCCCCTTCTTGAACATAGCGCTGGGTTTAATGCTGCAACCCCCTCCCCCAAACAAACACACACACACACACACACACACACACACACCCCCCACACTGCAACTAGGCCTTCTGTCAATGCCAGCGCCAGGGCCACAAATCAGAAATGCATGCTGCAAATAATTAAGTTTGACGTCGCCACGCTCGACCCGAGTGTGAATCTATCTCGGTTTATGAATTGCGTCGCAGCAGTGGCTGATTAAAGCTGGTTGGCTTGGGGTGAAAGTTTTTACTCCAAAAGCAAACCTACGACCCCCACCCCCACCCCCACCCCAAATAGGAAAGACGGATCTTAAACTGAGTTGCAGGAACCAAGGTTGCCAACTGATCAAAGGCGGGAGGGGGGTGGGAAATGGTCTGGCTTTATCCCATGCGTAAGCTTCATTTCTAGACGTGAGCAGGCAAATGAGGAGACTGAGGTGATGGCCTGCTAGTGCTTGTGCACACCACGCTCCTGTTTAAAGCACAGGAGCAGGGGTGGATGAGGATAAGTTGGCAACCTGGGAAAAAAGGAAGGAGAGGAGGAAGAAAGGAAGGAAAATAGAAGAAAAGAAAGAGAAGGAAGGAAGGAAAGAGAAAGGGAGGGAGGGAAGGAGAGGAAGAGAACGAAGGAAGAGAAAGAAGGAAGGAAGAAAAAAGAAAGGAAAGAGAGAGAGGAAGGAAGGAATGGGAAAGAAAAGGAAGGAAGGAAAGAGAGAGAGGAAGAAAGGAAGCAGAAAGAAAAGAGAAAGAATGAAGGTAGGAAGAGATAAAAGAAGGAACGATGGAAAGAGAGGAAAAAAGATCACAGCCTGTGGGTCTCTTGCACTGCTAAATGGCTCCACATTTTCCCCTGGATGCCTATAGGTTTTCAACATTCCCCCTGAGCCTCTGTGCTTTGCCACGTCTCTCTTGGCTTTCAAATATAGCACCTGGCCCCTGTTGGGAACAATATACTGGCCCAGACGGAACCTAGATTGATGCAGCGAGGCAGTTATTAGGTACCCAGAGTGAAATGGAAACGGGTGTGTTCAAGTGTGTCTCTTGAGTACCAGTTGGTTGTTGGGGCGCAACTATGGGCGTCCCAGAAATATCTGGCTGGCCACGGTCAGAAAGGACGGAAACAGGACACTGGGTGAGATGGGCCTTGGATGTGACCCAGTAGGACCACTGGTGCAGTTTGGTAATTTTAGACTGGACATCATCGTACTCTTCCCGAAGGTTCTTTAGATGCTAACATCTATTTCTTCACTTACTTCAACATTTAGTAAGCCCGCATTAGAGTGCCCCTCTGCTCATTTTGCTAAACGGGGCGCCGACACCTGCCCTAAAGTCCTTCCTTGCTGGCGCCGCTAAGCTGAACTTTCCTAATGCTCTTACATCCAGTGGTGGCTGGTGGCTCCGACGTCAGTGGGGCGGTAAATCCGCTCTGGGTTTCGGTCAGAACTCTAAACGGGCTATTCACGGTGCGGAAGCAGTTTACCTAGTCAAGTGGGAGCCATCGCGAAGTGTACATGCATGTGTGATCTGCACAGCAGTGTAGATGTTTCGTATGCGCTCTGTCTTGTTCCAGCCGTTTTTGTGGGATTGTATATTAGCTATTCGCTGGTCATTTTATTTCTGTGCTTTACATAAAACTGTATAAGTTTTATTTGTTGTTGTGAGATAAAACAGAGAGGAGGAGGACTATGGGTAAAATCCAATATAAATCCTACTTAGGGTAGAGTCATTCAAAAGGATGGGACTTATATTAGTCACGACTAACTTAAATCACATTCATTTCAGTGGGTATACTCTAAGTAGGACTTACGTTGAATTTTACTCTATGGGCTTTATCACACCAGCGTTATACGGTGCAATCACTGCGAATTGCGTGCAAAGGACTCCGAAGTTTTCCGGCTTATAATTTGCTTTGATTGTGGAGTACTCTCATGCATCCTGCCTTAATTGTGCAATAAATCCAAAAGATTTGCCGTATTTAGCCCTTACTTTCTGAGCGCATCTTCCCAGCCGCCACTGGGGTGCAGGAGCAGGATTTTAAACAAATGCTTACATCTGCGTAAGTTTTAAAGATAAAGACTTCAAAATTGGCACAGTAATAGATATTAAGGAGAGCTTTAAGCATACCAAATTTGAATTGGATTGGGTCATCCGTTGATTTTTTAATGATTTTTTTTTTTTACATTTCCCCCCTTAAACTCACTTCCTGGTATGCAAAGGATCGCTGTCGCCTGGCAGCAAAACCATCAACAATGGCTAATGCTTAGCGCTACGGGGAGAATCCGAGGAAAGCAGGTACGTGGGATAAGTGAGCTGCTTCAGGTTCCTTGGAAATATTAAAAAAGGTGGGATATAAATATAATATTTTTTAAAAAAATAATATAGCATCTCACTCTCTGTGTCCCTCTCTGGGCTGATCTGTACCAAGCAGATATTCCACTCTGAAAGTGGTATATAAAAGGCAGGAGCCACACGACTGCTTTATAGTGGTATTAAAGTGCATTGACAACTGTTGGGACCCATGACAAATACCATATACCGCTTTCATACCACTTTCAGTGTTATATCCTGCTTGGTGAAGAGGTGTCAAACCGTTATATAGCTTCTGTCTTATCAATCATTTCTCTGTCCAGCTTATCTGTAGGGATTTTGTTTAAATATACCTAGTCCTGGATTCCACCCTGGAGGCTTTGCGAAAGGGAAAAGGCAGGTTATCAATGTTTAATGTTTTATTTATTTGCACATGTATAAGGTGTAAGGCGCTGAGAATCTAAGATGCAGCCTAATAGTTATTCATTTATATTTGCAATCCAACTTTCCTATCTAAACCGTGCGAGGACTATTAGGAAATCTAATAAACTCTTCGCACGGTGACGGATTGATTGGCACAGCACTCCCCAACCGGGTGCCCTCCAGAAGTTTCTTTTAAAAATGATTTCCAAACGTTCCCTGAAGCTTTCCCTGAATGCGTTTTTATCAGAACTTTGTGTTTTTTTTAAAAAAAAAAAAAAAAGAGAGAGAGAGAGAGAGAAAAAATAAATTTGAATGCGGCGTTTTGATTCTTTGATTCGATTTGCCATCTGTCGCTCCGAATGCCTTGGGATGGGGAGCGCTGTATAAATATTGTCAATTGGTCAAGCGACTGCAATTCCCATCATCCCCAGGCATTGGCCTGGCTGGGGATGATGGGAGCTGTAGTCCCCCAAAGCGGGCTGCGGGAGGCCGGAACCTGGACAAGGCGATGCTGTCCCTCTTTGCACATCTTTGGCTTCCGTCGGGAGACGCATTCTTGCAAAGTAAGAGGTTTTAATATTTTTCATGTCCTCTCCACCACCCCTTTCCCCCTCCTGTTTCTCCCTTAAACAGCTCCTCCAAGCTTCTCCTGCCCCCAGTATCCTATCGGAGCCAGGGATGCGTTTCCAGGTCCAACCTACCGACCAGAGCCTTGTAACTTTTTTTAACAAGCATCCTTTCAGTGCGAAGCTGAAGAGCTGCAGTCCACACGCCCGTCCGGGAGACAGAGAGAGAAAGAAAGAGAGAAGGCAGGTAAGAGGATGGCTGTGCATGAGTGTGTGTGCATGAAACTCCAGAGTTCTGGACTGCCCACGGATCTGAATTTCTCCCCATTTTCTAGCGCAATCTGCTCTGCCCGCCTTTCCATCAGAGCTTCTCGTGATCAAGGTTGTTCCTCTGATTTAGGAAAAAGGCTTAATTTGGAAGGGGGGACACACAAAAATCCCCCCCCCATGCAAAAGATTTACACCTTTCTTCAACTTTGGGTTCAAGGTGGTGGGCATTTTCCTAGTCTCTCCTTTCCGCATCTCCTCTGCATATTATTATTATTATTATTATTATTATTATTATTATTATTATTATTATTAATTTTGCGTTGCGTCGATCGGGAAATTGCGTGTGGGATGGAGATGATTTGAGCCTCTGGGTATATATATATATATATTGCCTGGCAAACTGTTAAACAGAAGTCTTCAGGTTGAAGTTTAAGGGAAGCGTTGCATCGCATTGCTTCCCTGTTCTTTTGGCTTTCTTTCACATTCTGCTTCTCTTTCTCCATTCTGATGCAGTCTCCCTGCAGTGGGAACTCTGGGGAAAGGAAAGGAACGCTGCAGAGGGTTTTTTTCTTCTCTCTCTCTCTCTCTCTCTCTCTCCCTCTCTCTCCCCTTTCTTAGTCCCTGCTGCAGCAGCAGTATGCATCAGAGGGCATCCCCTTGCAGCAGAAAGATTTCGCCAGGGCGGGCTTGGAGGGGTGTCTCCCAAGATTAATTGATCTGCCCTGCGATTTCCTGCATTGCAAAAGAAGAAGCATGCCTTAGAGTTGCGCTCTTGCATTTCAATCCGACCAACGCTGCAGGTTCAGACGGCTGCTGTAGTGTATAAAAGCAGCCGTCCCTCTCTCCTCTCTGCCTGCTGCTCCTCTTCCTTCCAAGTTATCTGCAGTTAGAACAGCAGCGGCGAGGGAATTCCATAAATACACACACGGGCGCGCTCCGGGATGCGCCCAGGCACACGGACGCAGGGTTCACGCGTCACGACAACCCACGCACAAGGTGGAGGACGGGCCAGATCGTGGGTTGTGCTGTGTGAACCCAGCCCCGCGAACAAGCCATGGTTCGTTTACCGCAGTTCGCAACCCAAGAGCAAACTAGGGGTTCTCCTCATGGCTCGTTCGAGATTGAACAAACCATGGTTTGTCCACACAGCGGGGTTCGCGCAACACGACCTGCGTTTTAACGATAAACCACTGTTGGTTAACCATGGACAACCCGCAGTTCACAACTCGGCAAACCAACCGGCGGGGGGGCTCTTCATGGGTTGTTTGAGGTTAACAAACCATGGTTTGTTAGTGCAGCTGGGTTCACACCGCACAACAACCCATGGTTCAGCAACATGAATTCAATAGGGAATTTGGCTCTGTGTTTATTCCGTTTATCATTCCTCTTAGGAGCTCAGGGGGGCAGCCATTTATCCTCATAACAACCCTGTGAGGTGGGTTTAGTGACTGGCCCAGGGCCATCCAGCGAGCGACATGGCTGAGCAGAGATTTTTGAACCCTGGTCACCGCAGTCCTGCACCACTGTGTCTGAGAATTTAGCTGCGACAGTAGCTCTTGACTGAGAACTTAAGTTTAAAGCATCTGTCTCTTCTCTTCCTTTGGCGGTTCTCCTCCATAGTTTTTTAAAATATTTATTTTTATTAAGAGAATGACTTCCTCTAGTTGTTGTTTTTTAAAAGACTTATATTTGAGACTGGGAATGGGGCCGGTGCCATTACCTGGCGTCCTTAGGGTCCCGGTCTGTCTTGGTGGGCCCCCTTAATTTTTTTCTGGCATTCCAAAAACAGTGCTGGGTAGCCAGATCTGGCCACCATTTTAAATCCCCACAATGCCGCAGTTCTGCGGCATTGTGGGAATCTTAAGGACTGGCTAGTTCCAGCTGCTGTCACAGCTCTGGATCACTGCGAGTTCAGCTAGGTAAATCTACCAGGATCCATGAATAGGGCAGGGGGTTAAGACTTTGCCCCCCACCAAATCTAGAGCTGGCCCTGAGAGGGAGGTCGCTTCCACTGACCCCTAACAACCCAGCCGCTTTCTCCAGTGGAGGCTGGCGGCTCCGATTCCGGTGGGGCTGCGAATCCATTCTGGGTTTCAGTCAGAACCAGCCAGTTCTCTAAAGGAGCCCCAAAATAGGTTCAGAACTTTGAATAGCTCCTGTAGACTTCTGGCTGGTTTTGACTTGAAACCCAGAGCAGATTCGCAGCCCCACCGGTATCTGAGACACCAGCCTCCACTGGTGTGGTGGTATCGCAAGGTCGTTTTTCTTTTCCTTCTTTTTAATTACACACATGAATCTGAATTTAGTTCAGATTGGAGTAGACGTGCGGACGCCAGGGAGGAGCTGCCGTCGAACCAGGCCTCGAACGGCTTCTCCAAAAGCGTCCGGCGCATCACGGGCGAAGATGCTTTTTCCTGCCAAATTCTTCTAGGCATTTCCCCCCACCCTGCCTTCGATCAATACGCAAAATATCCAGAAATAATTGTCCGGCTTGGCAGGTTTTGCATTAGCTGCACAGGATACCGACGTGAGAAGGTCACGGGAAGGTTTGTTCCTCCGGCTAACCACACAGTGCTACTTCTTCCTTTTAAAGCCGAAATTCCAGGCCAGGGGCCAAATTCAGCCTGTTTGGGGTCCCTAATTGCCCCTCCAGGGTTCCCCCGCTGGCCCCTCCCCTTCCCCTAGCCCCTCCCTTCCCTCCTGCCACCGCTCGACCCGGTCGTTTCGTGGCTGTGGCACGTCCGTCTTGGTTCTCAAAGGCCAAAATCCCTTCCTTAACGCTCAGTTCCCGCCAGGAACAGCTTTAAGCTCAAATGGGCCGGGGCGTATTTTGGACCTGCCCCCTTTTTGCCTCCAGCCTCGGCCCTTTTGCCTTAGCTCCGCCCATCACTGGAATGTGCTCTCCCTCTGAAATTGGCCATCAACTTTAAGAGGAGAACCCGGGACTTCTGCTAGGGTCCAAAAGCTGAGGTCTGATCCAACAAAATAAGCGCCTGGTTGCGTTGCTGCAGCTAACTGAATCCTAGAATCCTAGAATCATAGAATAGCAGAGTTGGAAGGGGCCTACAAGGCCATCTAGTCCAACCCCCTGCTCAATGCAGGAATCCACCCTAAAGCATCCCTGACAGAGGGTTGTCCAGCTGCCTCTTGAAGGCCTCTAGTGTGGAAGAGCCCACAACCTCCCTAAGTAACGGGTTCCATTGTCGTACTGCTCTAACAGTCAGGAAGTTTTTCCTGATGTCCAGCCGGAATCTGGCTTCCTGTCACTTGAGCCCATGATTCCGTGTCCTGCACTCTGGGAGGATCGAGAAGAGATCCTGGCCCTCCTCTGTGTGACAACCTTTTAAGTATTTGAAGAGTGCTCTCATGTCTCCCCTCAATCCTTTGCTGGCCTTCCTCTCCTCTGCTTCTACCTGGTCCCTTTACTCTTCCCACCTTGACCAGTGACATTTAGAGAACGCATCCCTGGGCTATGACTACCAGGACGTCCTCTACCAGCAGCAGGGAAACCGTCATCTCAAAAGCCACAGATCAGCAGTCCCTCACCCCCATAGGGAAAAGTGGCTGGGCTCCTGCCAGTCTTGGGGTCCACACAGACAGGGCCGAATCTGGCGTTTCAACTGCAAATGCCGGGATTTGAACTCGGGACTTTGCACCCCGTGTGGGCTTTCTAAGAATACGCATTCGTTGAAGGGGGTGGGGAGTGGACGCCTACAGGATAAAGTAGAGGTGGTGAGTAATTGTAAACTGCCGTTGAGTGTAATAGAAAGACCCCACCGCCCGAACGGCAATTTCTCCGGATACACGTCGCTCGTCTGTTAAAGGTGAGAGCGGGTGGTTTGACATTTAAATTGGCAAAGGAGAGGTTTGTTAGCTGGCCCAAACATCCAGACGGATGCTCATACTGCTGATAAGAATGGGAAAAAGTTTCCTAGGCATTCTGGTTCAGATATCTAAATATTATTACAGTTCTATCCTGCCTTTTTTCCTCCAAGGAACCCAAGGCAGTGTACAGAATCCTCTCCTCTCCATTTGATCCTCACAACAACAACCCTGCGAGGTAGGTTGGGCTGAGAGTCTGTGACTGTCCCAAAGTCACCCAGTGGGCTTCCCCAGTGGGGACTAGAACCCGGATCTCCCGACTCCCAGTCCAACACTTTAGCCACTACACCACACTGGGGTGTGTGTATATAATCTTGAAAGAAACAAGGGAATAAAAACTAAGTCCTAAGAGGAAGGCTCAAAGGAATATTTCGCCTTGAGAAGAGGAGACTGAGAGAGGCTATGATGGCCGCAGCAAGTATAAATCCAACGTTGAGTAGACCCATTCAAACGAATGGGACTTATGCTTGCTAGGTCTAACTTAAGTTGTATTGATTTCAATGGCTCTTACAAAACTGGTTGTGCTTTTTATACTGTATTTTGTAATTGTGCTTTTAACCTGTTGGTTGTTTTATTGTGGTTTTAATTTTTGTGAACCGCCCAGAGAGCTTCGGCTATTGGGCGGTATAAAAATGTAATAAATAAATAAATAAATAAAGACTTTGGATCAGTCTCTGATTCTTGGCCAAATCTACCTCGCAGGGTTGTTGTTGGAATAAAATGAGAGGAGTAGGAGTAGCAGGAGCACTGCTTTGGATCATAAAATGTAGCTAATTACGATAATAAAAACCAACGATAGTTTTAGCACCTCCTGCCCTGGAAAGGCCTTTATTCGCACCAAGACTTTTCACCCACAGAAATTCGGCCACGCCAGGATGGCTGTGGCCATCACGCTTCATCAAATTGCCTCTTTCCGCACTTGGAGTAAGGCCCGATCCGTTCCCCGCCGCCTCCCGCCCGTCCCCTTGTCGAAGGGAGCCCTCCCGGCTGCATCAACCTCCCCGCTCGTGAATCAATTTTCTCCCTGAGAGGGATCGCCCGTCACGCAGTCGTTGGCTTTTGTGGCCACTTCATTTATTTCCAAGTTATCGATTTCCTCCCCTTCATAACTCAAACGAGCGGCACGTTCCCCGTCCTCCGGCATTGCAGCAAACGGGCGTTTCGGTAAATCAAGTCCCGTCTCCGCGAGGCGAGGGGGCCAGGAGAGGTCAAGACATGAGACACCAGGAGGCCTGTGGGGACAGTGGTGCCGCTAAGGTTGGACTTCAGGGCCAACGTCCAGGGCCCCTATAGCCCGGGGGGCTGAAGTGTCCACCCAGAGCGCAGCAGTAACAAACCGCATTCGTCCTTAATTTTTAGAGACATAGTGAAGTTTGGCTGCAGCCACGGACAGAGTTATGATGCTCGTTTTATTATGTTTCCTTTAAAACAGATGGTCCTTTGCTACAATAAAACGACGCTCGTTCCCAAGTCAATGGGTTTAGTACCAGGGCAGCCGAAGCAAATGCCGTTTGATTCCTGGAATCACGACGGCACCTTGGTTTCAAAATATGTTTCCTAGGGATGGCTGAGAATGTAGTTTTTGCTCAGCAGGCATGCGAGCATGTCCCGTTCAAAGGCCCCCAAGTGATCGCAAGCCCACGTCCGCCGAAAATGTTCGCCCATCGCCGGCCGTGGGCTCGCGTTCGATTTGGGCAACTTTCCCTGCTTGGTTTTGTGCCAATCTCCCGGTAGACTCAATCAGTCCCGTTTTAGCCCGCAGCGTGAATTTGCGCAAATTCAGAAATGCGCACAAATCTGGGCAAATTTGCATAGATCTCACATTCAATCGGGGCTCCTTTCGCGTGATTTGCCTATTCACGCAGCGATTGCAAATACGAACAGGAATTATGCAAGAGGTGTGTGGTGAGATCGTATTCGGAGAATCCAAACCATTTCAAAGTTCGCTTGTGCGCCCATCTCTAACTGTGCATGCTCAGAGTCTGTCTGTCTGTCTGTCTGCCTGTCTTTCTTTTAAAATCAGGGTTTATTTATTTACAACGTTTGTAGGCTGCTCCATATCAAGAAATACTTTTGTAAGCCGCCGTGAGAGCCTTTTTTGGCTGAATGGCGGCATAAAAATCCTTAAATAAATAAATAAATAAATATCTAAACAGATTCTGGAATGGTGAACATAAGAAGTAAAACAGTAACTGGTTAAAAATAAATAAAACTCCATATTAAAATGATACCGTTAAAAAAAAGAAAAAGAGAGAGTCAATAAAAGCGGTAGCTGTCAGTTAAGGAATGTTTCCTGGAATAGATCCGTTTTCAGGAGGCGCTGGAAGCAGGCCTGACCTCCAGGGGCAGGGAGTTCCAAAGAAAGGGGGCCACCGCACTGAAGGCTCTGCTCAGGCTAGAGGTCCATGCGGAACCACAGGAGCATGCAAACGGTTCCATCTTGATTCTTTGCTCAAATGTATCAGGAACGTCGAAGCAGTCGTGAATCGTGGAATGGCAAGGAAAGGCGAAGAGAAGCGTTGGTTGTGTTTTTCACGAAGGAAGTCGTACACATGGCCGTCTCGTTTTTCTTGCAGTGATTGGAGCGGGGCTAAGAAATGCTTTTAAGGTCCCATTTGGTTCTCCGGGTTTCTTCTGAGCGACTGCTTTCCCCTGCAGAATCCAGAGTCATTGTGGGAATGGGGGTATGTGTGCACAATTTGCACACAATTTGCGCATTGAAGGCACATCAGCATTCAATTCCGATAGCCGCTCAGCCGATGCTTTCATCACCCACCAGCACAACCCTGCCGAAAGTATAATGGGATCGATCTCTATTCCCAGGTGCCCCAGGGCAGATCCGTCGGCATTCCCCTTTCGACAAGGTTGCTGTAGGCTGTGTGCTACCAGTTGGGCATATTCGAGGGCCCTTGCCTGGTATGTCCAGTGGTGTGGCAGAGGCAGGGCTTGGTTGACCAGGTCGATATTAGGATTGGTGCAAATGTAATACTAACCGTGGTTGGCTCTGAACGGGGATGGGAATTCACACATGGGGTGGGAAGTGGGAGAAAGAGCACTGCTTGAGGTTATCTGATCACCTAACCATGGTTAGAGTCCCGAGCCGTGGTTAGAAGATTTCCTAGCCATGGTTAGGGGATTTCCTAGCCATGGTTAGATTTCCTAACCATGGTTAGAGGATTACCTAGCCATGGTTAGAAGATTTCCTAGCCATGGTTAGATTTCCTAGCCATGGTTAGATGTCTTAACCATGGTTAGGGGATTACCTAGCCATGGTTAGAAGGTTTCCTAGCCATGGTTAGGGGATTTTCTAGTCATGGTTAGATTTCCTAGCCATGGTTAGGGGATTTCCTAGCCATGGTTAGAAGATTTCCTAGCCATGGTTAGGGGATTTCCTAGTCATGGTTAGGAGATTTCCTAGCCATGGTTAGGAGATTTTCATCATCATCATCATCATCATCATCATCATCGGTTTATTGTGCTAGCTGAAGGCCATGACAAATACATCCATAGAAAAGCATACAACTATAAAAGTACACAACTGTTTAAAATAACCAAGAGAACCATACAGACAAGCTTAAATTTACGGTGACTAAAGCTCTCATTTCGCTCAGCACTTTGAGTCTCCATGGCAGTTTATAGCAATTTTATCTAGTTCTCTCTTCCTAATCTTTTTCGCTGCCAGCGCAAACAGGGCCACTTTATGAGTGACATAACCATTGGTATCGCTAAGGAGGAAGAGAACTGTTTCTGCTTGGGCATTCCTGCCTCCATATGTCAGCAGCGGTTTCAGGAGTCTCTCTCTTGGGTCCCTATACAGAGGGCAAGTGAACATATAGTGTGCTATGTCTTCCACTTGTTATTGACCACAGATACATAATCTCGATTCAAATGGTACCGTGTGGTAGCGTCCATCCAGCACTGCAGTTGGCATCACTTGAAACCTCAATTCGATGAAAGCATTTCTCAGGGGCAGGGGCCTCAATTTGGACAGATAACATGCTCTATAGTGTTCTGTTTTTAGAAGAGGGAACCACCGAGAGAATTTAGAATTTTTAATAAGTTACAGGTCCCTCCTGGAATCTACCCCAAAAAACACCAATCCCTTAGTTGCTTCTTATCCATGCCTAGAGCAAACTTCAATTCAGGGAGATGATAACTATACAGGAACTTTTGGGATATTGCCGTCCAATGACAATTGTTATCCATTTCTAGAAAACACTTAGTAGGAAGACGCTCATTTTGCAAGATGGCGATTCGTTTAAAATATTTTAGCTGCGCACTCTCAATTCTTTCCCTAACTGAAGGACTACCAGCTTCTGTGCGCAAAAAAGCTGCAGGGGTACCAGATGGAAGAGAGAAACATTTTCGAAAGAAGTTGTTCTGCACAATCTCCAAGGCTTCGGTCGTGGTGTTGTCAGACCCCCAGATTTCAGACCCGTAAAGCAGCAGTGTTATTACTTTGGTGTTAAAGATTTTTAGGGCAGGTTTGATCAACTGTCGTTAGGGGATTTTCCTAGCCATGGTTAGACGATTTCCTAGCCATGGTTAGATTTCTAACCATGGTTAGACGATTTCCTAGCCATGGTTAGATTTCCTAGCCATGGTTAGATTTCCTAGCCATGGTTTGGAGATTGGGGCAGCATTAGGTCTGCACCAGGCTTTTACTGGCCGCATTCAGAAGACACCTTAAACCATGGCTTTAACCACGGAGGTTAAGCCAGAAAGCCAGGCCGTTTCAGAAGACACCTTAAACCATGGCATTAACCACGGAGGTTAAGCCAGAAAGCCAGGCCGTTTCAGAAGACACCTTAAACCATGGCATTAACCATGGTGAATAAAGGAAAAAAGGCCTTATTCGCTGTGATTAAAGCCATGGTTTAAGGTGTCTTCTGAATGGGCCCACTGTTGTCTTTCTGGACTTTTCACAAAACGCAGCTAGGACGGTTGGTATTTACATGAGAATGTCAGCGTTCCCCATTCCTTTGGCAAAGCATAAATAAATGTGAAGTATTTATCAAATATTTTAATGAATAAATCTCATGAGTGCCTGCTTGGCCTCTCCAGATGAGCGATCGGTTCTTTCTTTCCCTCTGTTGGCACTTGATCCTTTCGATGGCGAAAGGGCTGCTTCTGCACTTTTTCATTTGGATTTTTACGAGTCCTTGTTCCAGAGGGAAACCGGGCGTTCTGGCATGGAGCCAACCAGAAGCGTCCGTCTTGCTGAGTGTGTGGAGCGATTGGCCGTTGGGAAAGGAGTTGGGCAGGGCAGAGAAGTAGGAAAGTTGGGGGACGGGGGAGTGTCCCCCTCTTTTTTCTGAACTGTTGGCTTATTCAAGAATGGGATCTTTTGCTTGTCTTGTTAGTGTGTTTGTTACTTTAAAACAAGGTGGTTTTTTTCTATTGAAGGCTTCATTCCCTTGGGCATAATCTGTTGGGGATGCCAGAGCCAAAATAGGGTGGAGTTACCCCTTCTCTCTTCTTCTTCTTCTTCTTCTTCTTCTTCTTCTTCTTCTTCTTCTTCTTCTTCTTCTTCTTCTTCTTCTTCTTCTTCCCTCCTTATATCTTCATAAATGATCCAACCTGGTGTCCTCCGGAAGGCTAAGACTACAACTCCCAGCATTCTTGCCTGTTGGCCATGCTGAGTGGGTCTGATGGGAGTTTTGGTCCAACAGACCTTCTCTCTCTCCTTCTCATACCTCCTTATATCTTCATAAATGATCCAACCTGGTGTCCTCCAGATGGTTTGGACTACAACTCCCAGCATTCTTGCCTGTTGGCCATGCTGAGTGGGTCTGATGGGAGTTTTGGTCCAACAGACCTTCTCTCTCTCCTTCTCATACCTCCTTATATCTTCATAAACGATCCAACCTGGTGTCCTCCAGATGGTTAGGACTACAACTTCCAACATTCTTGCCTGTTGGCCATGCTGACTGGTCTGATGGGAGTTTTGGTCCAACAGACCTGGAGGGTACCATATTCCAGGAGGCTGTACTCATGACATCAATAATAATAATAATAATAATAATAATAATAATAATAATAATAATGAAGTTGAACATTCAAGGAGACGGTTGTAGAGCATCTAGAACTGAGGGCCATCCCATCCCGAAGCAATGCCCCATCCTCACTTGGTAACTTTTCCTTGCCAGTCTCCTACGTGGGCTTTGGACACAAGAGAGGCTTCAGTTGACGTCCTGGTCTAATTGCAGCGTAGGGTTGCCAGGCGCCTTCTGCCGAAGAGGACTCTCAACGTCCTCGCCAAAAACTGTTCCGACGTGCCGGTTCCATGGCCAGCTGGCAAAGAGGGAAACTGCCTCATATATACTGGTGCAGGGTGGCGGGGGGGGGGGGGGGAACGCGCTGAGGTCATCCAAAGCTTCGGTAAGCCCAAGCCAAGGTCGGCACGGGGAAATTGGTGAAGGGATGGGACACTTGCTCTTGGATGTCCTGCAAACGCGGGACAGAGCGATCCAAAATATGAGATATTGTTGGAACCCTCCTTCCCCCAGCTGAAATCTCAACTCTGGCAGGGATCAGACATCGGGTACACCTATGCAAGGCCGTACATTTCAATCACCCCAGTTTTACAAGGGGGAATCATCTCTTCCCTCCCCCCTGGGAATTACCATCCCTTTTTTGGGTGTTAAAATCTGGTTAGTGCAAGCCGCTCGCATCTGGGGTTTAAAACCTCTCCCCGGAGGTTTTAAAACAGAGTTGAGGAACACTTGGCTGGCATATCCCCAGGCCTTGCGATCTGGACTTCCGGATGCTGCCTGGGCCATATTCCTTATTTCCTCCATCCTGCTCCCATAATGACAAATCTGAGAATCTGGATATGTGTACATATCTTCCCCCCCTCCCCGCCGCCCTGGCGTACTGAACAAAGGCAAGCGTCGCAGCTGTCGCTCCGCCCCTTTTGGATCTGGCCACGCCCCCTACTGGAAGGCAGACCCCCACCCCCCCGGGAAGAAAAACATTCTCCCTTCCTTCTTAGAAATATGATTTATTCGTTCATTTCATTTCTATTCCGCCCAATAGCTGAAACTCTCTGGGCTGCTCACAAAAATTTAAACCACAAGGTACGGCGTCGCATATAAAACATGGAAGCTTAAGACCACAGTATCAAAGTACCACCAGAATAAAACCTAGCAGCAATGCAGAGATTTGAAATGCAGGTTTAAAACAGCAGAGTTAAATGACTAGGATGTTAAAATCCTAGAAATATCCCAACGGGGCGGATAGATCTTTACTTCTGGCAGTCACACAGGTACAAATGCTCGCCGTATTTACAATGACAGCTCTTGTAGTCAATGTTGAACTACTGATCTATCTACCTGTCCATCTATCTACCTGTATCAGTAATTCAACATATATAGTAGTTCTCTCTCTATAAAACATAAGAAGAACCCTGGTGGATCAGACGAAGGGTCCATCTAGTCCAGCATTATGTTCACACAGTGTCCAACTAGTGGGAAAGTCACAAAGAGGACATGAGTGCAACAGCACCCTCCTCCCCATGTTCCCCAGCAACCGGTCTACTGCCTCGGATACTGGAGGTAGCACGTAGCCATCAGGGCTAGTAGCCATGGATAGCCTTCTCCTCCAGGAATTTATCCAACCCCCTTTTAAAGCCATCCAAATGGGTGGCCGTCCCTACGTCTTGTGGTAGCGAGTTCCATAGTTCCACTCTGTGCTGGGCGATGACGTCCTTCCTTTGATCCGTCCTGAATCTGCCACCCATCAGCTTCCTGGGGTGACCCCGCTGGGTTCTAGTAGGATGAGAGAGGGAGAAAAATGTCTCCCTGTCCACCTTCTCCACACCGTGCGTCATTTTGTACATTTCTATCATGTCTCTTCTCAGTCGCCTTTTCGACTGAGAAGATTCCAACAGCTGAACAATCCCAGCTGTTGGAACCTTCCCCCCTAGGGGAGATGCTCCAGCCCGTTGACCATCTGAGTTTACCATTTTGGTAAAGAAGAGGAAATCATCATCATCATCATCATTTCTTACCCGCCTCTCCATTTTGATCAAGGCAGGGAACAACAGTAAATATAAAATACATAAAACTGAATTAAGGGCATAATATACATTGTTAAACATCCTAAAAACATTCTAAAAACACCCTAAAATTCCCCTGCCGGAAGAGATCAGCTGCCTCCCCACCCCACCCCTAAATAGAAAGAACCTCTCAAGCGATTGAAAACATCAAACGGCTGGTATTTTCACAAGGTCTCTTGTATAGGGAAATGGACGATCCGATCCGTTAAGGGCCTGCAGATGGGGTGTGAATATGTCACAGTTTTCTATTGTCTTGTAATTACTGGGGGATTCTTTCTTTTTTCTTTCTATCTTTCCTTCTTTTTCTATTTTGAGGAGTTGGCTGAGCGCCCAGGATGATCAGCGTCTTTGCGGAAATCAAGCGCTGGGATTTCAATGACGCAACCCAAGAGGTTTCCACACACACACGCACAGAGGGAACGGACTCTGGTTTGTAGAACACATCCTCTTTTAACCCAGGATGTGGGAGACCAGGACGTACGCTGGAGGGTCTTGAGCCAATCACCCACTGGCTTACAAACTATGTTCTGGGGAAACCAGAGATTCCTCAGGACAGGACTGGCGCCAGGGGTCGGAATGATCAGGAACTGGACAAGGCCCACACCCCTAAAGGGGGCCCTCTTGTTCCTTGCTGGAACCTCAACTCAACTGTGTGCTCACAAAACTGCCCAGAGAGCTTTGGCTATGGGGCGGTACATAAATGTAATAGATAAATAAACCTGGTGTCTTCTGGGTGCTTGGGACTACAACTCCTAGCATGCCTGACCATTGGCCATGCTGGCTGGAGTGGATGGGAGTTCACATGGGTGGGAAACTCTGCCCTAATGGCTTTTGGCATGCCATTTTCTCTCTCTCTCTCCACAGCCTCAGTCCTCTCGTCTGTAATATGGGAGCAATAATACTGCCTTACCTTACAGTGTCGTTGTAAGAACTTTAGCTACTAATTGGAGACGGAACGTTTTGAACACTGCGTGGTTTCTTCCCTTCTTGGAAAGGCCCCATTGTGTTTTAATGAGACAGTGCCATCTAGTGGCAGGGAGATCCCGTGATTTCTGGATAATAGCGCATTGTTGGTTTGTTTTTCAAACACTCCATTTCCAGGGGGTAGGGCAGGAGACGTCCTGGCTGTCGATGGCGTTGTGTAATGGCCCCGCAAACTTCCATGAGCAGCCAATCAAGAGCAGGCGATAAATCGCTCGTTTGGAGAAGCTGTATGCCTTCGGAGAGGCAAATTAACCTTTCAAAATAGCGCTGGTCGTGGGGACGGCACAAAAGCTGAGAAGTGGTTTGAAGGAAAGGGGTCACAGTCAGCTGAGGAAGCCCAGAGCGGGACTCCAAGCGGACCAAACTCAGCCCCTGGCCTGACGTTTCCCCAGCCCCCCCGGGTCCAGATGAACCCGTGACCAGTTTCACTTTAAATGTAATATTTTGGGCTTTGACTAGAGCGTGCTCGATCTCCTGCCTATAATCAGTGCTTTTCTCTTTGCCTTTGCAGCCTCCCAACCCTGCAACAGCCAGCAAAGCCTTGTGGAGAACGGTATGTATTATTATTATTATTATTATTATTATTATTATTATTATTATTATTTGTATCCCGCCTTTTGCCCAATACTGGGCCTCAAGGCGTAATGCGCTTTTTCTTAGAGCGTTCAGACTTCTCCGTGACTCAAGGTTGTACCCATCGGCAGTTGGGGAGCATGTGGTTTGAAAGCCATAGCCTGGGTCAGCACCTAGGGTAGGCCTAATTGGGCATTTGCTGAGGGCCCACATCCCAACGGGGCCCCCTGAGAAGAGCTCCCTGGAATTACTCCTCCCCTTCACCATGGCAACCTGCTTGTTCACCCGCCTCTCACTCTGGCGGTGGTGCAAAGGAGGAGGAGCATGAGATTATTTATTTATTTATTTATTTATTTGCCATATTTATATACCGCTCCCCATTGAAAAATTTCGGAGCGGTGTACAAGATAAAACGAAAATAAAAACGGACTAAAACACTTCAAACAGATCTTAAAAGAAGCAAATACAGTGACTCCTGGCTGGACATTAAGGAAAGGCTTTCCTGGACTAAGGACGTTTTCAGGAGGCGCCGAAAGGAGTACAAAGTTGGCGCCCGCCTGACCTCCAGAGGCAGGGAGTTCCACAGGAGGGGGGCCACCACGCTAAAGGCTCTTCCCCTGGTGGACTCCAATCGGAGGATGGATCTATGGGGGACCACCAGCAGCAGACCCTCGGATGACCTCAGTGACCGGGCAGGTTGGTAGGAGAGAAGGCGGAGCTCTCTCAGGTATCCTGGTCCCAAGTTGTTGAGGGCTTTGTACACAGCCTCCTTGCTTCCTGGCTCTCTGTCTGTCCAGCAAGAAAGTAGTAACAATCATGGGCAGCGTCAAGAGTGCCATTAGTGACAATGGCACTGAGAAGGTAAATCCCTTAGTAAGGGGGCCCACAGAGGCCCTCAAAACCCGGGAGCCTGGCTGTAGAGATGTATTTATTTATTGCCTTTATATATCGCCCCATAGCCGAAGCTCTCTGGGCGGTTTTCAAAGATTAAAAGCATTGCACGTTAAAAACAGATAGTATACAAGAATTCAAAGCATATCCAAGATAGCGGCCCCATCTCAGTGGAGACAGATGAAAAATCAAACTACCCACAACAAAGAATTGACAAACTGTTCATTGATGTTCGGCCTTTTCAGGTCAAACGCCTTACCAGGACGGTTTAATTAAATCAAAAATTCAATTAAAAAATAACAACACCCATCATTAAAATTCTAGGCAAATCTAAAATGAGCTAAAGGCAGAAAAACAACACCTACGGACCAGCATAAAATTGTTGAAAAACTGAAAATCCAAAACATCTGGAAGGCATCAGGACTGATTTAAGGCTTTAAAATTCCACAGCAGTACCTTAGATTGGGCCAGCCACAGTGAGGCTGTCTGTTGTGTCTCTGCATGACCTGCCTCCTTCCCATCAGCCTCTGCTGCAGGTGGCGGGGGACATCTGCCATGCCTTCACACCAGGTGGGAGCCAGCATTCGATTGCTCTGTTGCAGACATGCAGTGGAGCTGTTTCCAGCTTCAAAAGAGGCTGCCCATTGCATCTCTGCATGCGTCTCTGCCTTTACTCTTTCCAGTTAGGCATTTTAAGAACGTGTGTGTGTGTGTGTGTTCTGCTGCTGCTTTTAATTCGGCTAGCTGAAGTCCCAATGGTTTTATTACTGCCAGTTTGATCTTGATTTTATTCTTTACTGCTTTGTTTTATTTTGATGTTTGTACTGAACGTTTTTAATGCATTGTACTTCTCCCAGAGAAATTCAGTCATTGGGTGGTTTAAAAGTACAAATAATAATAATAATAATAGGGTTAACCCAAAGAAAAATGAGACCTGTGTTCATGCTGTTCTGGTTTGCAGAGCGGGTGTGTGGGTTTTCGACAGAGCGAAAAACAACGCCAAGTCACCGATAGCTCATCAGCCTTCCTTTCCTGCCCACATTTACCTTCCTTCCTCCCTTTGCCGTGGCCTGAGTAACCTCTGAGTAACCAGTGAGCACACTCTTGAGCTCCGCTCAAGGCCAGAGTGTTCCGGTGACTAACGGAGCTGGGGTGGGGTGGGGGGGAAGTGGTGTTTCCGAAACTCTTTGTTCCACGGGCCTCTCCGTAACGCGGTGCTGTAAACTTGGCATCCATCTGCAGATGGCGAGTTCCAGATGCCTTTTCTCCCCCCCAGATGTGTTGCAGCAACATCGTGCAAAAATGGCAGGGCGTCAAAGCCCGGGGCCCTTCATGACTTGACAAAGAGGTGCCTCCCTGTGGCGCCGACTGTCAAAAGGAGGAGATTGCTTTCACCTCCCCTTCCCACCGGGTAGCTGCCATTACTGCCGTTCCTTCTAATTGTCAACACCAGTGGTCAGTGCCAACAGCATGATTTTTTAAAATCTCTTTAAAATATATATATATTCAAGGGACTAACAAAGACTACAGCACAGTGGGTCTGTTCAGACAACACGCTAAGCCACGGTTAGGCCACGAAGCCTTTTGCAGCAAATGGTTCGTGAGCGTGTTTAAACCGTGGTTACGGAGCCACCAGGGTTAGGAACGGTTTGCAGCACGACACGCTGAGCCATAACGTTAAGCTCACAGGGCTTAACCGCTGTGCCTTATCGTGACGTCTGAACGGGGTCAATGTGGACTGAGGATTCTCAGCAACCACGGACTTCAAGAGGCATTCAAGAGGCAGCTGGACAAGCATCTGTCAGGGATGCTTTAGGGTGGATTCCTGCCTTGAGCAGGGGGTTGGACTCGATGGCCTTGTAGGCCCCTTCCAGCTCTGCTATTCTATGATTCTATGATTCTATGACTGTGAGGAATGGTCTGCCAGTGGCTGGCTGGGAAACTGGACAACAGCACTCCTTTTAGAAGGGCGAATACGCTGCAACAGTTGTTACTGCTCCAGCTTGTTAGAAGAAAATGCTGCGTTGTTTGTTTGCTTATTTATTTATTGCATTTTTATACCGCCCAATAGCTGAAGCTCCCTGGGCGGTTCACCAAAACTAAAACCATTCAACGTATAAAACAAACAGTTATAAAAACATGGTATAAAATACACATTAAAACGGATTAAAAACATACCGTACACGATTAAAACATCTTTAAAACATCCTAAAAACATTCTAAAATTTCACTGGATAGGCCTGCCGGAATAGATCAGTCTTTATTGCTTTTATTTTTTTTTTAAAAAAAAATGTTTTGTTGTTCTCTAAAGCTGCTACCAGTTTCTGGATTCTGTTGGCCGCTGCGTGAACAGAGTGATGGACTAGATGGACCCTTGGTCTGATCCAGTAGGGCACTTCTGATGTTCTTATGTCCTTCTTTTGATCTGTCCTGAATCTCCCAACAATCAACTGCATGGGATGATCCCTCCAACCCTGAGTTTGAGTATTATGAGGGAGGGAGAGAGAGAGAGAGAGAGAGAGAGAGAGAGGTCTCCCTTTCCACTTTCTCCACTCCACACGTCATTTTGTCCACCTCTAATCCAAGTTACTTTCTCCTTTTCTTTTCCCCTTTCCAGAACCAACTACTTTTAGTTCTTTCAATCTCTGCCGTGTCTATTTCACTCGTTTTTGAGCTGCGTGCCATTAACCCGGCTCTATAGTACCCTCTTCCCCTCGTACAGGAAAAGACGACGATACGGTCATTTCAAAAATTGGATGGTCGCGATGCCATGCTGTGATTGCAGATGCTTATTTTGCCTTTGCCAGCTTCCAACAAACCATTCATTGCTGGCTCTGGCTGATAGAATCATAGAATCATAGAATAGCAGAGTTGGAAGGGGCCTACAAGGCCATCGAGTCCAACCCCCTGCTCAATGTAGAAATCCACCCTAAAGCATCCCTGACAGATGGTTGTTTAGCTGCCTCTTGAAGGCCTCTAGTGTGGGAGAGCCCACAACCTCCCTAGGTAGCTGATAGTCTAGTGTGCTTAAGAATGTAGGTCAAGGGTGGGCAACTTGGTGACTACAGGGCCCATCAGCCTCAACCAACACAGCCTGCAGTCAGGGATTAAGAAAGCTGCAGTCCCAGACATTTGGAGGACTCCAGGTTATCTACCCAACAACAATGGCTAAGAAGCAGGAGGTCTCCAATTTGGACTAGCTGTTTCCCCCAACCTCAGTTTTCCCATCTGCGATATGGGGACAGCAAAAGTGACCTACCTCTCAAGGTTGTTGTTCAGGCCTCACCGCCAGCTAACGTACGCAGAGAGCTTTGAACTGCCTTCAGAGACGACACGTTATTGTGTGCACCTAGTTTTATTTCAAGCCTTTATGCCTCTCTTTTAAACTTGATTGAGCTTCTAAAAGTGGTATGCGGTGTATGTGAATCAAACCGAGAAACAATTAAAAATGACAGCTTTTTCTTTCTTTCTTTTTTTTAAAAAAAAAAGAGAATTGAGCAACGGAAAAGATTACGGAACAGGCATGAAAAGCAGCCAAAGTAATAAAACGCCAGATTAAATGGTAGTAAGACATCATATATAAACGTTCTGAGCAGATTTTAATTTTAATTTTTGGTATTTAAAATAAGAAAGCTCAGGCAAATAATAATTAAAAAAACCACCTGGCAAGGAAGACATGGTGGGTTTCAGACAGAACCAGCCTAGGGTTCAGGACATTGGATAGCTGCTATAGTGATCTGGGTGGTTTTGACTGAAATCGGAGTCACCAGCCTCCAGTGAGTGTACTCCTATGTATGTTTACTCAGGAGTAACTCTCCCTTTGGCCAGTGGGGCTTACTTAAAGGCTTTATTTATTTATTTATTTATTTGTTTATTTATTTCATTTATATACCGCCCCATAGCCGAAGCTCTCTGGGCGGTTTACAAAAGTTAAAAACAGTGGACTTTAAAAAGTATACCAAATTTAAAAATGTAAAAACAACACTATAAAAACAACAGTATCCATTTAAAAACAACAGTTCTGGGGGTCCGTTAAAAAACAAACTTAGCGTTGTTAAATGGTGTTAAATGCCTGGGAGAAGAGAAAAGTCTTGACCTGGCGCCTGAAAGATAAGAGTGTTGGTGCCAGGTGAGCCTCGTCGGGGAGATAATTCCATAATTCAGGGGCCACCACTGAAAAGGCCCTCTCCCTTGTTGCCATCCTCTGAGGTTCCCTCGGAGTAGGCACTCGGTGGAGGACCTTAGATGTTGAGTGCAGTGTATGGGCAGGTTCATGTTGGGAGAGGCGTTCCATCAGGTATTGTGGTCCCAAGCCACGTAGAGCTTTATAGGTTAAAACCAGCACCTTGAATTGGGCTCGGAAACATATAGGCAGCCAATGCAAGCAGGCCAGAATTGATGTTATATGTTCGAACCTCCCTATTCCAGCTATCAATCTGGCCGCTGCATTTTGCACAAGCTGCAGCTTCCGAACCGTCTTCAAAGGCTGCCCCACGTAGAGGGCCTTGTAGTAATCTAATTTGGAGGTTACCAGAGTATGGACAACTGAAGCTAGGTTATCCCTGTCCAGATAGGGCCGTAGCTGGGCCGCCAACCGGAGTTGGTAGAAAGCACTCCGTGCCACTGAGGCCACCTGAGCCTCAAGAGACAGAGATGGCTCTAGGAGAACCCCCAAGCTATGAACCTGCTCCTTCAGGGGGAGTGCAACCCCTTCCAGAACTGCTAGAACACTAGCTCTGTAGGTAGGAGGGAGACGTCCCTAAGGCAGAACCTTATGGGAACGTTGTTTTTTTTACTAGAACCTCAAGATCCACCAGCCAGAGCCTGATACAAAAAGTCATAACCCTGGTTCATACTTAATGACAACTCAGGGTATGGGTATACATTGCTATTGCATCCTGCTGTATGGTTTAACCATGAACAATCCAGGAAGAGAATCCATGTCATTTGGGTTGTGAACTCTGGATTGTTCGTGATAGCCCATAGTTAAACCATAGTGCAGAGTTCGCCTAGAACAACCCACAATTCAACAACAATGCATACTCAACCCATACTCTGGGCTACCGTTATGTGCGAACCCTGCTCTATGGTTTAATCACAATCAACCCAGGAAGAGAACCCATGGTTTGTTGTTGGGTTGTGAACTCTGGGTTGTTTATGGTTAACAACCCATAGTTAAACCATGAGGAACGGAGAATTAACTCTTTCCTCCCTTGCTGCAATCCTCCTTGGACCTGTCAGGTGGGAGGCGAGGAACCCCGAGTCCGGAGGTGGTGAAGAAACGTTGTTCCAGCAGCTCACCTAGTCAGGAGCTGCAGCTTATAAGCAGGAGCTGCCGGAACCCCACCCAAGGCTCAGATGTAGCTCATTGGAAACTCCCAGTAGAAGTCCTCTTCATGAGGTCTACCTGGAGCTTTTAGGCTAAAGTTCCACACCCTGTCCCATTCTATGGTTCTTTGAGGCTCACGGGGAAAGCTGGTAGCAAGTTTGAGGTAGGAAGGCAGAGCAAGGCAGGAAGGACAGCTCCAAGTGGGCCTTGCTGAGTGGTGCTCTTTCCTGTTAGGCAATAGGAGGATGTTGTCTCAGCAAGGCACTAAAGCCAGCCGAAGTCTTAGAGTCAACTGTAATGTGGTCAGCTCTGCCCCTCTGGAGAAGCTGAGTAGATTGTTAAAGGGTCCTCATTGGACGATGATGATGATGATGATTATAGCTTGAGGCTTCTGTGAGGCTGGGGAGATGGAGGTTCTGCCAGGACTCATTCTCTGAGCCAGAGGATGATGGCAGGGCTGCATCCTCCAGCCAGGAGGTCCCTAAATATGGCACTGACTGCCCTACCCCCGAGGAAGTACCCTGTGCCACATCCTCAGGATTGTCTGCTGCACAGTGGAAGGGCTGAGGTCCATGGCACCCCCTTGGATGAGGGGTCTGCATTGAAAGCTTTGCAGAAAAGGTGGGTTTTGAGGAGGCGCTTGAATGACGTGGAAGTGTTGGCGCTGGAGAACTGACTTAGAGCTTGGTACTGTAAGATCTGCCAACAGTTTGTGCTGAGGACTATTTGTACCTGGCCTCATGTTTTAAGAACTGCCATCCCATCCTTAAGGAACAAATTGCCCGGAAAGTTTGCCTCTGCCAGTGTGGGTTTGTAGCGAACTTGTAGAAAGCCAAGATGGCGCCTGCATTGCCCATCAAGGGACCAGCCGTGGAGTCTTCTTTCCGAACAGGTGATGACCATCCACCACACTTGGTTTTGGTTTTGTCCCGTCCCCCCACATTGCAATTTAGCATTTACTTTAGAGGATGTCCTATTTCTTCCTCCGGGGGCCAGGGAAGCAGCGGCTCCCTGGCTGTCGTCGGGACTCCAACTCCCATCAGCCCTGGCCCGGGATGATGGGACTTGCAGCCCAAGGCTGTCTGGAGGGCCAGCCCTGACTTAAAGAGCGATTCACCAACTCAACAGTCTTTATGAATATAAAAAAGCTATAAAGACTGATCTCTTCCGGCAGGCGAATTTTAAGAAGTCTGCCTGTTATTTTAACAATGTATTGGTTTTATATGTTTTAATCAGTTTTACGTAGTTTATATTTTTGTATTCTATGTTCTTCCCCGCCTTGATCCAGAGGGAGAGGCGGGTAAGAAATAAATAAATGTATTATTAATATTACTACTACTACTACTACTACTACTACTACTATTATCTTTCTTTATTGTCCAGCCTAAACTCTTCCTTAGCTTCTACCTCCTTCTGAAACTCGGAATATATTCCCTTCATTCATTTGGCCTTTGACCTCTGTGATATTTATAGAATCTCCGATCACGTCTGTCTGTCTGTCTCTCCCACAGATCTTGCTTTACCAGAAAGTAGCTCTGTGTCTCTGGCTAAATTTTCCAGGTCTTATGACTGCAGTTGCCACTAGGACGGGGGTGCGTTAAAATGCTTTCTAGTCCTTTTGGCTGTTCCTTGCTTGCTAATTTTGGGCTTGCTATATGCTGGCATTTATTTATATATTTCACCTGGATTGTTTTTTTCTTCAAATACTTAAAAGGTTGTCACACAGAGGAGGGCCAGGATCTCTTCTCGATCCTCCCAGAGTGCAGGACACGGAATCATGGGCTCAAGTTACAGGAAGCCAGATTCCAGCTGGACATCAGGAAAAACTTCCTGACTGTTAGAGCAGTGCGACAATGGAATCAGTTACCTAGGGAGGTTGTGGGCTCTCCCACACTAGAGGCCTTCAAGAGGCAGCTGGACAAGCATCTGTCGGGGATGCTTTAGGGTGGATTCCTGCATCGAGCAGGGGGTTGGACTCGATGGCCTTGTAGGCCCCTTCCAACTCTGCTATTCTATGATTCTATGATTCATTATTCGCCTTTTCCCAAGCATATATATATATATATATATATATATATATATATAGCAGCTGTATATGTATGTGTGTGCAATGGATATGTGTGTACGCGTGTGTGTGTGTTTAAAAAGCAAAATTAAAAGGCAAAATACAATAAAAATTGCAGATGGTGTAGTGGCTAAAGTGTTGGACTGGGAGTTAGGAGATCCAGGTTCTAGTCCCCACTTGGCCATGGAAACCCACTGGGTGACTTTGGGCCAGTCACAGCCTCTCAGCCTAACCTACCTCACAGGGTTGTTGTTTTGAGGATAAAATGGAGAAGAGGAGGAGGATTATGTGTGCTGCCTTGGGTTCCTTGGAGGAAAAAAGGTGGGATATAAATGCAATAAACAAATAAACAAATAAATAAATAAAAATAAAAACAACAACAGCAACCAAACAAAAACATAACAATTAGAGGGTTTTTAATAATAATAATAATAATAATAATAATAATAATAATAATAAATTTAAACCATTAAGGTGATAAAATGCTTGGCAAAAAGGAATGTTTTAATTTGGCACAGGAAAGACAACAACATTTGCGCCAAGGGCATTCCACTGTAGAGGTACCACGACAGAGAAGGCATAGTGTAGGTCTCCCAGAGAGCTTCAGCTATTGGGCAGAATGTAATAAACAAAATAAATAAAATTTGGAGAAATGCCTCTTCTGAAGATCTTAAAGCATAGGCAGGAGGTATAGATTTATGGAGATAGAGCCCCTCTATCTAAAGAACTTGTACTGATATTGACTAACAATAGTAGAATTGACTAGGGGCTGAAATGTTTAGAGTGCAATCTTATGTATGGTTAGACAGGAAAAAAGTCCTACAACTCCCAGCATTCTCTACCCAGGCATACTAGCTGGGGGATGCTGGGAATTGTAGGACTTTTTCTCTCTCTAAACATCAAAAGGATTGCCACCTTAGTTAATTAAATGGTTGGAATTCATCCTTCCACAACTTGGGTCCCGAAAGATGTTTAGGACTACAACTTCCATCGTTCCTAACTGTTGGCCTGTCTGAAATCTTGAGGAGCCACTTCTAATCAGCATAGACTACGGGTGGCCATGCATCCCCTACCCTCAGATCTTCCATAGCATGAAATTTGGCTCACTTCCTCGCGCGACCTGGAATTATTCTGCTCTGTAGGTGTCTTGAGTCAGTTTGTATGTTTAGATTCTGTTTTTCTAATGGATGGCATTTAGTCATCTGGACAATTTGTGTTAATTTGCTGTGAGCGAGTGCCTACCCCAGCCATAGAACGAAATGAGAGCTCCTGAGAACTGACTCGGGTCCTATTTGCATAGTTCCGCCCCTTCATCTATGCATACCTGTAGCCCTGGTTTCTGTTTCTTGAGGCTTTTCTACACAAGGCTCTGAATGCATTGCACGTACTGAATGCATTGGACTCCATTTTGGCAGGATTGGCCAGTGTTGGTTTTTGATCTTAAAAATAACATTGGGCCACATTCTGGCCAGCCGCTGTCTCTCCGCCTCACCTACCTCGCAGGGTTGTTGTGAGGATCCGGGTGAAGGGGCTTTGCTCGACAGCACACCGCAGCCCTCTCCCGCATGCCTAGTTTCAGCGAGGACATGTGTGATGGAATGTCTTCTATGGAAGACATGTGTGATGGACATGTGTGATAGAGGCACAGCACATGGATGTAGGCCATTTCAAACCGTGGGGGCTCCGATTCGCCTTTTCGTCCCCCCTTCCTAGAGAAACCTGTCCGTCGGTTGGCCGGGAAAGAAAGTGGTGCTGATGCCGGTTTGCAGACGACCTTGGCGATGCTCCCATGCGCCCTTGAGCCTGCAAACTGCCAATAGCGCTGCTTTTAATTTATTTATTTCTCCCTCCGCCACCAGCCCCACCACGTCGGCCTCCCTCCGTTTCCGTGCCTGCCTTCCCCTTTAAGAGCACCTCGCACATGCTGATACGCAGAAATCCTGCAGCTCGTGGTTGCGGCACTGTTGGGGGAAGTGTGCTGAGCCGAGCAGTTTGCTCTGCCAGAGATCCCGTACAATGTCATTGTGCTCAGGAAGAAGAGACACTGCAGTCAACTTTCCCACACCGCCCGGCGGCTCGACCCAGGAGATACCTCCTTAAGCATCTTCAGCAAGCACCGGCCCTCCGTCAACCTGGCTGTGAGTAAGTGACCTTCCGCTTCTTCTACCTTTCCACCAGGTGTAAAAAAAAGAAAAGAAAGAGAAATTGCGAAAGGTGACCCATCCCTATTATTTCCTGCTCTTTTTTAAAAAATAAAATAAAATAAAATAAAAAAACAGGGATGCCCTTTGCTGTTGATTCATGTGCCTTTAATGTCATCTCTTCCAAGGACCGGGCATCCCAGCTGAGCAGAACTCTTTCGGATCTTATTTCGGCTTTGAGTTTTTAAGCCGGTTATTTCTGCTCGGGTCAAACCTCAAGAAGTTTTAAGGTTTAGGTGGAATTAAGACATTATTATTATTATTATTATTATTATTATTATTATTATTATTATTTTAATACTATTTTTATTGATTTTCAAGTAAGGACAAATACAATAAACACACAGAGAGTAAAAGAAAACACTCCTTATTATTATTTTTTAATTATTATTTTTTATTTCTACCCCTGTTACGAATGTGTATTTTCTTATTATCCTTGAAGTCGTGGTGATTTTCTTATTAGCCTTCCTCTTATGCAGTGACCCAGGGCTGGTTAACAGATCCAGACGACCGATAGAGAGATCTTTAAATGTTTTCGGAGAATGTGACTATTTTTAGGGACAAAATCATTCTCGAGCTCAAGATAGATGAGAGCCATTTGAAGGCTCCGATCCCTGCTGCGCGTGTTTACCCAGGGAGTAAGTCGCACCAAACTCAGTGGGACTTACTCGTGAGTAAATGTGCACGGTAAGAGACTGAAGACTGAAATATCACAACTGTAAAAAAAAAAAAATGAAATGAAAAGGGTCACTATATATCTATAAATAGATTTTTCCATTTTCTAAAGGGCTGAGTTCTTTGTTGGAAGGGATCTCTTGCTGCATAAACGTTTCTCGTCAAATCTGCTTACCTGGATTCTGCATTTCCACACTGAGCATCTTTCTTTTGGCAAACGGATGTGCTTCTCGTGGCTCTGGTCGGGACCCAGAAGAGCGCGGTTTGATTACTGCAGGGAAAAATTAGCGTCAGGATAAGTTATGATGACACTCAGAACTCCATTAGCTTTTAAAATTTATGGCTTACGAAAAGCTACTTGGGTGACACGGCTTTTTGTTCTGATCTTTTCAAGATTTCCAGGAAAGAAAGGAAAAAAACACACATTTAATTTTTTTAATTTTATTTTTAAGGTCGTGTGCACAGAGCCAGGCTTGGGAAATCCTTAGAGCTGTACCCCTTTCAGGATCACAACGCCCCACGTTTTAAGACAAAAGTTTGCTTGCAGCCAAAGGCTACAGCTTTGGCAAACCGACATCTGCACCTGAGATCTTTTGCATCCCAGAGATCTAGGTGCTTGACCAGCCTTTAAAAATAAAATAAGAGGAAAATAGACTTCTTTTTTTAAAAAAAAGAAAAGAAAAGAAAATTCGTAGCTTCAGTTTTCGGAGACACTGGGAAATCACAAGCGTAGGGATTAAAATCGTGACCACTGGCGTAGCAACGGGATCAAAGTTTATTATTTATTTATTTATTTATTTATTCATTTATTTCATTTCTATACCGCCCAATAGCCGAAGCTTGGTTCAACGAAGTACGCTCAAGGCTGTGTTTCGGGCCACCGCTGCAAGGAAGTAAGTCCCATTGAACTCAATGGACCTTATTTCTGAGTAAAGGCATGTACAGCCTGTATTGTGGATTCTGGTAGGACTTCAGCATGCGATTTGCGTGCGAACTGGTGGGAAAAGACAGGATAGGGTAAACTGTACTATATCGGCAGATCTGGAACAACTGCCTTTAACAGTACCTTTTGAATCGTAGCATCGGTGGAGGCCGAAAGGACGGAGGAAATAGAGGCAGGCATCCCTTGAATCTTTTATTCCTGTGCATTGCAGTTTGGGTTGTATTTTATTTTATTTGCCCAGCGGTTGAGATGGGCAAAGCGACGGGTCGTGGTGTTGGAGCAAAGTGTATGGAGAATGCAAGTTGGCCGGGAGGTGATTTCAGGAAAGAGACAAGGCACCAGTAACAGACGGGCTAAATAGCTTGCGTGGTCTGAACGTGGCCTGGACTGGGCTTGTGGTCTGTGATGTCACCGCTGCAGTACGCTGTCTTAGCCTGCCAATCTGGCTTTTCCAAATTACTCAGGGCTCTAAAACGAGCGATTGCCAAATGGTACTGTACTCCATTATTGCGGGGACCCCTCCCCAATAATCTTTTAAGCCGCACGCCAATGCAGACTGGGCATCTGACGAGTCCGGGTGGATTAGAAATAAGTTTCATTCTATCCCCACCTTCCTGTTTCCAGCAGGGGACAGCTAGTAGACAACGAGCAGGCCACAGAGACATCAGCGGTCCCAATATTTTGTCCCCAGAGGTCAACTACCGCTGAACGTTCTATTTTACTGTCGTAGCGCCACGAATGTGTCCGGTTTTTTTTCTAAAGTCCTCTAACCTAGTGACTTTCGCCACACCGTGTGGCCGTGAATTCCACATGCCCGTTTCTGCATTTCTTCCACCTGTCCTGAATCCGCTGCCCAATTGGGTGACCCAATTGTGGTACGACGGAAACATTTCTTGCAATTCGTACATTTTCATCCTGGTCTCGGCTTAGGCTTCCTGCCCTGCGTAAATGTATTATTTCGCACAATCTTGGCCTAGCAAACCCGTTTGTATACCCATGGGTTTCAGCCACACCATACGCCCCCCAAATTTGCAGTTCGCGCCTCTGCAGGACCCCAAAATGCTTTGTGAGAATCACAGGACTTATTGCTGTGTTTCCGGAGGCCTGTGTAACTCTGAAGCTTAAGTGTTTGTGAGGCCAACAAGAATTTGGCACCATGGATGCAAATTCTCTAGAAGTCATGTCGTACAGAAGTATTTTTTTAGGCTATTCCAGCATGGCTCTTTTGAGGGTTATACATTTCCTATACAGAACATGCTTCCACATAGGGAATTGTTAATGCTCGAAACGTACAGCTTGTCAGAAGTTAATTACCAATATTAGCACGGATTCGGCTTTTGCTTTTTATATATACTGCTAGTGAACTCATCCGGCTTTGCATAGGTTGGAATAACTCTTCGACTGATACAGCAAAGGGTTTGAGCAGACTTAGGCAGCTGACAGAGTTGGACACTCTGCATAGCTCCTATCTGAGTGAAGTCAAGTTCACTGACACTCCTGGGTGCATCCCTATTGCCCACTGAGGGAGGGTTTGTCCCCAGGGGGGCTGCCCCCCAGCAAGGGCGAAGGGACAGGCCTATAACTCTGTCCCCTCGGCCTGCTCATCTTCAAACTGTGTGGACAGCCAAGCTCTGTGTGGTTTAGGAATGTCTGCCTCTAGTGGCTGAAGGTGTCCCTGCAGGAGCCAACCACACATTTTAATTAATTAAAATTAAGTTTGTTTGTTTGTTTTTAAAAAATAACCCTGAGGTGCACACTCTTGGGGTTCTCTTAGTATGCATACCAAATTTCAGGGGTCTAGATTCCACAGTTTTGGTGCTGATAGATGGACAGACAGACACACATCTTTTGTTATTATAGAGTATTACTACTGCTACTCCAAATTATAACGAGGATGCATCTCTTTTGTGTTTTAGTAAAGCATTTTTGCAAACATTTCCCCAATCCATGAAAGGGCATCCGTGCGCACAGGCAACCATGTGCAGCCCATTCAGGCGCCCAGGCGCATTGCATGCATGTTCCCATGTATCTCACGGTGCATCGCTGGGCCCTAGCAAACAGGCTGGATGAGTCCTCCAAAGGGCAGGGAGTGTGCTTGCCCCCATCCAGAGCCACCGGGACTTCTGCGCAACCAGACCTTCGACAGGCCATGATTTCGCTATTCTTCACAACAACCTTGCAAGGTAGACCAGGATTGTTGCGTACTTGTTGTCGATTTGCAGAAGGAAGAGAAGGAATTGAGAACGTAGCAAGCCTACAGTGCTCCCAAGTGAGTTTATGGCTGAAATGAGGTTTGAGCTACGAGAGAGAGAGAGAGAGAGAGAGAGAGAGAGAGAGAGAGAGAGTTGTAGCTTCCGCCTCCTTTTGTCTCAGATGAGGAATGCTGTGTAACTCAAAACTCGCTTCCTCCCACGCGGTTGGAAGTTGGCTCAGCAAAAGATCAGCTGCCGTAACTCTTTCAGAGTGCTGCTCCCTTGCAAGCTGGTCTGAAGGGGGAAGTCATAGAAAATGATTTTGTCTGGGCTTGTCTGGGCTTGTTCAGTCGCCACATTTAAGAGATTCAGGCTGCTTATAGATCACACAAGCCCTGTCCTGGTGCAGCAAAGCCCACGAATTGGAATCCTGGTGTTTGCCTTTCATTTCAGGTAAACTAACTACGTGTGTGTGTGTGTGAGTGTGTGTGCGTACGCGCAACTATGAGTGTTTCTGTTTGTGCGGCTGTTTGAGTTTGTTTGTCTGTGTGACTCTGTGTGTGTGATTGTGTGTGTGCTGGAATGATATGTATATTCTGCCACTCTGCAGAGGTTGTGCATGATGTGCAATGCACAACGTATGTGTCTCGGGGTGGGTGTCAATTCAAAATGAGAATACTGTGGGGAAACTACAATACCTATGTGCAGGAGACTGTGGGTGTGTGATTCTGTGTGCGTAGAAATGAGATGTATGTTCTGCCACTCTAAAGAGGTGGCACATGATGTGCAATGCGCAACACATGTCTCTGGGTGCATGTCAATTCAAAATGAGAATATTGGGCTAAAAGCACAATACATGTGTATATGTGACTCTGTGTGTGTGTGTGTGTGTGTTTGTGTGTGTGTGTGTGTGTGCAGAAATTATATATATTCTGCCACTTTGTGAAGATAGCATATGATGTGCAATGCGAAACATATGTGTCCCTGGGTGGATGTCAATTCAAAATGAGAATAGGGTGTAAAAAGTTCTATACCTATGCGTATGTGACTGCGTGTGTATGTTAGTGTGTGCACAGAAATGATATGTATATTCTGCCACACTGCAGAGGTAGCGCATGATGTGCAGTGCACAACATATGTGCCCCTGGGTGGATGTCAATTCAAAATGAGAATAGGGTGTAAAAAGTTCGATACCTATGTGTATGTGACTGCGTGTGTATGTGAGTGTGTGCGCAGAAATGAGATGTATATTCTGCCACACTGTAGAGGTAGCGCATGATGTGCAATGTGCAACGTATGTGTCCCTGGGCGCACGTCAATTCAAAACAGGAATGCTGTGGGGAAAGTACGATGCGTTCGCCAGTTGTTGTTTGAGATCTGCCAAGCGGCGGGGTGGGTAGTTTGTAAACTCCCTGCAGATGGACCGAAGGTAAATGAATTACCCGTGGCTGCAGAGTTACTAGCCGTCAGCCAGGCTGGGCAAATGCCCAAGAGGCAGAGCCCGATGGAGGAGACCACAGTGCTGACCGCATTGCCATTTGCACTTTCGATATGGGTCACCAGAAAGAACAGAACGGCAGCCCGGGAGGAGGCAAAGATGTGCGGTAAAGGGTGCGATTTGTCATTGTACTGCAGGCTAATGAGCCTGGAACAAAGTGAATATAACTTTGCGAAAGGGGAAAGTAAAGAAGAAAATACAGGCGTGTTCATGTGGAATGGAGCAGAGGAGATGGTCTACAAACCTCACCCTTTCTGCTCCTCACCAGCTAAAAGCAGGCTCTGCCAACCCTCCTGATGTTTTGGACTACAGCACCCAGCATCCCCGACCACTGGCCATGCCAGTGGCCAGTGGTCTGATGGGAGTCGGAATCGCAAACATCCAGAGGACACCAGGTCGCTTGGGGATGCTCTGGCATCTTAAAAGTGGCTCTGTTTGCCTAGCCAGCTCACGTCCAATTTCCGACGGGGTCCTCCTCACCACCAAACGAATTTATACGCCCCTGTTTCGCGGTCAACACGTTCCGTCGAACTGCAGGCCGAAGCTGACCTTAAACCCACGGGTTTTCAGCCTGGATCTGAAACCGATCACGTAGAAAAAGGGTGTAGGAGGTCTCTGATTTTAACTAGAGGGGAAGAGTGCGGGACCCTCTCCCGTCCCATCTGGCGGGCTGTGGTTCATTGCTCCACAACGCCCCCCCCTCTCTGCTGACATGCCTTTCCCCAGATGAACTCACTTCCTGCCAAACTTCCCCTGCAATGCGCAGCTGCAGAGATGCGTTAAGTGTGTGTCGATTCAGGCAGGGAACACAGAATCATAGAATAGTAGAGTTGGAAGGGGCCTCTAAGGCCATCTAGTCCAACCCCCTGCTCAAGGCAGGAATCCACCTTAAAGCATCCCCAACAGATGGTTGTCCAGCTGCCTCTTGAAGGCCTCTAGTGTGGGAGAGCCCACAACCTCCCTAGGTAATTGGTTCCATTGTCGTACCGCTCTAACCGTCAGGACATTTTTCCTGCTTTCCAGCCGGAATCTAGCTTCCTGTCACTTGAGCCTGTTTTTCCGTGTCCTGCACTCTGGGATGACGGAGAAGAGATTGTGGCCCTCCTCTGCATGACAACCTTTCAAGTTGCCTTGTATTGAGTCTCCACCTAGCCCACTATTGTTGACACGGGCTGGCAGCTGCTCTCCAGGGTTTTGAGCAGGATTTTTTTCCATCCTGACCAGGGGAGGCCGGGAATCGAACTCAAGACTTTCTGTGTGCAAAGCAGGGACTCTGCTGACCTTTCCCATAGATGTTACAACAACAAGACGCAGTAGTCTGGCCAGGGCCTCTAATTAATGGAACATGGGTCCTAGAACAGTTTTTTATGAAGTAAACCTTCTAGGAACCACATAGAAACCTTTTTCCAATGGAGGCAGCTGACGTATGGAGAAAATCCACTAGAGGGCCTCCAGCCAATTGTGGGTGGAGCCAGATCTGGCAGTGGGCGGAGCCAGCATCCCGAGTGGGTGGGTGTCGCCGCATTGCAGGATTTCGAACATAAAAAAAGCCCTGATGGACCATGCCAAGGGTCCATCTAGTCCAACTCTCTGCTCATATAGTGGCCAACCAGCTGTCAATCAGGGACGAACAAGGAGGACATGAGTGCAACAGCACCCTCCCTCCCATGTTCCCCAGCAACCGGAGTATATAGGCTTACTGCCTCTGATCCTAGCATAGAGCCATGAGGACTAGTAGACCTTGATGACCTCCTCCTCCAGGAATTGATCCAACCCCCTTTTAAAGCCATCCAAATTGGTAGCCATCACTATATCTTGTGGTAGTGAGTTCCATAGCTTGGCTACACACTGTGCAAAGAAGTCCTTCCTTTTCTCTGTCCTGAATCTCCCACCAATCAGCTTCCTGGGATGACCCTGTTGGGTGTCTAGTATTAGGAGAACGGGAGAACAATGTCTCCACATTCTCCGTACCATGCATAATTTTGGACGCCTCTGTCAGGTCTCCTCTTCACCTCATTTTTTCCACGCTGAACAAACGGGCTGGCTGGGAGTTATGGGAACTGTGATCCAGCGCAGGTGCAACATTGCCTGACACAAATGCGGGCGCACTGAAACCGGGCCACGATTTGAAAGCCAAATGTTTATCTGGCTCAAAGAGCTGGAACGATTTGCTAGCCCCGACTATACATCGCTCAACACATCAAGGCACAAAAATGACTCGCTAGCCGGCGGCGTTTTGGGAGCTTCGTCACCGTTTCTCAACAGCTCATTTTTAATTTGTTACAGACCGCACGAGGCTTGAAGCTTCTGCAGCTGGGCCGCGACACCTCTCTGATGCTACGATGACCCTGTAAGGTCGGCCAATATTACTTTGTTATTCCATTTATCGCCTTACGTTTCAGTCCTGACTGATTTAGTCCAATTCGTTTCTGCACTAAATAGGATCATGCTGAATTTTGTCCATAGGCTTCATTTTATTCTCACAACTACCCTGCGAGGTAAGCTAGGCTGAGAGTCAGCGGCTGCCCGAAAGTCAGCTTCATGCCCGAGTGTGGACTAGAACTCGGAACTCCCGAGTCCAGGTCCAAGACTCTAACCACTACACCGCACTGCTTCCTTTTCATTCATGTCATCGCTTGATGTATTAAATCAATATCCCTCCTTTTCCCCAAGGAGTTCAAGGAGTTCATCATCCTGCTCCACTCTGTGTTATCCTCACAACAACAGCCCTGTGAGGGAGGCTAGGCTCTGACGCCGGCCTAACCAGGTAGGACAGTTTGCAGCGACGTCATCTTTCTAAGGAGGTGTTATTTCTCCCCTCCCCGCAGCACAGGCAGCAAGGATCAGCCCTGGGCAAAGGGCAGCTCACACCCTTAAAAGCACACACACACACCCAGGACTGACTCACAGGCCCAGGGAGCAAAGTGCCAGTAGAAGGAACCCGGACGGAAAAGCGACCTACAAAAAGCAAGATAAATTGCACAACCTTTTTTAAACGGCCGCCTACCGGCTTAGTCATTCCCAGAGCTTACGCTGGAGCAGAGCAGCTGAGCGCCACGTGAGGAGTCCGCTAATGACATCACTCGAGTCTCTCGGGTGAAGCCAAAGTTCGCCCCCGCCTCGGAGGTTTCCCCGCTGCATCTCTGTATGACTCGCTGTTCCGGCTTTTAAAATATGTATTTTATTTATTTATTGCATTTCTATCCCGCCTTTTTTCCTCCAAGGAACCCAAGGCGGCGTACATAATCCTCTTCCTACTCTCCAGTTTTATCCTCACAACAACGACCCTGTGAGGTAGGTTGGGCTGAGCGTCTGTGACTGGCCCAAAGTCACCTTAAGAATTTTAATATGTTATGATTGTTATTTTAATATTGCATTAGTTTTATATGCTCTTTTAACTAGTTTTATGTAGGATATTGAATTTAATGTTGTTCCCTGCCTCGATCCAGAGGGAGAGGCGGATAAAAAATATTATTATTATTATTATTATTATTATTATTATTATTATTAAATTATTATTATTTATCATTATTATGGCCATGTGGGGATTAGAACCCGGATCTCCTAGTCCAACACTCTAGCTACTAGAGGTTACAATCATTATTATTATTATTATTATTATTATTATTATTATTATTATTATATTTATTACATTTATATACATCCCCTCAGCCCAAGCTCTCTGGGCAGTTTAAAAGCATTAAAAACAATATGCAAAATTTAAAACCATTAAAAGCACACAACAGACAGTATAAACAAAGACAACATACATCTAACTATAGATTTGAGGAATCAGCCAAAGCCGAAATCACATCCAGGATGGATTAAAAACTCATCACGTGCGGCTAAATGCCTGGGAAAAGAGAAAAGATAGCAATGTTGGTACCAGGTGGGCTTCGGCAGAGATCATTCCAGAATTGAGGGGCCACCACAGAGAAGGCCCTCTCCCTTGTTGCTGCCTTCTGAGCCTCCCTTGGAGGAGGGACCCAGACGAGAACCTCAGATGTTGAGCGTAGTGTATAGGTGGGTTCGTGTCAGGAGAGGTGCTCCGTCAGGTGTTGTCATCCTGAGCCCTGTAAGGCTTTTTAGGTTAAAAACAGCACTTTGAGTTGGGCTCGGAAACATACAGGCAGCCAATGCAAGCGGGCTGGGATTGGATTTACATCTTTGGACTTTCTGGTCCCCGTTAGAATCATAGAATAGCAGAGTTGGAAGGGGCCTACAAGGCCATCGAGTCCAACCCCCTGCTCAAGGCAGGAATCCACCCTACAGCATCCCCGACAGATGGTTGTCCAGCTGCCTCTTGAAGGCCTCTTGTGTGGGAGAGCCCACAACCTCCCTAGGTAACTGGTTCCATTGTCGTACCGCTCTAACAGTCAGGAAGTTTTTCCTGATATCCAGCTGGAATCTGGCTTCCTTTATCTTGAGCCCGTTATTCCGTGTCCTGCACTCTGAGAGGATCGAGAAGAGATCCTGGCCCTCCTCTGTGTGACAACCTTTCAAGTATTTGAAGAGTGCTCTCATGTCTCCCCTCAATCTCCTCTTCTCCAGGCTAAACATGCCCAGTTCTTTCAGTCTCTCTTCATAGGGCTTTGTTTCCAGACCCGTGATCATCCTGGTTGCCCTCCTCTGAACACGCTCTAGCTTGTCTGCGTCCTTCTTGAATTGTGGAGCCCAGAACTGGACACAGTATTCTAGATGAGGCCTAACCAGGGCCGAATAGAGAGGAACCAGTACCTCACGCGATTTGGAAGCTCTACTTCTATTAATGCAGCCCAAAATAGCAGTGGCTTTCTTGCAGCCATATCGCACTGTTGGCTCATATTCAGCTTGCGATCTACAACCGTTATCAATCTGGCTGCTGCCTTTTGCATAAGCTGCAGCTTCTGAACTGTCTTCAAAGGCCCCGTGAATTATTATTATTATTATTATTATTATTATTATTATTATTATTATTCTTACCCGCAAAAATATTTTATATTTTATATAAATATAAAATACATAAAACTGAATTAAACATATATAAAACATTATTAAAAACATCCTAAAATTCCACTGGATAGACTAATAATAATAAATTCCTCTTCTTCTTTTCCTCGTTATTTAGTTTTAAAACTTGATATTTCCTGCAAGAAGCCCACGGCGGCATACATAGCAGTGGTAGCTCCAATGTCAGTGGGGCCGGCGAAACCGCTTGGGGATCAGTACCTTGGATAGTTCCTGACTGGTTCGGATTGAACCCCAGAGCTGATTCACAGCTTCCACTGGTTCCCAGTGTCAGGACTTGTAGGAGGTATCCCCGTCTCAAATTTTGGATTTCAAGACCCTGGCGACAGAGAGAAGACAGCCCTAAACGGGATGAATGAAGCTAGATGAACTGTACAGTGACATTTCTATCCTGCTATTTGTCCTCCTTGAAGGAACACAAGACAGCTTACAAGATCCTCATAGAATCCTAGAATCGTCGAGTTGGAAGGGGCCTATAAGGCCATCGAGTCCAACCCCCTGCTCAAGGCAGGAATCCACCCTAAAGCATCCCTGACAGAGGGTTGTCCAGCTGCCTCTTGAAGGCCTCGAGTGTGGGAGAGCCCACCACCTCCCTAGGTGACTGGTTCCATTTTCGTACTGCTCTACCCATTTTATCCTCCTCCTCTTCCATTTTATCCTCACAACAACCCTGTGAGGTAGGTTAGGCCGAGAGTCCTTAACCGGGCCGAAGTCGCCCAGTGAGCTTCATGACTGGGGGATAAACTGGGTCTCCCTAGTCCAACACTCTAACCACTACACCACACTGCCTCTAGATCGGGAACAGGGGGAGAAGCTCATTTGGCCACACCTCTGCGCCGGGGGTGTTTGGATTGTTCAACCACTCCCAGTGCAGATTTAAAGCCGTTACAGCGCAGTTACCCAACTACGGCAGAGGTCCCCCGTCGCATCTTTGCATGAGTCACCGCCCTGCGTCAGCTGAATTCTCCTCCGCCTGGCAGTCAGAGGAGCCCTTTCTGCAGAAAGGAATTCAGGAAGTGGGGTCTGACAAAGGCCATTCTTCCTCGGGAACAATCTCAAACGAAGCTTTTCACTCTCTCTTTGAACGTAAGGAGGGCATGAGCTCACGACTTTCATCGAAGGGGTGCGGGAGGAGCACTCAGAACGGTTCTACAGTGGGAGATTCCAAGGGTATGTATGGTTGGGAACTTCCCTGCATGCTCACATCCCAGGAGGGGCCAACTGAGAAAAGCCCCCGTGGAATGGCGCGTCCTCTTCCCCATGGCAAGCTGGCAAGTTCACCTGCCTCTTGCTCCGGCCCAGACATTGGGTGGGGTGAGAAGGAGGAGCACGAGACGCCACGGCCTCCTTGCTCATTGGCTCTCACCCCGCCAAGCAAGCAAGAAGTAGCAATCATGGGCAGCGTCGAGGGTAGGCATATTTGGGCACGTCCCAAGACCCCCCTGGAGTTGCTCCTTCGCCGTTGCAACCACCTTGTTCATTCCGGCTGTGAAGCAAACAAGCTGTAGCCATACTCTGAAAAGAGCGATAGCAGCTGGCGACAATGGTGGTGTCTCATTGAAGGAGAGGGGCATAGAATCATAGAATAGCAGAGTTGGAAGGGGCCTACAAGGCCATTGAGTCCAACCCCCTGCTCAATGCAGGAATCCACCCTAAAGCATCCCTGACAGAGGGTTGTCCAGCTGCCTCTTGAAGGCCTCTAGTGTGGGAGAGCCCACAACCTCCCTAGATAACTGGTTCCATTGTCGTACTGCTCTAACAGTCAGGAAGCTTTTCCTCATGTCCAGCCAGAATCTGGCTTCCTTTAACTTGAGCCCATTATTCCGTGTCCTGCACTCTGGGGGGATCGAGAAGAGATCCTGGCCCTCCTCTGTGTGACAACCTTTTAAGTATTTGAAGAGTGCTCTTATGTCTCCCCTCAATCTCCTCTTCTCCAGGCTAAACATGCCCAGTTCTTTCAGTCTCTCTTCATAGGGCTTTGTTTCCAGACACCTGATCATCCTGGTTGCCCCAAACCTGGAGCGGACACGAGGTCCCATGTTTTCCACCAGTGGAATTTTAGGATGCTTTTAGGATGCTTTTAGGATGTTTTTGAGGAAGTTTTAACAATGTATACTGTGTTTTGATCAATATTTTATGTATTGTATACTTGTTGTTCTCCAGATGGAGAGGCGGGTAAGAAAATTATTATTATTATTATTATTATTATTATTATTATTATTATTATTATTGCCTCTTTTCGACCAAGGCAATTTCGCTGGGCAATTTACAAAATGGAGGGAGGGGGAAGAATGAAAACCCATTTTTTAAAAAATCATAAGAACAGAAACTAAAATGACATGGAGGGGGTGGGCAGACACAGTACTAGGAAGAGAACCAGAAGGTCTAGCACCTTGGTCGGTTGGTTTTTTTAACGAGACTCTCGGGAAGCCAAATGCGACAGGTTGGGCTCCCTGTGTGGGCATGTCATGGAATGACCCAGCAGAGAGAGAGAGAGTTGAAATCTTGCAAATAGGGAGGAGCAGAGGGTGGAGGATAGAGTGTCCCTACTCCGGTTGACTTCTAAACGTTATGCACCGAGATCTATGGGTTGAGATGACTAATCCACACCCGCTCCCTTTCTCCCTCCCTCCCTCCACTACGCCATTCCTTCCTTTTTTTAGAAGCCGAAGAAAGATACACGGACTCACCGCACAGGTATCTGACCTCCCCTCCCTCGTGGACCGTGCAGAGGCGCTTGTTCAAGGTGTGACCAGGGCGATGTGCAGCTGGGCCGAGCGGGCCGCCGGGCGACCTTCTGGATCGTTCTACCCAGGAGGACGAGTTTCGGCCTTTGGCAGGAGGGGTGCGCGTGTGCCTGCGTGTCAGCATCAGGTGAAAGCGTTGCTGAGGGCCCCACCCACAGGGAGAAGGAGTACAGCAGCCTGGCTGATCTCCCGGGCCATTGCCCTGTTGTTGAAGAAGGAAGAAGATGCCAAGGTGTATGGCATAGGTAAATTCTTTCTCTTTCCTACCTCCCCTCTCTCTTCTTTTTCTCTCTCTTTTCTTCCTTCTTCAATTTCTTCGTTTTAATTACCTTTCTTTCTTTCCTCCTTTGACCTTCTCTTTCCTTCCTTTCTCTCTCTCTTCCACGCTTTTTCTTTCCTTCTCCCCTTTCTTCTTTTTCTTACCCTCCTTCTGTATTTTCTCTTTTTTTCTTTTCTCTTCCCTCATCCCTCTTTGTCTTTCTTTTTCGTTTTTCCTTCCTTCCTTCTTTCCTCCCTTTTTCTTTCTCTTCCATCTTTTCTTTCTTTTTCTACCCCCCCTTGCTTTTCTGTTCTCCTTCTCTTCCTCCCTTCCTTTTTCATTCCTTCCCCGCCTGCACAACCACCGTTTGACCCTGTTCAGATGACACGCTGAGCCACAGTGGTTCAGCATTTTGAGCTAAACATCCTGGCTAACCATGGTGGCGACATAACCACGGTTTAACCACGTGCTCACGAACCACTTGCTGCAAAAGGGTTAGCGGCTTAACCACAGCTTAGTGTGTTGTCTGAACAGGCCCACTATGGCTTAGCATGTCGTGCAAACCCTTCTTAACCATGGTGGCGACATAACTAATTACATAATTCCTGTGGAACTCCCTGCCTCTGGAGGTCAGGCAGGCTCCAACCTTGTACTCCTTTCAGCGCCTCCTGAAAACATCTTTATTCCAAGAAGCCTTTCTTTAACATGCAGCCTTGGATTTCTGTTTTTGCTTCTTTTTAAATTTTGTTTTAACTGTTTTATTCTGTTTTTATTTTCATTTTACCTTGTACACCGCTCCGAAATTTTTCAGTGGGGAGCGGTATATAAATATTCTAAATAAATAAATAAATAACCACGGTTTAAAACACATTTCAGATGTTTTAAAGACCTGGTGTTCCCTGCACTGTTTTTCGAGCCTTTTTTTTTCTACATTGAGGACTGGAAACTTGGCAGGCCATTTGTGTTTTCGCACCCGCGGGTTTAATGAGCACTGAGATGATTGGTCTTTTCCTTCTCTGGACGCAGACTCCTGCATCCAGAACCAAACGTTGCATTTGTGCAGTATCGAATGGCCCTGTCCCGGAGTGAGTTAGAGGATTGGATTACGGATTTGGCCTTGCCCCTGGGGTGACATTGTTCTCGAATGATGCCACTGGCATTTCTTCTTCTCTTGTGCCAAATTCCACATCCCGCTGAACATGCGCTCCTTCCCTTTTCTTCTCTCTCTTCGTTTTCGTGAGCACAGTGGTATTCCCCTTTCCCTCCTACATGCCGCTGTAGTTCCCCTTTTCTCGGCGGTGCAGCTGCATGCATGACTCAAGATGAGCCTCAAAGGGGCTGCGCTGATTCACTCAGCACCCACGTTCCACCCTCCGGAATCCCACTGGGGTTTCTTCTCAGGCTTGCTGTTTTGGGAGAAGCAGGGCAGAGGTGGGGCAGAAGATATAGGTCCGTTACAGCATATATCACAAGCTGAATACGAGCCAACAGTGCGATATGGCTGCAAGAAAGGCAAATGCTATTTTGGGCTGCATTAATAGAAGTATAGCATCCAAATCACGTGAGGTTCTGGTTCCTCTCTATTTGGCCCTGGTTAGGCCTCATCAAGACTATTGCATCCAGTTCTGGGCTCCACACTTCAAGAAGGACGCAGCCAAGCTGGAGCGTGTTCAGAGGAGGGCAACCAAGATGATCAGGGGTCTGGAAACAAAGCCCTACGAAGAGAGACTGAAAGAACTGGGCATGTTTAGCCTGGAGAAAGGGAGATTGAGGGGAGACGTGATAGCATTCTTCAAATACTTAAAAGGTTGTCACACAGAGGAGGGCCAGGATCTCTTCTCAATCCTCCCAGAGCGCAGGACACGGAATAACAGGCTCAAGTTACAGGAAGCCAGATTCCAGCTGGACATCAGGAAAAACGTCCTGACTGTTAGAGCGGTACGACAATGGAACCAGTTACCTAGGGAGGTTGTGAGCTCTCCCACACTAGAGGCCTTCAAGAGGCAGCTGGACAACCACCTGTCAGGGATGCTTTAAGGTGGATTCCTGCATTGAGCAGGGGGTTGGACTCGATGGCCTTAGAGGCCCCTTCCAACTCTACTATTCTATGATTAATCTGGCTGTGATTTCAATGGATGAAACGATAAAAGCAGAGGCAGCAAACTGCAGGATGGTGGGCCAAATCCGCCCTGCTGGGGAGTCAAAATTTGGCCCGCTGGAGAGTCCAGATCTGGCCCACCTGGGACTCCACTTCTAGCTCGCCTGGGAGTCTATATTGTACATTGATGGTGCTATATAAATAAATAAATAATAATAATAATTTATTTATTTTTATTTATTACATTTTTATACCGCCCAATAGCCGAAGCTCTCTGGGCGGTTCACAAAAGTATCTGGCCCTCTTTTCTTTCTCCCAACTGTTTGGGGATCTCCTAGCTTTTGGGGGTTTCTTTGGAATCTTTTTCCTAGGGCTTACTGGCAGCAAGAGCTATAAGTGAAAATATCTCAGTATTTTGCCTTTAGCCTACCACTGAAAAGTGTCTCCGCCTCACCAAAGCTGAATTCAGCCCTTGGGCGGTAAGAGCTTCTGCACTCCTGAATGAAGGGCTTTGCTGAAAGCCTCTGTTGCCAACTTTACTCTCACATGAGGGCAAGTCTTCCCCAACCTCGTTCCCTCCAGGGGGTTTGGGTTCCAGCTCCCATCTGTCCCGGCCAGCATGGCCAATGGTCAGGAATTCTTGGAGTTGTTGTCCAAAACCTCTGGAGAGGACCAGGTTGAGGGAAGGCTGCATCAGTGAGAGCTCAGCCCAAGTCATGATCTCTGCTTCCTGCATTTGGCATGAAACTCTGCCCCAGAATCCTTTGCGGTGGTGCAAAGGGTTCTGGGATGTACTTAGGTCCCACAGGGACGGCCAGCCGTGATGGAGGAAGGGTGCGCAACCTTGGATGGGGCAGCAGTGCTGTGGCGGGGAAGGAGACCCTCACACCAAGTCTCAGCAAAGGATAACTGAAGACAGGGGCAGCAACCCCAGGGGATAAGACAGAATAATGAACTTAGTCATTGACCATTTGCTTTCCTTAAAAGGTATCCCACCGCTGACACCTGAAGTTGCCTCATAGTAGGACAAGCCCGACTTTCTAGATATATTTGCTCCCCCCCTCTTTGTCATCTTCTTGTTGTTGTTACTGTTGTTGTTATTATTATTTCCATCATGTCCTTCCTTAAAGGACCACAGGACAGTGTACAACGTTCTGCTTCCTCTGTTTTTTCCTCTGAGGGAAGGGGGCCTATGGAGGCTTCAAGAATATGATTGACTCTTCTCTAGCCCCAAAGCATCTTGGGTGCTGGAGTTCAGAGAAGGTAACACGGGTTCACCCAAGCAACCCTTTCCAGAGCAACATTTCCCAGGATTCCCCGAGGAAAGGGAGCAGCTATGAAACCCATTTAAATCCGTGCCACCACAATCAGCCCTCTAGTCCTCTTTCTTTTTTAAAATGAGAGTTTGTTATGCTCTGTCTGTTATATCGTTGTCGTCCCCAGAGCGTTTCTCTTCAAGGACGAGGGCAAGACGGGTCGGAAGCTTTCTCCTCTTGGCCGGCGCCACGGAGCCGTCCCTGTGAGTGTTTCTCTGGCAGTGTCTTAGCTGGTTGTTATGTGCAACGTTCGAGGAAGCAATCAGCAAGAATACTGCCCCAGAAGTGCTGCACATTAGCAGGGCTCTTGCAAACGTCCCCTTCTCCGGAGCCAAAGTGGGAGGAAGCCGAGGATTTCCGGAAAGGGCTTCAGCCACTCCGCCCTGCACATCTCCGAAGACACTGTCTGGACCTCACAAGCTCCGGAAAGCATCTGGGTGGCACAACGAACATCACATTACGAGGGAAAAGGTAAGTCGGGGGGCGCGTGATGGAAATGTGTACATTTCTGCGTGTTCTTGAGCACGGCTGTTTGTGCGACTTTCCGGGCAATCTGGGCAACTTTCCGGGCAATTCGTGCAGCTTTTCTGGGCGATTCGTGCAACTTTTCTGAGTGATTCGTGCAACTTTTCTGAGCGATTCGTGCAACTTTTCTGAGCGATTTGTGCAACTTTTCTGAGCGATTTGTGCAACTTTTCTGGGAGATTCGTGCAACTTTTCTGGGCGATTCGTGCAACTTTCCAGGGCGATTTGTGCAACTTTCTGGGCGATTTGCGCAAATTGCTCCGAAATTTATGCAAATTCCAGAAAATATGCAAAAAAAGAAAAGAAAAAAGTCCCGGACTTTGGGGCAAAAGCCTGCAGCTTGGATTGCAAACGCAAATGAAGCGTTACACTCTGCGGAGCTCTGTCGAGACATCCTTTGCGATCATGAGATCTAGCAACTTGTTTGCTTTTTTAAAACGAAAGCGGAGATTCTCTCAGAAAGCTGCATTTTGTGCCAAATGTCACAGTTCGAGAGTGACACTTGGCAGCTTTTGAGAGCTTGAGAATTCCGCCTTCAGCTAAATGTTGGGCTATAAAGGTCCGTATTTTTAATCTGCGGTGATCTGGTGAGAATCCTATGTTGTTCTTCTTCAACTTTTCCTCCTCCCCTTGGTGAAATTCACCTGGTATTTAATAAATTAAACCGGAACAAATTTCATGCTTTTGAGCAAATCTGTATCTTGCTGGCTGGCAGTAATGTATTTATTACTGCTCTGGATGTAAAATTTGCCTTGGCTGCAAGTCAGTTGAGAGCTAGGCGTCAAGACCATTTACAAGTATCGTAATAAGGAATTGGAGATTTTGCCCTTGTTATGTGTACTGCTCTAGTACCCCACTGGGGAGCTCTTAATTTATGTCAATGTGATTTTGTATTTTTATATTCTTGTATTTTTGTTTAGTATTTTTTTTTCATTTCAAACTGTCTATTTTTATTCTATTTGCTTTAGCTCATCTTTTTACTGGTATTTTATTTTTCTAACTATGTCAAATTGTGAGGGCTTATCGCTTTTAGAAATAAAGATTTCATTCATTCATTCATTCATTCATGCTTTTGTGTTTGATGTGACCCTCTTGAGCCCGGAAAGAGGCGTGCAACTTTTTCACTACCTTGCTGTCTTGGGTTCTCTCGAATTCACATCCTCTGTGCCTGCCGCTCCCGAAACGGGAGGCTCTACGCCCAAGAGGTTTCAACTGGCCGAGATGAAAAGAAGAATATTTCACATATCTTCGCAGTGAAGAGCTGCGCGTCTGCATTCCAGCAAAAGCACATCTACATCGGTGGACGAAACGCCGGTGCGCGTTCAGCTCCTAAAGATGACGCTCGGGTTTATTTATGTTCCAAAAGGGCCCGGTCTTACAAACCTAGAAGCCAACCCGGCACAATTGCCAGCCAGAATGCGGCGCGGAGCCTAAGTAGAAAGGGGCATGGCCAAAATACCGGCATTTTTTTAGCTTTGAGCATTTCAACCTTTTAGGAGTGGGAGGGAAAAACCAAGAAAAACCTGGGAAAATGCCCAATGATTGGTGGATGGGGAAAAGGGGGTGTGGCCATCTGGCAAACTGCCGAGGGATGGATCGCTCGGAGGTCATTAAGAGCCGGCTGGTGGGGTGTAGTGGTTCAGAGTTTGGAACTTGTAGAGGGGAGTCCCGAGTTCAAATCCCTGCTCAGATACAAATCTCTATGGGTGGGTGGTCTTGGCTCACCTTTGCCTCACCTACCTCACTGGGTTGTTGTGAGGATAAAATAGTGAGTTTATGCCTGAGCTCTGTGGAGGAAGGGTAGAATAAAAATGTAATAAACAGAACATTCCTGTATTATAGAAAGGACCTGAGATCTCAAAGACCGAGCGCTTGACACTCCTGCTTCCTCCTAAAGAAGGTTGCCAACTGACCCAAAATAACAGCCGGCTCTGATCCTGTGCCTTTAGAGCACTTTTTTCTATTTATTTATTTAGTTTAAAAAATAAAAGTCAGCAGGCAAAGTATTTCAAAGCAAGAAGATGAGGGTGGTGCCCTGCTGAGGCCTGTGTATCAAGCCGCTCCTAAGGGCACAGCTGCAGAGGGCTGGTTGAAAAGTTGGCCACCTTGCTCCTGCAAAGATAACCTTTCTCTCATTTAAAAATAAAATGAAATACCAGAAGAGTTGAAAGTAATTCTCCCAGGGACGTCTGAGGCCTGTCTTCTCTGAGTGCTTCCCACCGCCTAGAAAGAAACATCTGTTGGAGTAAATGGGATCGGACAGGTGAAATGTCAGTGATGGAATAACAGATGAGACAAATGCTTTATACTGTGTGTGCATGGGAGCGGGTGGGACTCTCATATCGATCTGCTGTTAAGAGAGGGCACACCCTCCTACGCTGGTGTAGGTTATGGAAGATCCGCCTCTGGGTATTTCTTCATCCTAGCAATTTGGGTGCAACCTGAACCCTTCCTAGCCTTGTAGAGTTTAATCCGATTAAGTTTGCCATCCCCCTCCCACGTGCTGCGATAAAACTGTGACTAAGTGCAGACCGCGGCTTCAACGTCAAGCCAGTATTTTCTCTCTCTCTCTCTCTCTTTCCTCCACCCTCTGCTTCGCTTAAAACCCAACCTCTCCTTTATTTCTTTCCTCGTTTTATTTGTTTATTTAATTACATTTATATACCGCCCCACAGCCGAAGCTCTCTGGGCGGTTTACAGCAATTACAAATAGTAAACATTAAAAGTATACAAAAATTTTAAAAAACATAAAAACAGTATAAAAACAACAGTATCCATTTAAAAACAACAATTCTGGGGTCCATTAAAAACAAAGTTAACGTTGGTAAATGCTGTTAAAATGCCTGGGAGAAGAGAAAAGTCCTGGCGCCGAAAAGATAACAACGTTGGCGCCAGACGAGCCTCATCGGGGAGATCATTCCACAGTCGGGGGGCCACCACTGAGAAGGCCCTCTCCCTTGTTGCCATCCTCCGAGCTTCCCTCGGAGTAGGCACTCGGAGGAGGACCTTAGGTGTTGAGCGCAGTGTACGGGTAGGTTCATGTCGGGAGAGGCGTTCCATCAGGTATTGTGTAGGGCTTTATAGATTAAGACCAGCACCTTGAATTGGGCTCGGAAACATATAGGTAGCCAATGCAAGCGGGCCAGAATCGGTGTTATATGCTCAAACCTCCCTGTTCCAGCTATCATCCTTTCTAACCAATCTTTTAACTTCATTACCTTTCCTTCTTTTAAACTTTTTCCCAACTCTTTTTTTTTAAGTTTTCCGGAAAGTTCCTCATCATTATCACTGGTGATATTGGGGAAATACTCGGAAGTAAGTCTTTTTTATATCATCGCCATATTTCCCAGTGATTTTTTTAATTAAAACCTATCCTGCTGAAGAACTCTACAGCACTCAAAAGCTTGCTCACCAATCTGCAATATTTCGCCGGGTCCTAATTGAGGCATTGCCTGACTGTGGCTTTTGGCTAAATCTACATCTTCCTCTACTTTGGGGCTGTAGGTTAGCGGTGAAGGGGCTGTCCCGGGTTCAGATCCTACTTCTGCTAGGGGCAGGTGACATGCGTCCTTCCAGAAGTTTTGGTTTACAACTCCCATAATCCCTCACCACTGGCTAGGGTGCACTAGGTCGCCTGAAATAAGCCACTCTCTGTCAGCCCCCACCTGTCTGCAATAGGGGGACCAGCATACTGAACTACCTTACAGGTACGTTGTAAGCGTCCATGCTAGAAGCATGTGCTGAGCAGCGCTTCACCTGGAAAAATGCTGACACCTAGAGGCCAAAGGGGAGATTGCAGGCCCTAAATCACTGTCTTCCAAAAGTTACTTTACAGAAGGGGGTGCAGAAGTATATTTGGGGGGTGGGGGTTGTCCCCAGGCCCTCCATGGGCCTGATGTCCGTGGGCATGGCCACCTCCATCATCATCATCATCATCATTAATATAAATATTTATATTCCTGCATTGAGCAGGGGGTTGGACTCGATGGCCTTGTAGGCCCCTTCCAACTCTGCTATTCCATGATCCCGCCGTTTTGGCCCACAACTCCCATCACCCTTCAACACCGGCGATGCTGGATGGGGATAATGGGGTCGGCCGGCACACTTACTCGTGGGGGGGGGGCACCGACTGCTGGAAGCAGTGGGTCAAATCCAACACAAGGCCCACGTAGAACAGACCCCCCCCTTTCCGCAATTCAGCCCCATTCATTTCAATGGGTCTACTCTAAGCAGGGCTTTTGCCCGTTGCTTCTCGAGCTGAGGAAGGGCTGCTGCGCCTACTTAGCCTTGGAGAGCGCTCTGCGTATGCTCAGAAGCAGGCGGCTAGCGAGGCGAGCCGTGCCCACGGTGGAGGGAGCCGGCAAGCAGCCCGAGCGGCGCCCGGAGGCAGGGCGAGACGGAGACGCGGAGGAGGAGGAGGAGCCGGCCGTGGGATCCGCCCGGGGCGCCCCTCCGTCTCCTCCTCCTCTTCCAGCCCCGGGATGAGCGGCGCGGCGGGCCGGACTCCAGCGCCGACGACCCACGGCCCTCCGCCGGCTCTCCCTCCGCTGCTGAAGCCTCCGCTGGAGTAAGAGAAAGAAAGAAAGAAAGAAAGAAAGAAAGAAAGAAAGAAAGAAAGAAAGAAAGAAAAGGCCAGCCCTCCCTCCCTCCGCCCTCTTTGTTCCCTTTTCTTTCGCCTCCTGCTTCGCTTCTTCGCTTTCCCCTTCTCCTTTCACTTTCTGGTCGGGCTCCTCTCCCTCGACTTTCTCTCTCTCACACACACACACACCCTTTCCCCGGGCCAGTTTCTCCGGCGCTCTCCCTCGCCTCCCAATTCCCCCACGGACACTTTCCTTCCTTCCCGTCCCGTCCTTCTTTTCCCACTTAAAAAACACACACGAAAATCTCCCCCATTCCCTCTTTCCCACCCCCTACTTCCTTTAAAACTTCGCCATTCCCTGTTTCCCCCCAACTTCGTTTAAAACCTTCCTTAGTCCTTTAAAACCTTCCCTTTTCCTTTAAAACTTCCTTTAAAACCTTCCCTATTCCTTTAAAACCTCCCCTATTCCTTTAAAATCTTCCAGTTTCCTTTAAAACTTCCTTTAAAACCTTCCCTATTCCTTTAAAACCTTCCAGATTCCTTTAAAACCTCCCCTATTCCTTTAAAATCTTCCAGTTTCCTTTAAAACTTCCTTTAAAACCTCCCCTATTCCTTTAAAACCTTCCAGATTCCTTTAAAACCTCCCCTATTCCTTTAAAACTTCTTTTAAAACCTCCCCTATTCCTTTAAAACCTTCCAGATTCCTTTAAAACCTTCCCATGTCCTTTAAAACTTCCTTTAAAACCTTCCCTAGTCCTTTAAAACTTCCTTTAAAACCTCCCCTATTCCTTTAAAACTTTCCAGATTCTTTTAAAACCTTCCCTATTCCTTTAAAACTTCCTTTAAAACCTTCCAGATTCCTTCCTCCTTTCCCAACTTCCCTTAAAACTTCCCCATTCCCTCCTCCTTTCCCAGCTTCCTCCAAAATCACCCCCCACTCCCTCCTTCCTTCCTCACCCCCTCCAGAGCTTTCCGTCCCCAGCCGTAGCCTTCTTCCCGGTGGCCCCCTTCGCCTCCGCCATGCTGCCGAGCCCCGCCCTCCAGACGGAGGTGTACCCCTGGGAGCGGGTGGTGGTCCTGGTCTCCTGCGCCCTCTCCTTCCTGGGATCGGCCCTCCTGGTGGGCACCCACGCCCTCTGGCCCCAGCTCCGCACCCGGCCCCGCCAGCTCCTGCTCTACCTCTCCCTGGCTGACCTCTTTTCGGCGGCCTCCTACTTCTACGGGACGCTGAAGGACTTCAGGGGCCCGTCGTGGGACTGCGTGGCCCAGGGCGCCGTCTCCACCTTCGCCAACACCAGCTCCTTCTTCTGGACCATGGCCATCGCCTTCTTCCTGTACGTCACCCTCGTCCAGGGCTTGCCCACCGGGGCCGGTCTGCTCTGGTTTTTTCACGTGGTGAGGTTCGTGACACCCCGCTCCCCTTCATCCATGCTTTCCGTGGCACCCCGGGGCCATGGCAGCAAATGCTGACAGCCACACTGGCTGGTGGAGTCGAAATCTGAAACATCTGGAGGGCACCAGATGTTAGAGAAGGCTGGCTTAGATTGTAAGCTGCTCGGGGCAGAGACCTTACCTCTTATGTTAGATCCATGGGTTGCCCCCTCCTCAAATCCCTTTGCAGCTCCTTTTGCAACCAGGACAAGTTCCCCATCCTTTCTCTGACCCTATACTCCTGTCCCCATTTCCTATCAGTCTGTTCCCTGAGTTCTACAATCTTCAGCTTAACTGCTTAAGGGCTTTGCACAGTTCAAGCTCTGGGTGGGTTGGGCGACACCCAGCCGCGGCCGTCCTTGGCTCAGTCTCAGCTGGCAACAGCTCTCTGTGCCTTGCTTGCTGAGCGGCCAGACTACTGCCATGCACTCTGTGTGGGGCTGCCCTTGAAGAGTGTCTGGAAGCTTCAGTTGGTGCAAAACACGGCCTCTTGGCTGCTACCGATGCATGATATTGGGATCACATCTCCAGGCTAAACATGCCTGGAGAAGAGAAGATTGAACCTTGAAAGGTTGTCACGCAGAGGAGGGCCAGGATCTCTTCTCGATGATCCCAGAGCGCAGGACATGGAATCATGGGCTCAAGTGACAGGAAGCCAGATTCCGGCTGGCCATCAGGAAAAACTTCCTGACGGTGAGAGCGGTACGACAATGGAACCCGTGACCTAGGGAAGTCGTGGGCTCTCCCACACTAGAGGCCTTCAAGAGGCAGCTGGACAACCATCTGCCAGGGATGCTTTAAGGTGGATTTCTGCATTGAGCAGGGGGTTGGAATGGATGGCCTTAGAGGCCCCTTCCAACTCTACGATTCTATGATTCTAATGCCAAATGACCTGCACTGGGTGCCGATTGTTTTCTGGGCTCAGTTCAAGCGTTGGTGTTAACCTTGCAAGCTCTAAGCCTAGGGCCTGCCTCTCTTGGTATGCACCTACACAGATATTAAGATCAGCAAATGATGTCTTTTTGAAGATGCCTTCGCTTGCACAGGCCCACTCCTGGACAATGTGGGAAGGGCCTTTCTCCAGGATGACCCCCGAAATCTACATTGCATTCCCTGCAAAGTTCGTCTGGTCTCAACTCTCTCTCTCTCTCTCTCTCTCTGCCTTCAGGAAAGGGGGCGTGAGACGTCTTTTAAACTCAGCTTTTTAAGTGGCTGATACAGCACCTGACAGTTGTTTTTCGCAGTTTCTGTTTGATTCTGGTTTTTTGTTGTCCGTTGTTTTTGTAAACAGCCTTGGTTGAGCTTTGGAAATATAGAAATTCTGTCAATAAACCGTCTTAAATCCTTGTCAGTTTAGAGATAATGCTGACCTTTGTTGGACCCATGGTCCGACTCAGTATGAAGCATCTTTTCCTGTGCTCCTTTTGAATTTAGTTCTTTACTCAAAACCATGAGGACTGGAATTTTACATTCATTTTAGGAGAAGAGCCATAATTCAGTCAAAGAGAACCTGCTTTGCATGCAGAAGGAGCTGGTTTTATTTATTTATTTATTTATTTTATTTATTACATTTCTATACCGCCCAATAGCCGGAGCTCTCTGGGCGGTTCAATTAGGCTTTAATCATCTTCAGGTAGGGCTGAGAAGGTTCCTGAGTTCTTCGGGTGGGGCTGAAAAGACTCCTGTCTTCTCCGGGTGGGGCTGAGAAGACTCCTGTCTGAAACTTTGGAGAGTCACTGCCTAGTACCTTCCAGATGTTTTAGACCACAGCCCACATAATCCATGAGTTTTGGCCATGCTAGCTGGGGCTTATGGGTGTTGTTGTCCAAAACATCCAGAGGGCATTGGGTTGCCTGTCCCCGGTGAAGACCAGGAGTGGACAAAATAAAGATCTCCAGATGTTTTGGACTTCAACTGTTAGTATTCCTCACCTTTGGCCATGCTGGCAGAGGTTTTGGGGAGTGGATATCCAAAACATCTGGAGATGTACCTTCTTCCCCCTGCCTGGTGTAGACAATTCTGAGTTACAGATGCAAAACCGTCTCTTATCCGCCTTCAATTACCTCCTCCGGATGCGTTTGGTTTTATCTTTGTTTCTTCTCGTGGCTACAATTGTTCACACACGTACTCTGTTATCATTTGTCTTTAGTGTTACCTCTCTCTCGCCCCCTGATGAAATGTACACTGTAAGCTCCTTGGGGCAGAGATGGATAAGAACGGGGGTTGAGTAGGTAATCTAACGTGAGGACGTTTGGAAGAGACCAGCCAGAGAGCCAATGGTTAAAAAAAACTTGCTTGTTGGGGATTTTAGCTCCGATTTTCCCAGCTTGAGTTGAAGCAAAGGCTTTATTATCCCGTGCGAGATGACGCGGTCACACACCCCGAAGCGGAGGGTGGCGGAGCGATCTTTTGGTGCTCTGGCCTGCCAAGTTTTCAGTAGGAATTATGTGGAAAATGATCTAGTTAAGCAAAAAGCACACCCATACGCAAATTTTCGGATGTGTTTTCTGGCGTCTGGTGCTCTCTTTAAAAGGGAAAGGAACAGGGATAGGAAAGAAATGGGGAAGGATAGATTTTGGAAATGCCGCCGCCTTTGGGCTACGTCTGACGTGCCTCCCATTTTACAGCTCGAGGGACTGAGGCTCTGACCAGCTGAGAGCCTCAGCGATTGAAAAGGGAAACATACATCAGAATGGAAAGCCATTCTTGGTAGAAAGGCGGGGGTACGAGGTCGCTGGTTCTCTCTGGTGTCAGAGGCAGTAAGCCTATATACACCAGTTGCTGGGGAACATGGGTGGGTGGGTGCTGTTGCACCCATGTCCTGCTTGTCTGTGTCTGGTCAACAGCTGGTTGGCCATTGTGTGAGCAGAATGTTGGATTAGATGGACGCCTGGTCTGATCCAGCAGGGCGCTCCTTTGGTTCTTAAAATCATAGAAAAACAGAGTTGGAAGGGGCCTCTAAGGCCATCAAGTCCAACCCCCTGCTCAATGCAGGAATCCACCTTAACGCATCCCTGACAGATGGCTGTCCAGCTGTCTTACCTTCCCTGCCCCGTTTCCAACCTGTTTCTTTGAGGTTTGGAACTGTCCCATGGTGGCATTAAGACAGTTAGGCGCGGCAACGGAATGTCAGAAATGTGCAGTGCTTCTGTTCGCGTTGCCCGCCGGCCAACTAGCTGTGCCCTCTTCTGGGTGACTCCATTCCGTTCCCTGTCCTCCCTGGTTTTCGGCATCCCTCCACTCCACTCCAACAGAGAGAGAACAGACTATGACCCCTCGCTGAGCTGTTTGAGGGTAATTTTTGACCTCTGCTCTTTAAACGAAAGAGGAAAACCTGCTCTTTGTTGATCCCTGCAAGTGTTTGACTTTTCCCTGTTCCAGCACCGTCATGCCATCTCTGTCCCTCCCTTGTACTCTCCGTCAGTTGCGTTGAGACCTTGGGTGTCATGAGAACAAACTCAGGAGTGGCTCCAAGATTAGGGAACTTAACCGCTCCGTGTGTTTTCTGAGATCGGTTTCTTTTCCTGCTAGTCGGCTCTGAAGACTTTCTTCTCTTTTTCTTACAGACTTGTGTATGGCCTGTTGTTTTACGTGGTTCTCCTTGTCCGCCTCTATGTGATACTTTTCATCTCCAGGAAAAAAAAAAAAAACATTGCGAAATGAGTGGAGCCAAAGGAGAACCCGCCCAGCCGACTGAACCTCTGTCTGATTTCATGATCATTTCATTTATTACGTGGCTTTTGTTGTTTATTCGTTCAGTCGCTTCCGACTCTTCGTGACTTCGTGGACCAGCCCACAGCCAAAACTCTCTGGGTGATTGACAAAGATTACACCCCTAAAAATATAACTCAGGGCATGTCTATGCTATACTTTTCCCCCCTGGGTCATCCCTGTGTGTCCAAATGACATGCAGGAGATCCCAGGGTCAACCAGGGACGACCCCTCCATTTTCACGGGATAACTGCTTCTGCAGTTACCCTAATTTTCGCCGGGGTCCTGGGACCATCCTGAGGACCGCAGCTGATGTGGGCACCTGTCCCGGCTTCCCCCTTTCTCCCCGCAAGTAAAGGGGCTGGGCACAGAGCTGTTCCCGGGGGGGGGGGAGGTCCGTGCCCTTCGGGGGTGGGGGAAACAATTTTGACATTCCAAGGATGGGGGGTGGGTTTGGGCTTGGGTGCCGCTCCTCTTAAAACAAGAATCATAGAATCATAGAATAGCAGAGTTGGAAGGGGCCTACAAGGCCATCGAGTCCAACCCCCTGCTCAGTGCAGGAATCCACCCTAAAGCATCCCTGACAGATGGTTGTCCAGCTGCCTCTTGAAGGCCTCCAGTGTGGGAGAGCCCACAACCTCACCAGGCAACTGATTCCATTGTCGTACTGCTCTAACCGTCAGGAAGTTTTTCCTGATGTCCAGCTGGAATCTGGCTTCCTTTAACTTGAGCCCGTTATTCCGTGTCCTGCACTCTGGGAGGATCGAGAAGAGATCCTGGCCCTCCTCTGTGTGACAACTTTTTAAGTGTTTGAAGCAGGTAAGTCTGTAATAATCCTCCCTCCCTCCCTCGCTCTACACCCTTAGGTGTAGACATGACGGTAGTAAAGTAATATAAAACCATTTGCGTGCGCACAGAACTGATGTCCCCAAAAATGGGACTCAAGGCTGCTAACCATTCATAACACCATTAACATATTTTTGGGTGTGTGTGCGTGTGTGGGGGGAAATAAAACAGGAAAAGAAAAGAGGAGAGAATTCAAATAAAATAAAAGTAATTGCAAACCAATAAAATGCATATAATCTCTCTCTTGCAAGTGGAAGGGGGAGAGAAATTGAGCTTTAATACAGACAACAGGCAGGCCTACTGATGTCTTCATGCCCCCCTTTGAAAGGAGATCAGCTTCTTCTCCGTGGTTCAGCTGCCGGAACTCCTCAAAGCCACGGATGTGGAAAGTTCTCTCGCCTGTGGCGATGCCCGACGGCGCAGAGATGTAGTCCTGAACGCCACCCCCACCCACCCCGGGGTTGGCAGAGGGATCTGGATTGAAAGACGATCTGCACGGTCTCCCGCGAAGTGGCATTTGCAAGTGGTCATCCGTTTTGCTTGTGACCAGGGTGTATTTATAGCGCTGCGTTGAACGACCCCGGCCATGTGCTACTTCTGAATGTATTTATTACTAAAACATTCAGGGCGGCCTACAGGTAAAATCACACCAACAATATAAAGCAATATACACAGCTAAAAACCAATTAAACCATGCATAAGTTAATACCAGTATAGAATTTAAAAACAGTAAGACCAATAAAACCAATTAAAACGTCAGTGAATTTAGCCATCAGAGGCTTTGCTAAAAAGCCATGTCTTAACCTGGCGCTGAAATCAAGCCAGTGTTGGTGCCAGTTGGGCCTCCAAGGGGAGGGCATTCCACAGACAGGGTGCAACCACAGAGAAAGCCCTGTCCCACCATAATGTAAGTCTCATATAAATAAATTCTTGGGCAGGCATATATAGGGAGAAGTGCTGTTTAGGGGCCTGATCATCTCAGGGAAGACAGATGAAGACCTATTGAGGCCCGAAGCCATGACAAGATTCGGAAGAGTTGTGTCATAAAAATAATCAAGAGAAAAAAGAAAGGGTAATGAAAAAAATTAATGGTAAACCATTAGGTTTGCATATGTGCCCAGGCAAAGACGCAATGAAGAACTACTGAATTAAGTCATATGTCTTGCAAAAAGTTTTATTTGGATTATCCAAGGCCATACGGTTTCTTAATTTAGCACGTATGAAACCGAAGACGTTCGTTTTATAGAAACGCAAGAGGTTAGGACTTAGGTAATGCAAGGAGCCGTGCAGCTCGAAAAGAAAAAAAAATCAATACTGATGTTCTAAACCAAACCTACGCAGACTTGCGGTCGTTCTGTGCGCGTTATGATATACCTTTAAATGAAAAATACCGTGTGATTTCTTACTTGACGTATACGGAATTGAAGACTTTAACGAAAAGGAACTCAGGACACGGATTAGTACTTAGTAAATGGGAGCAGTGAATTAACTCAGACAACCACTTTTCTTTGCACATCAAATTTGAAACATTTACTTCGGTGTTTTTAAAAGAGCAAAGTCAAATCATCGGAGAAGTTTAGCCATCGGATATTCTTTGCTTGGGAGTTGGTTGGGCCATATTTGATTGATTTGGGTTAGGGCATGTTTCAACTGTAGACATAAAACCAGTTTTCCAACCTGTTTAACTGGTTCCAAACTAGGGTGTGCTGGGAATTTTAGGTTCAGGAAGGGCTGTGATGCTCCATGCTGTTTTCAGGGGAGGGCAACCAGGTTGATCAGGGGTTTGGAAACAAAGCCCTATGAAGAGAGACTGAAAGAACTGGGCATGTTTAGCCTGGAGAAGAGAAGATTGAGGGGAGACATGACAGCATTCTTCAAATACTTGAAAGTTTGTCACACAGAGGAGGGCCAGGATGTCTTCTCGATCATCCCAGAGTGTAGGACACGGAATAACGGGCTCAAGTCACAGGAAGTCAGATTCTGGCTGGACGTCAGGAAAAACTTCCTGACTGTTAGAGCAGTATGACAATGGAACCAGTTACCTAGGGAGGTCATGGGCTCTCCCACACTAGAGGCCTTCAAGAGGCAGCTGGACAACCCTCTGTCAGGTATGCTTTAAGGCGGAGTCCTGCATTGAGCAGGGGGTTGGACTCAATGGCCTTATAGGCCTCTTCCAACTCTACTATTCTATGATTCTAGGTATCCCTTAAAAATACCCCCCCAGGAGTCTTTTGAGGGAAGCGATTGATTCATTTTGTTTTCAACTTTATTTATTATTTATTTATTTACAATATTTATATATCGCTCCCCATTCAAAATTTCGGAGCGGTGTACAAGATAAAATAAAATAAAAACACATTAAATTAGGCGTTGGTGTTGTTTTTTTTAAAGCAAAATGTACAGTGAACCATGGCTGGTCATCAAGGGAAGGCTTCCTGGAACGACGATCTTTTCAGGAGGCACCGAAAGGAATCCAAAGGAATCCACAACTCATTTGCAACGTTGGAGACCCAGGGTCACGTGACGCTATGCGTCACATAACCCATTCAAAACGTTAGAATAACACCAGTGTAGATTCCCACCTGGTCATAATCGAACCGACTTTCTCACACCTTCCTTCTGCGCTGTGCGTTTGAGCTTCCGGCGGACCCTAGCATCAGCTAGCTTGTCGGGATGCCCTCCTCTGGAAGAAAGCTCACTTCCCACCGAGTGTGTAGGATTTGGCCTTGAGGAGATAAGCTCTGGAGGGGGCTGACTTCCAGCTGGGGAATTGACTGTGAGAGCTTCCTCCCCCACTGGTCCAGGCTGGCTGGTGTCTGGTGCTGCGTCTTCTAGTTCTGAATCTGATTCTGATTGATTACCTGAAACATCTTCTCCCAAAACAGGGGCAGTAGGGTTAGACACGACACTCTCAAAATTCCAAACAGACCCACTGCTGCAAACAGGTTGGGGGGACCCCTTGTGACCTGCGACGGCTGCCAGAGGTCTCAATGCAGAGGTCTCAATGCAACTGTTTTAATTGGGGGTCCTGGGAATAGAACCCACGTCCTTTAGCATGCAAAACCGGCGCTCTTCCACCAAGCTATGACTTTCGAGGCAGTCAGAATCCCCTTGACGATAGTTTCATCCTAGAAGACCAATAGGACGCTTCCAGTTCATTCTCCGGCTCTCTGCGTGAGACCCTCTTCGCCTAACACCCTCCCTCCTTTCTCTTCTATCCCCAGCTGGGGGGTCCCGCTCAGCATCACGGCAGCCGCCGTCGCCCTGAAGAAGATCGGCTACGACGCCTCTGACGTCTCCGTCGGCTGGTGCTGGATCGACATCGACGCGGAGGATCGAGTCCTTTGGATGCTCCTCGCGGGGAAGGTGTGGGAAATCCTGGCCTACGTGACCCTACCCATTTTCTACATCCTCATAAGGAAGCACATCAGCCGAGCGGTTGGTATTTGGGGCAACTTCCTTTTCCCTGTTAGGGAGGCCTGTTCGCCTGGGGCGAGTCTGCTTCTCCGCCAGGCGAACAGGTGGGAGAAACATTTGTGAATCAGAAGGTGAACAATTCTGCCCCATTTCTCCTAAGCCTGGAGGGATCGATATGTGCCTCTCTTGGTACACCTGAGTCTGCCTGGAGCTCCTGGTATTTATTTTCATTTCTTAAAATATTTTTGCACTGGGTGGCCGGCCTGCAGCAAAGCAAAGGGCTGCCCTGCAGCGCCACCTTTATTGGGGTTCATGAGAGTGGGCTTGTGTTTTGGAGCTCAGAGCCCCGCCTCTGCCTTGTACTTCAGTTGCGCAAGGGACGTCCATTGAGTGAAGGTCTTTGGATCCATGTGCTTCTTCCCGTCAAGGGTTTTGGCTATTTCTGGTGGCAGCGTAGGGGCTGTGCGGCCACGGAATGATTCTAGACTCTTTCCTGACCCATCCCCCTGCCGTTTTGGGCCTTGACAGCTGCGCTCTGTAAACGAGGCAAGATTTGTGTCCGAAAGCAGCTGTTGGCAGGACGGACTGGTAACTTGATCCCCCTCCCAAGGCATTACAGTCCGTGCCGTCATGAACATCAGTGTTATTGAAAATCAAGTCAGGAAACAGGCTGAAGTGTAAGCAGGGTTGGCCTGTGTTTGTTTCAACAAGACCACATCACACGCTAGTCCTTTTCCAGCTTCATTGGCTGCCAATCCAGGTCTGGGCCCAATTCAAAGTGCTGATATTATTTTATTTATTTATTTAGAGTCTTTTTATCCCGCACCTCAGCGAAAAAGGCTCTTGGAGCGGCTTCCAATTGATCAGTAAAGGAGACAGTCCCTGCCTTCAAGCTTACATTCTAAAAAAAGACACGACACACAAGGAAAAGTGGATGGGGAGGGAAGAGGGAGAAAATAAAAAGAAATTAAGGAGACTGTTTAGACTGGTGGGAAGGCCCTGCTCCACCCTCTCATCTCCCAATGGAGGTGCAGATCAACAGCTCCTTCTTCTTCCCCACAGGGCGAAGATGTTAGCCCTGTGCAGGGGAAGGTCCAACTGAAGCAGGCTCCGATGGTCTCTGCCTGCACCACTAGTCTTCCTAACATTCAAAGCCCTAAATGGCTTGGAGCCAGGCTATCTGAAGGAACGCTTCCTCCCATATGTACCTGCCCTGACCCTAAGGTCATCCTCAGGGGTCCTTCTCCGTGAGCCCCTGCCAAAGGAAGTGAGGCAGGTGGCTACCAGGAGCAGGGCCTTCTCTGCTGTGGCACCCCAGCTGTGGAATGAGCTCCGTAAGGAGGTTCGCCTGGCACCTACACTATACTCTTCTTTTCTCAGCATTTTAACAGCCTAGCAACTTAATCTGAACTTTGCTGTTTTAAATTTGTGTTTTAAATCAGTATTAATTTCTGCATTGCTGCTCGATTTTTATCCTGGTTGTGTTTTTATATTGTGTTTCATACTATTTGTTTTAGATTTTGAATGGTTTCCCTGGTTTTAATTTTTGTAAACTGCCCAGAAAGCTTTGGCTATTGGGTGGTATAAAAATGCAATAAATAAATAAAATAATAATAAATAAATCATTATTATTATTATTATTATTATTATTATTATATTACATCTCCTTTCCCTCTTGTATGGCATCCAAGGCATCTTACATGGTCCTCCTCTTCATTTTATTCTCACAACAACCCTGTGAGGTGTTGTAAAATCCATTCCACGAAATTTATGAATTTGTGCAAATTCGCAATCACGCTTATTAGCACTTGCGCAAATGTGGAAATACTCACAAAATGCGCAAATCCCCACCCACCCAAATGTGCACTTTCATGCTTCGGCCCATGGGGGAAATGGCACATTTTCGGCCAGGGGTTTTGAATCCTATGTATTTTTCTACAACTAAATTTGTGTGAAATTCCGGAAAGTAAAAAAACCCACCGGCCTGCAAGTCAGAATCCGTGCAATTTGGGAAAAGCAGGTTCTGCTGTGGAAACCATGTTTTGGATTCATACCAATCTGAACTCATTTGATTCCCTTACGGATTTCTCCAGTATCCCGAACTGACACAACAGCCAACAACGTGTTTAATTCGACAGGTCATTTGGCCTTCAGGCCTGGCGACCATTGATAAACCTTTTCGATGGCTTGGAGGCTTTTTCACTGAGATTTCCTTTCCTTTTCCCCAAGCACGCTGCGCTCTCGGAGTATCGTCCCATCCTGTCGGGGACCCCTGCTTTCCAGCCGAGAACGTCCATCGCGGATAAGAAGTTGATCCTGATCCCTGTGATCTTCATCTTCCTCCGAATCTGGAGCACCATCCGATTCGTGCTAACGCTTTGTGGTTCCCCAGTGGTTCAAAACCCACTGCTGGTGGTCCTTCATGTGAGTCCCTAGTGATGAGGCCTGGGGGAAGGACCAAAAAATGGGTCATTTCATCCTACAAATAGAAGCTATAATAGTAGTATAGCTTCCATATCGGCAAAGTTCCACTCTTTTCGACACTGGTTAGGCTTCATCCAGTTCTGGGCGCCACGCTTCAAGAAGGATGCAGACAAGCTGGAGCGTGTTCAGAGGAGGGCAACGAGGATGGTCAAGGGTCTGGAAACAAAGCCTTAGGAGGAGAGACTGAAAGAACTGGGCATGTTTAGCCTGGAGAAGAGAAGACTGAGGGGAGATGTGATAGCACTCTTCAAGTCCTCGAAAGGTTGTCCCACAGAGGAGGGCCAGGATCTCTTCTCAACCATCCCAGAGTGCAGGACACGGAATAACGGGCTCAAGTTACAGGAAGTCAGATTCCGGCTGGACGTCAGGAAAAACTTCCCGACTGTTAGAGCAGTACGACAATGGAACCAGTTACCTAGGGAGGTCGTGGGCTCCACACCCTCATCCATATGGTTTCTGAGTAATGGCCATTCCCCTCATGGCAGCCATTTTGTGAATGGGTGAGCCCTGCCCCATGGCAGCCATTTTGGGAGAGTGCCCATGGCGCTCGCTCAATATTCCAAATGTCCCCTACGACCCGAAAAGGTTGGGGACCCCTGGATTGTACATTGATAAATAATCATTGGGAGCACCCCCTCCTGCCTTCTCAAAAATGAATGGTGACAAAAAGTCTGAAAGCTGTTATCTTTCTTTCCCAGTTCGGCCTGTAATCTGTTGTTTGTTTCTGAAGGCGAAGCTTCGCTTATCCAAAATTGATTTTGCCTCCTTTTTCTCCTTCTTCAGGGTGTTGGGAACACATTCCAAGGAGGAGCCAACTGTATTATGTTTGTTCTTTGTACTCGTGTGGTCCGGGACAAGTTGCTTTCTTCCTTGTGTTGCTGGCGACGTGACAGCCCTGATGGTTCTCTGCCAAGTCCAGAGTCCCACTTTGAGACTCTGGATTCGTCCTTCAAGGACTGGGAAACGCAAGGGGGCAACCGCGCAAGAGCGGACCTTTCAAGCACCTGAACTCCGAAGTGTCCACATTATAGCGAAAGACTTGGCCTTACCCGGTCAGGGTTTTATCGGTGAGTATCTTTATCTCCCAGTCATAGATTCTGTTTCCTGCTGTTGCTTAAGTAACCAGGATGATCAGAGGTCTGGAAACAAAGCCCTATGAGGAGAGACTGAAACAACTGGGCCTGTTTAGCCTGGAGAAGAGAATATTGAGGGGAGACATGAGAGCACTCCTCAAATACTTAAAAGGTTGTCTCACAGAGGAGGGCCAGGATCTCTTCTCCATCCTCCCAGAGTGCAGGACACGGAATAACGGGCTCACGTTACAGGAAGCCAGATTCCGGCTGGACATTAGGAAAAACTTCCTGACTGTTAGAGCAGTACGACAATGGAACCAGTTACCTAGGGAAGTGGTGGGCTCTCCCACACCAGAGGCCTTCAAGAGGCAGCTGGACATCCATCTGTCAGGGATGCTTTAGGGTGGATTCCTGCATCGATGGCCTTATAGACCCCTTCCAACTCTACTATTCTATGATTCTGTGATAAGTAAAAGGGTTGTCAGCAGCCACTCGCCTTTGGCGAACATTCTTTGCCTCCAGGCGACCAGCCGTAATCCCATCTAGATTGAAAGAGTTCAACCCCCAGCCCCAATTTCAGGAGCTGCATGACTTCTGTGAATATTTCTGGGCAGATTCGCTATGCAAACCTTTTCTGGAATAGTGCTTTCGGTGAGCTTGTTTGCAAGGCACGCCATCAAAGCCACTTGGTTGAAATTCTGTCTGTAGGAAATCTGGGTTCAAATCCGCCCCGTGTGGGTCAGCAGAGAGAAGATTGGATTTGGGCCTGGATTCAACTTCAGATTCAGTCCTAGACTTTATGAGTGCAGCAACAATCCCTGTGGGTTCCGTATTTGCAAACACTGCTACTTTGGGCCGCTCAGTAATACTGTCAAACTTGACCAAATCGGTTGAATTGATTACTTTTGTAATGTGCCTTTCAAATGTATCTCCACGTTGGGCTATTTTGAATTCCTTGCTCCGTACCTGGATCTGTGAAAGCTGCAGCAACCGGGAATGAAAAGTTTGTTTCTTTTAAATTTTTGGCTTAGAGCTCTTTCCCTTCCAAATTTTGTTAAAATGTTGCGCAACCTTGCTTCTGATCTGATTTTTCCAATGTCGATGCTTTTTGCTAGGGCTGTGCTCCGCTTCCATTCGGATCCCTGAATCGGGAGCAGAGCGATCCGCCTTCGCTAAGGGCGGATCTGAATCGGATTGGGGGAGCTGCGGGTCGAGGCGAAGCGGATTGCTCCGCTGCGGATCGCTCCGCCTCAATCCGGAGCTCCGCTCGCAGGTAAGTGGAGGGAGGGGGGCTTACCTGGCGCCGGTGCTGCAGTCCATGCAGCGACGGCGTTGGAGCCAGGTAAGGGGAAGGGGGGCTTACCTGCCTCTGTCTCACTCCAGCGGCGGCTTCAACTGAGGGCCAGGCCTCAAAGCAGAAGCAGACCACGGCCTGCTTCTGGCTTGAGGCCTGGGCCTCAGTTGAAGCTGCCGCCGGACCGCGATGGAGGCAGGTAAGTTGGGGGAGGGAGGCTTACCTGGGGCCAGCGCTGCCGCTGTCCATGCAGCGGCGGTGGTGCCAGGTAAGTGGGGGGGCTTAGAGGTGGGCGTGCCAGGTTACCTGGGGGGTGCCAGGTAAGGGGGGAGGGGGTCTTATTCGCCCCCCATTTTGTCCCCGCTTCCCCACTTACCTGCCTCCGCTGTCCACCACAGAGGCAAGTAAGTGTGGAAGGGGGGGGGCAAAATAGGGGGCGAATCTCGATCCGACCCACCGGATCTCAATCCGGTTCCAGAGCAGGTTGGGGGAGGTTCGGATCGACCCGAAGCGGTTTGTGGGGCTTGTTCACAGCCCTACTTTTTGCCTTCCAGTTAACTTTGTCCCTGTCCAAATTTCCCTAACCTCTTGTTTACTCATCTTGCAAGATTAATTTTGGTTTCCTCCCCCAACAGGGAACAGAAACGCAATGCAATGCCTGCAGGGGGAGCTACTCGCTTGAAGAAAAAGTAGCACATGTTGGGAAAACGAAAACAGCACACCTGGGATGAAACTGTCCATCGCTGGAATTTGCTTCCTCGTTTCTCAGGGCTTTTTTGGAAGATGCTACAGCGGACATGTTCCAGCTTCCTCTTTTTTATTATTTAATGGATGGGTCGTTTCGTTTAATTTAGAACATGCGGGATCCTTCAGTCTTTAGGACCGACATCTTCCAGGACTGGGTGGGAAGGAAGAAACGTGGAATTCCAAACGCTGCGAAGGATTCCACGGTCCTGAACAGAGATTTTTTGAGGCGTCTGAGCAAGGAGGGGAGGCAAGGAAGTTAAATGCTATATATCCAACGTCGGTTTGCAGGGGTGGCCAACCTGTGGCCCTTCAGATGTTGCGGGACTCCAAATCCTATCGGCCTCAGTCAGTGGTCAGGGATTATGGGAAATGTAGTCCAACCAGTGCCCAGGTTTTCGAGGGCCCTGGGCCAAGACACCCTACATCGGCTGCATCCATTGACAGGCCTCCCTTCTCACTGCCTTTTATATAAATTTATGGTGTAACCACACTTAAAACACTGTGTACCGTTCCGGTCGCCACGCCTAAAAAAGGATATCATAGAGCTAGAAAAAGTACAGAAAAGGTCAACTAAAATTATTAAGGGGCTGGAGGATCTCCCCTATGAGGGACGGTTACAACAACTGGGATTGTTTAGCTTGGAAAAAAGGAGGCTGAGGGGAGACGTGATAGAGGTGCATAAAATTATGCGTGGTGTAGAGAATGTGGAGAGGGAGACATTTTTCTCCCTCTCCCATAATACTCGAACCCGGGGTCATCCCATGAAGCGGATTGGTGGGAGATTCAGGACAAAGAAAAGGAAGGACTTCTTCACACAGTGCACAGTTAAATTATGGAACTCATGACCACAAGATGTAGGGATGGATGGCTTTAAAAGGGCCTTGGATAAATTCCTGGAGGAGAAGGCTATCCATGGCTACTAGCCCTGGTGGTTATGTGCTACCTCCGGTATCCGAGGCAGTAAGCCTCGGATTGCTGGGGAACATGGGTGGGAGGGTGCTGTTGCACCATGCCCTGCTTTGTTGGACCCTGATGGACAGCTGGTTGGCCACTGTGTGAACAGAGCGCTGGACTAGATGGACCCTCGGTCTGATCCAGTAGGGCTCTTCTTATATTCTTATGTCACCACCTCCTCCACCTCCTCTTTCCCATCATGGCTACCACTTGCTTATTGGAGAAGCCGAGAGCCAGGGAGCAAGGAGGCCGTGACATCTGTTCCTCATCCTCCCCATCACCATGGTCTGGGCCAGAGCTGGAGGCAAATGAATAAGCAGGTTGCCATGGTGAAGAAGATGAGCAATTCCAGGGGGCTTCTGTCAGTAGGCCCCCTGCTGGAGTATGGACCCTTGGCAAGGGCCCAACAGTCCCTACTCTTGGCGCAGGTCCTGAGTCCAGCAACACTTGGCGGAGCACACAATTTGATCACCCTTGATTTAGGGAATCCCCTGGCGACCCGCTCCAGTTCGCTCGAAAGGGCGAGTGGCGACACGACCAAGGGACCAATTTAGATATAGGCAATGGAGCATAATGCGGCCCTCGCGTGAGGACGGTGCCCACCTCAAGTGGGAGGCATTTTGTTTCGAACGCCTCTTTGCGTCAGGATCTTAGCACAGCGCAGAGGGAGGAAGGACGGACGAGCCCAAGGCTCGCTTCTTGGCCTACTCAACCGCTTAGGCTGTACCCTTTCCCTCAGGATTGTGTGGGGAGAACACTGTGAAAAGCGCCTGGCTCCAGCCGGACTCGTCCTGTGATAAACTGGAGTGTGTGTGGTTTTTAAAAACGTCTCTCTAAACCAGCCGTCCTCAACCTGGGGCGCTCCAGATGTGTTGGACTGCATCTCCCAGAATGCCCCAGCCAGAGCTGGCTGGGGCATTCTGGGAGTTGTAGTCCAACACATCTGGAGCGCCCCAGGTTGAGGAAGGCTGAACCAAGTAGGTAGAGACTAACTTCCGAAGCCTGTATTATTATTTTTTCTAAAGGAATAATAAAACTGCCGCCATTTTGAGGCAACCCTCAAGAGCTGTGTGTCTTTGGTTTCTCTTCCGCCCTTTTTGAAAACGTCTACGCGTGAGGAAAAGCGAAACTACAGAGGCAGGAGTGGATGCCCAAGGAAGGGGCGTCGGGGGTTGACAGCCCATTTGGGGTTGTTTTAAAACCTCGGCTAATAATTCGGTTGTTTCTAGCGCGAGAGGAGTTTGTGGTTTCTGTCTCAACCAAGTACATGTCCTGTGAGCCGGGGGAAAAGGGGATTAGCTTGACAGAAGACCTGTCCAGCAGGGAGCCCAGCAAGAGAGGTGTTGCTTCAGCTGTGGAGATGGAAATGCACCTTTGGTATGCCCAGAGGCACTCTTCTTTTGTCATCGTTCCTGGAGGATGTGAAGGGGACATATCAAAACCATGATGCTCTGCATCTGTAGAGCACTCCCTTCCCTTGCCAGATGTTGGACTTCAACTCCCATCATCCCCAACCAGCAAAGCCAGTGTTCATGAGTGCTGGGAGTTGCAATCCAAAGCACTGGGAAAGGTTGGTCAAGCCTAGTTTTTATTGCATGTTCAAAAAGGCCTCAGAAATGTTTTCTTGCAGCCCAACATTTGATTTGTGCCTTTTAAATTTATTTATTTATTTATTATTAATAATAATATTTATATAACGCCATCAAGTTTTCATGGTGCTGTACAGAACAATTAATTTGGTTTGCGCCTTCTTTTGATTTATTTAATTGATTTATTTACTGGATTTATGCCTTTATTTAATCAATTTTATTTATTTATTTATTTGATTTGTGTCTTTCGCCCAAGAAAAAGATCGAGGTAGATGTTGTTGGGCTGCAGCCCTCATCAGTCCCAACCAACGCTGAGGGATGATGGGAGTTGCAGTCCAGCAACGTCTGGAGAGCCACGCCTTTCCTCCATCCCTATTCTAATTAACTCAAGGTAGAGAGGTGACTCGAACCCAGGACTTCCTGATTGCTCGTTCAGTTGAGGCTCAACGAACCTGGTGTCCTTCAGGTGGGTTAGACTACAACTCCCATCATATTGCAGACCAGCATATCAAGGGGCCACCAGTTTGGGGAAGAATGATTCAATACAGCTCCTTTTAATTCACCAGTAATTAAACCACATTAAATGATTATGGGAATATCCTCTGCAGTGGTGTAACGGAACCAGGGGCTGTCAGAGATGCAGCCCTGGCCCGTGTTTTATTAGCAGGAACCCTGAAATCATCAGTTGCCCTTCTGAGACCTTCCTTGTCCCCTTTGAGTTTGGCTGCCATCTTCACAGCCACTGGGAGGGAAACGAATTTTCCCATCAACGATCTTCCGCCGTAACACAAAGTCTTTTTCTTATGAAAGAAAAGAACACGTGTTGTGTTGGCTCCCAACTGTCAACCGTTTCTTCTAGAATCTTCCGGCTTCCTTCCTCTTGATTGGTTCTCGCAATCCCGTTCGCCTTCCGCCCTATTTAATTAATAGGGACGGTCCGATTCGTCTTTCTGCACACTGGTCCAGAAAACGATGTAGGTTTGCACGCTCTTCGCCTCGCGTAGGGTGGCGTGGTTTGCCATAGGGCACTGGGGCAGTTTATACAAGTGATTCCTCTAAAGTGGGGCGGTAATGACCATTACTCTGTTCCGGAAGGGGTTGCACTCCCCGTAAAGGATCAGGCTCATGTTTTGGAGATTCCCATGGACACAGAACTGTTGCTTGAGGCCCAGGTGGACTCGGTGGCCCAGAGAACCTTTTATCAACTTAGGCTGATATACCAACGATGATGTCTTTATCAGGACAATTATTCAGGCTCTGGTAACCTCCATGCTACAGTTATCCATTCCCTGGTAAACTCATTCTGTAAAGGTTTTTTTTGGGGGGGGGTGAAAATAGGGGGGTGTTCATCTGTTTTGCAGGCCTTTGAAAGACAAAATTACAAACTTTCAAAATGATTTGTGTATGTAAAAAAATAGGGGGCAGAGAAAAGTTGGGGGTCGTCGTCCCCCCGCACACACACCAGCTCACCCTGCACTGTAGGTCTGAGTCTCTGAAAACGTTTCAAAAGAGGGCAGCGAGATTGTTAATGTGATCACATTATGCCACGAGTTTTCCATCTGTGCTGGCTGCTAGTCCATTTCTGGGGCTGATTCCAAAGATTATCTTCAGTGGTCCTTCTCCAGAAGCCCCGGGCAAAGGAATTAAGGTGGGTGGCTACTGAGAACAGAGCCTTTTCTGCTGTGGCACCCTGGCTACAGAGTACGTTTCCCAGAGAGGCTCACCTGGCACCTATGTTGTTCACTTTTTGGTACTTTTCTATTTTCCCAGGCATTTTAGTCTTTTTCAACTCCGCTGTTTTAAATCTGTTACTGTATTTTAAATATGCTATTTGGTTTATTTATTTATTTATTTATTACGTTTTTATACCGCCCAATAGCCGGAGCTCTCTGAGCGGTTCACAAAAATTAAAAACATTCAAAGTATAAAACAACAGTATAAAACCATAATATAAAATACAATATAAAAACTCAACCAGATAAAAACAGCAGCAATGCAAAATTACAAATTTATAACACCAAGTTAAAATGTATTTATAGACTGTTAAAATGCTGGGAGAATAAAAAGGTCTTATTATTATTACTATTATTATTATTATTATTATTATTATTATTATTATTATTATTATTTATATAGCACCATCAATGTACATGGTGCTGTACAGAGTAAAACAGTAAATAGCAAGACCCTGCCGCATAGGCTTACATTCTAATAAAACCATAATAAAACAATAAGGAGGGGAAGAGAAAGCAAACAGGCACAGGGTAGGGTAAACAGGCACTGGGTAGGGTAAAACTAACAGTATAAAGTCAGAACAAAATCAAATTTTAAAAGCTTTAGGAAAAAGAAACGTTTTTAGCTGAGCTTTAAAAGCTGCGGTTGAACTTGTAGTTCTCAAATGTTCTGGAAGAGCGTTCCAGGCATAAGGGGCAGCAGAAGAAAATGGACGAAGCTGAGCAAGGGAAGTAGAGGCCCTTGGGCAGGCGAGAAACATGGCATCAGAGGAGCGAAGAGCACGAGCGGGGCAATAGTGTGAGATGAGAGAGGAGAGATAGGAAGGAGCTAGATAGTGAAAAGCTTTGTAAAAGCATATAATGTAGGTTCGATTTGGTTATTTTCATTTACTTTTTATACGACGGTTTTAAACTTTTCAAGTGTATTTTTAATCATCTTGTATTTTACGGTTTCAATTGTTGCGAACCCACAGAAAGTTTTGGCTAATGTAGGAATGCAATAAATAAGTAAAAATAATGACATCCACATTCTGTAAAGGAGGGTTGGACCGCTTGTTGGTCATTTGTCTGTTTTGTACTACGGCTCCCATCATTTCTCAACCTAAGCCAGGGCTGATGGGAGTAGCAGTCCAGCCACATCTAGAGGACCCCAAATCCACCATCCTTCTTTAAATGTTCAAGAAGACAAACCAAGGATTGAAATCTTTTTCCTCAACTGAACATTCGCTACCCAAAGATGTGGTGATACATCTGGCTATGGGAGCGGTATATAAGTGCAATCAATCAATCAATCAATCAATAAAATCAGCTGGAAAGTTCATCATCTACTGAAAAGACCTTCATCTTCTTCCCCTCTAGCTCAGTCTGGTTTCTGGTCCATACGAAGAAAGCATGGAAGTGTCGAGATCATGAATCCAGAGCCCAAGAACCAGGTGAGTTTGGAGAGTCCATCTCGGGGGACGTCTAAACCGCTGACAACTTCCTTGGGCATGCTTGGTGGGAACGTGGGAGAGGGCCTTCTCGGTGGCTGCTCCTGTACTTTGGAACTCTCTTCCCAGGGTACCTAGACTCCTTGATGAGCTTTCGGAAGCAGGCGAAAAGTTGTTTGTTCCGGCAGGCCTTTGGTGAATGAACTGGACCTCTGTCTGTGTCAAGGACATTTTAAAATTGTCATTTAAAATGTTTTAATATTGGAATATGTTTAATATACTTTTCACTTTTGTATATCTCTTTTTATAGTTTTTTAATGTATATGTTTTAAATTTTGTGATGCTGCCTTGAGGCCCAGCATTGGGCAAAAGGCGGGATATAATAATAATAATAACAACATTAATGCAAAAATAGCTCGTTCCCTGGTGTACCAAGTCCAATTCAGCACACAAGGAGGAGAGGAGAAGAAGTATGGGTCAAACAGTGTTTATTCTGCAGAATAAAGAGGCACTGGAGCTAATTGCTGCAAAGCATGTGCCTACCTCGCAAGGGAGGTAGCTAGGTATTTATACACTGTCTTCTTTGACGCTGCATACGTAGGCACCATCTAACAGGAAATTTCTAGCTGGAAAGAGGGAAGTACAAGGAAATAAGTTTTCTTGGCAAGCATCTAGAGCAGGGGTTCCCAAACTTTTTCAGGTCACCGCCCCCTTGGTTCCACAAACTCATGCCCAGTGCCCCCTACCCTACACTATAAAAATCATTATTCAGAATAGCGGTTTTCAACGACCCACTAAGGAAGATAATAACAATAAAACAGTAACAATTAACTGGATATTTATTCAAAATCCAAAGCACCCGCCACAGGCTTGCCGAAGGAGGGAGGGAAAAGAGAGCGAACGCCTCTGTTTTGCAGCCGGCGTGGCGGGGCACACCAAGCAGGGTATGTCTCTTCATTAGCGTTTTCATGCTTTTGAAACATTTCAATTCACTGTTAAAAGGACTCTTCTAAAACGGTATTAATACATGTGTGGATTCTTCCCCTATATGGCTTGGGACCAAACTACCTTCTCCCATAAAAATGTCCCTGGGTTTTAACTTATAGTATAGGTTACTCTGGTTCAGAGCTGGGCTCTTTTCCAACAATAATAGTAGATAATACCTTGCTGCTCTTTTACCTGCAGGAGCTGACAAAGCTGCTAGTCTTAGCTACAGTGACATCCTCTTTCGGAACATTCCAGCATGGGTACAGCATCTGGACAATTCAAAACCCTGCTGTGGTAAGCTCTTTATTTTATGCCCTGTGGTGTGATTCCCCCCCCCCAATCTTACTATTGGTATTACATTTTATGCTGTTTTGACATGTTTATTCATTTTATATGGTGGCTTGTTGTTGTATTTAATGGGGTTTTATTTGTGTCGTGACGACGACGACGATCTTTCAAATTGTAAAATGCCTAGAGAAATTTTATTTATTTATTTACTTATTTATTAAATTTATATACCGCCCCATAGCTGAAGCTCTCTGGGCGGTTTACAAAAGTTAAAAACAGTGGACATTAAAAAGTATACAAAATTTAAAGCCGTCAAAAATATAAAAACGACAATATAAAACAACAGTATCCATTTAAACCACAACAGTTCTGGGGTCCATTAAAAACAAAAACAAAGGTTGTTAAATGCTGTTAAACGTCTGGGAGAAGAGAAAAGTTTTGACCTGGCGCCGAAAAGATAACAATGTTGGCACCAGGCGAGCCTCATCGGGGAGATCATTCCATAATTGGGGGGCCACCACTGAAAAGACCCTCTCCCTTGTTGCCACACTCCGAGCTTGGTGGAGTATAAGTTGCATAAATAAATAAACAAATTTGTTTGTTTCTTTATGCAGCTTATACTCCACCTATTTATTTATTTATTTGATCACTTTTATCCTGCCCTTTAGCTGAAAACGTTTCTCGAGGTGGCTTACAAAAACATTTCTTAAGACAATATAAAATATTATAAGTGGCAATTCGATCGGATAAGGTGTTGAAGAAATGAATTAAATAACCAAAAGGAACGGAAAGCCACCCTAGAAAATAGCTGGGCATATTGATTGGTTTTATTGGGTTTTTATTTGAATCAAATGATAATCATAGAATCATAGAATAGTAGAGTTAGAAGGGGCCTATAAGGTCATCGAGTCCAACCCTCTTCTCAGCTCAGGACTACACCCTGAAGCATCCTTGACGGATGGTTGTCCAGCTGCCTCTTGAAGGCTTCTAGTGTGGGAGAGCCCCCAACCTCCCTAGGTCACTGGTTCCATTGTCGTAATGATGACAACAATGATGTTTCAAATTGTAAAAAGCCTAGAGAAATTTAATTTATAAATTTAATAAATGGGAATGAAATGAAAGCCAGAGTAGAAAATTGCTGGGCCTGTATCCTGGCCTTCAGATGTTTTGGACTACAACTCCCAGCATAGCCAATGGTGAAGTGTGATGGGAGTTGTAGGTCAAAAACATCCAGAAGGCTACAAGTTCTCCATCCCGGGGAAGAACTAACCTGTTTAAGGTTGTCAACTGGTCACCACACCTAAAAAAGGATATTACAGAGCTGGGGAAAGTGCAGAAAAGGTCAACTAAAATGATTAAGGGGCTGGAGCATCTCCCCTATGAGGGAAGGTTACAAAAACTGGGATTGTTTAGCTTGGAAAAAAGGAGGCTGAGGGGAGACAGGATAGAGGTGTACAAAATGATGCGTGGTATGGAGAATGTGGACAAGGAGACATTTTTCTCCCTCTCTCAAAATACTAGAACCCGGGGCCATCCCATGAAACTGATTGGTGGGAGATTCAGGACAAATAAAAGGAAGGACTTCACACAGCCCATAGTTAAATTATGGAACTCACTACCACAAGATGTAGTGATGGCCACCCATTTGGATGGCTTTAAAAGGGGGTTGGAGAAATTCCTGCAGGCGAAGGCTATCAATGGCTACTAGCCCTGATGGTTGTGAGCTGTCTCCAGTATTTGAGGCAGTAAGCCTGTGTGCGCCAGTTGCTGGGGAACATGGGTGGGAGGGTGCTGTTGCACCATGTCCTGCTTGTTCATCCCTGGCCGATTGCTGGTTGGCCACTTTGTGAACAGAGTGCCGGGCTAGATGGACCCTTGGTCTGATCCAGCAGGGCACTTCTGATGTTCTTAATATGGTGTATCTCCTAGACTGTACTGGAATTTGGCAACATAACATCTGACAAGGAGGACAGGAGCATCTCGGCAGGGTCCTTCGCCATCGTCATGTTCTCCTTCCCGTTGGGAGGCGTTCTCGGCTCGCTTGCACTTCGCTACCTGGTGGACAATTTGGGCAGGTATAGAGAGAGGCAGGAGGGCAACTGGGAAAGCCTCCGAGGGCCTAAACAGGTTCTATGGGGCGGTGGTGGGAAAGCAGGATGGCCTCTGAGCTTCTTCTCCCCAATGATCAGGGCTCCCCAATCCTTTTGACTACATTGGCGAATCTGAGAAACTGCTGTGGGCACCACCACAAAATGGCTCCAAAGGAGCATGCAGCTAATCGCAAAATGGCTGCCGTGGAGGGCCTGACCACTCAAACGAGGGGGGGGGAACAGAAATCTCGAGGCTAGAAGAATTTGAGAAACCATCAACACAACTTCCAATTCCCCAAACCTTTCAGTAACCAAACCTAAGGGTGTGCAGCTGAAATATGAACGTGTTCTTTATTTAACTTTTATTTCCTCTATTTGCTGCATCGTGTCAAAATCTAGAATGGTAAGCCCCTCGGGGCAGGGATCTCTTCTGAGGACCCGTCCGCACATAACGGCAGCGATTCGTGGGTTCACGCACCACACTAAGCCACACTCAGTGGCTGAGTTTGGGTTGTTGTTGAACTGTGAGTTGTTTGTTGGACTGTGGGTAAGTGTGTTGTCCGGACCTGGGACATTTCCCACAAGGTGGCTTGTTAACCATCCTGAGCAACTCAACAACAAACCATGGGTTCTCCAGGTTGGACATTTTCCGTGGGGTGGCACGTTAACCACGGGTGCGCTGCCCAGAAGGCGTCAGCTGATGGGCAGTATAAAATTGTAACAAATGAATCATGCGGCGTGGCTTATTTTTCTCAAAGAAGCCACCTTGAGAATCCATGGTTTGTTGTTGTTGCATTGTTCAGGGTGGTTAACAAGCCTCCCTACATGGGTAACACGCCCCTTTGTGGGAAATGTCCTGGGTTCAGACAACAGACTTACCCACGGTTCAACCAACAACCCACGGTGCAACAACCCACTGAGCGTGGGTTAGCATGTTGTGTGAACCGCCCCTATACATTAACCATGGGTAAAACAAAACGAAACCACACTTAGCAGAACTACTAATTGGTGGTTTGGATGAGAAATTAGTTGGCTGGCTATACCTTTTATGGAATTTAAATTAATCCTATTACCGTATTTCTTCGATTGTAAGACGCCATCGATTGTAAGACGCACACTAATTTCAGTACCATCAACGGGGGAAAAAAAAACTTAAGACACACCCGCGATTCTAAGACGCACCCCATTTTTAGAGATGTTTATATGGGGGAAAAAGTGCGTCTTACAATCGAAGAAATAGGGTAATTCTTTCTGGATTTGCAAGTTTAGATGTAAGCCTATGCGGCAGGGTCTTGCTATTTACTGTGTATAATCTGTACAGCACCATGTACATTGATGGTGCTATATAAATAATAATAATAATAATAATAATAATAATAATAATAATAATAATAATAATTTGACATGTGCAAATATGCACCGTTTTGTGTCCTATGACAGGGGTCCCCAACCTGTTAGGAACCTGGCCGCGCAGGTGAGCTGCTTTCATCCACCCACCCCGACCCCCACCCCAGCGTACCTGGGCGTGGAGCACCATCTCGCCTGCCCAGCCGAAGCAAAGCCAGGATGCTGGGGTGTGGTGGGTCAGCTTCAGAACGGCGTGCCCGGCCGGAAGCCGCTCTGGGAGTGCGACTTCTGGGTGCACCGTTCCGAAGCCACCCACCCCAGCATCCTGGCTTCGAAGCCAGGATGCTGGAGTGGGGGGGGCAGGGGGCTTCCCCAAACCATCCCCTCAAACCCCCCCCCCCCGGTCCATGGAAAAATTGTCTTCCATGAAACTGGTCCCTGGTGCCAAATAGGTTGGGGACCGCTGTCCTATGAGCCTGGCACCCAAATCCTTTGAGTGCCTAGCCATCCCCTTATTAGCTCCGCCCCCTTATTGGCTCCACCCTCCACTGTCATTTTTTACTGTCTTTTCAGAAAAGGGGCCTTGCTGCTAACAAACTTTTTCACCATGCTCTCTTCTGCCCTCTTGGGACTTTCCAAAGTAGTAAATGTCTTCGAATACGCCGTCTTCTCACGTTTCCTTTCTGGAATATGTTCAGGTAAAGAAGAGTCCTGGATTCAGTTTAGAGCCAAAATTCCAGCCCTTTTTACCAGTAAGCAAGCCTTAGAAAAAAGCACTTTGGAAGTGGGCAGGAATGCACAAAAATTGGGAAACCACATGATTGATGGGTGTGTGTGTGTGGAAAGTAGGGGGGCAGGGGAAGGGGGTGTGGCTATTTGGGGAACCCTGGAGGGCCCTGACGTTCTCCAGCCCTGATTAAAACCTTGAATTATCCTTCCAACCAGGTGCATTTTCCAATATGGTCCCGTTGTACATCGAAGAAATCTCCCCCGTCAACCTCAGGGGATCCCTCACCATGGTACCCACTTTGTTCCTCAACCTTGGCCACTTGGTGGCTCAGACCCTGGGCTACCACACGCTCCTGGGGAATCCAAAAGGTAAATTGGGAGAGGCAAGGCCTTCGGCAGCGAGGACATCGGACGTGTCGTCAGCCCCGTACATCAGTGCACCTTGTTTCGTAGGTTACCCGCTTCTGTTGGGCTTCAGCGGGATCGTGGCCTTCTTAAGCTTCACCCTGCTGCTCTTCTGCCCCGAAAGCCCGAGATTTCTGTGGATTCAGAAGCAGAAGGAAGGGAAAGCCAAGAAAAGTATGCCCCCGCCCCCACAACCCCCGGACTTCACAGCAACCTCTGGGCAGTGTCAGCTCCGGGATTTGGAAGGCCCATGGGCTAAACACCCTCACTGGGTTGCCAGAAACTGAGGTCCAAAACATCTGGAGGTCGACTTTATATATTTATTTATTTAGTTAGTTGGAGTCTTTTTATCCCGCACCTCAGCCAAAAAGGCTCCCGGAGCGGCTTACAGTTGATCAGGAAAGAAGACCGTCCCTGCCCTCGGGCTTACATTCTAAAAAAGACACGACACACAAGGAAAAGGGGATGGGGAGGGAAGAGGGAGAAAATAAAAAGAAATTAAGGAGGCTGTTCAGGCTGGTGGGAAGGCTCTGCTCCCCCCTCTCATCTCCCAATGGGGGGGGGTGCAGACCAACAGCTCCTTCTTCTTCCCCACAGGGTCATGATGACCGTTAGCGCTGTGGGTGGGGTCAGGGCTGGTGCTACCATACAGGCCACTCAGGCGGCCGCCTAGAGTGCCAAGGTAAGGGGGCGCCGAACGCCGCACCTAGAAGCCGCTCTCCCACAGCAGCTCTGAGAGGGCGGCTTCTGGGTGTGCCGTTCCGGCTGGGAGGGTGCCAAAGCGAAGCCATAATGCTGGGGTAGGGGGGCGGGCAGGCGGGCAGCTTCGGAACAGCGCACCCGGAAGTCGCTATCCCAGAGCGGCTTCCGGCCGGGCGCGCCGTTCCGAAGCCACCCGCCCGCTGGCCCACCCATCCCCGCGTCCTGGCTTCACTTCGGCTGGGTGGGCGATATGGCACCCTGCGCCCAGGTACGCTGGGGTGGGGGTGGGTGGGTGAAAGCAGCTCACCTGCCTAGGGTGCAAAATAGTCTGGCACCTGCCCTGGGTGGGGTGGGGTTCCAACTCTCTACCCACCTCTCTACTTTCTACCCACCTCTGTCGTAGGCCATAAATCAGCACTTTGAATTGTGCCTAGAAAGGGGGCAGTGACCCGTGATGCTGTTGTAACGCAGGGTGGCCACACAGCTATGTAGGTTGCCCACACCCAGAAGCAGGGCTGGCATCGGAGGCAGGCATGGGTGGGTTACCTGCTGAGGGCCCACCCCCCAACAGAACCTCTGGAGATGCTCCTCCTCTTCACGGTGGTGACCTGCTTGTTCGCTTGCGTCTCGCTCTGGCCCAGACAACAGTAGTGAAGGGGAGGAGGAGCAGGAGATGCCATGGCCTACTCTCTCCCTGGCTCTCAGCCTGCCAAGCAAGCAAGTAGGAGCCATGAGGAGAATGAGGAGGAGGAGGAGCATGAGCTGGTCGTCATGGCGATGAAAAGGTCACCTTGCTGAACGAGGTCCCCATCGAGGGTGTCTAGACCAAGGGCCCTCAAAGCCAACACCTCGATGGAACGCAGCGAGACGCAGAACCCTGCGAAGGCCATGCTTCTGGGGAGCGCCTTGCCCAGGGAGCTTCCAAATCCCGGAGCTAGCATGGGGGAAGGTCCGAGGGAGCAGAAGAGAACACCGTTTCTCCACGCTGCTCTTTTTCCGGGTGACGGGGGCCCATCCCCAGAGATGCCAGAGGTGATACTGGTTGTGTGTCAGTCTTACAGCAGCTGAGAGGCGCAGAGGATGTGGAGGACGAGATCGGAGACCTCCGCCTGGAGGCCCTCGCCGAGAAGGCGGAACGGAACATGACGGTGCTGAAGCTTCTTCGTTGCCAACAGCTCCGGTGGCACGTGATCTCCGTCGTTGTCTTGATGGTGGGGATCCAAATAGCTGGTGTCATCGGGGTAAGCAAGGAAGGAAGAGCCTGAGAGGTTTTAGAGACTTAAGCCAGGAACAGCATCAAGACTCTTCGCACAACGCACTAACCCACTCTCGGGGCTGAAACGCGGGCGATCGTATTGTCTGAACCCAGCTGCGGTAACAAACCATGGCTTGTTAACCGTGAACAACCCACAGTTTACAACGCAACAACAAACCGTAGGGATGTTCATGCAACTCGCTGATCCACAGTCAGTGGTTGAGTATGGGCTGTTTGTTGAACGGTGGGTTAACGTGTTCATATCATAGAATCATAGAATAGCAAAGTTGGAAGGGGCCTACAAGGCCATCGAGTCCAACCCCCTGCTCAATGCAGGAATCCACCGTAAAGTCCAAAACATCCATAGAACTCCCTTCTGCTCCAAATCCCACCCCAATCTAGAACCCAGAGTTCCCCTGGAACCTAATCTGATGAAGGATAGCATATAAACAGAAATCCCCAGCGCCAGATCAGAATACACCTGATCTTATTAACCAAAAAAGCAATGTTTATGAACAAAACTAACAGGACCTAAAAGTAACAAGAAGGAAAGGAACCTCATGTGCAAGCACTGAGTCATTAGTGACTCTTGGAGGGACGCCAGCTTTCGTTGACGTTTTCTTGGCAGGTCTTATAGCGGGGTGGTTTGCCGTTGCCTTCCCCGGCCGTGATTACCTTTCCCCCAGCTAACTGGGTACTCATTTTACCGACCTTGGGAGGATGGAAGGCTGAGTCGACCCGAGCCGGCTGCCTGAAACCAGCTTCCGCTGAGATTGAACTCAGGCCGTGGGGAGAGTTTCAGCTGCAGAAACTTCTGCTTTACACAAGGACCTAGTCAATTTCGGGGTGGGGCGGGGGGGGGGGGCGGAGGAGAACTAGTTCTATATTCTCTGTTTTATAGATTTGGATGGATTTGTACTATTTTATATATATTAATAAAGGATTTTTAAAAAGGAAAAGGAAAGAAGAACACAAGGAAGTGAACGTAAAATTGCTACAATGGGTTTAAATGTCTGCGCGTTTTGCATGTTTTTGTGGTTTTTAGTTTCTGTAAATGGTTTTTAAGCGTTTTTATCTTATGTGAACCGCCCAGAGTTCACATAGTAAGATAAATAAATAAAATAAATAAATAAATACGTGCTAGATTATATTATTATTATTATTTTATTTATTTATTTATTTATTTATTTATTTATTACATTTCTATACCGCCCAATAGCCGGAGCTCCCTGGGCGGTTCACAAAAATTAAAAACATTCAAAGTATAAAACAACAGTATAAAACCATACTATAAAATACAATATAAAAGCTCAACCCGCTAAAAACAGCAGCAATGCAAAATCTACAAATTTAAAACACCGAGTTAAAATGTATTTATAGACCGTTAAAATGCTAGGAGAATAAAATGGTTTATTTATATACCACCCCATAGCCAAAGCTCTCTGGGCGGTTTACAAAAGTTAAAAACAGTCAACATTTAAAAAGTATACAAAATTTCAACCCATCAAAAACATAAGAATCCGTTAAAAAACAAACTTCGCGTTGTTCAATGGTGTTATATGCCTGGGAGAAGAGGAAAGTCTTCAGCTCACATCAGTGCAGGATTTCCCTCAAGTTCTGGGTTGTGAGCAGTTCCTTCAGTGCGTCCTAACATTGCTGTGGTTTGATTCCAGGTGTACGATTATTCAGAGAGAATTTACAACTCCGCGGCAGCGGATAAGAGGAAAAATCGATTCTTAACTATAGGGCTAAATTGTCTCACTTTCAGTGTGGCCTTCGGAACGGTAAGCCTCTCACAGCTCTTTTTAAAAAAAACCCTTTTAAATAAATCTTTTACTGGTGTTATTCCAGTTTGCTAGCACAGCTTTACTCAAAAATTCCTAGAAATGGTCACTTGGTTGGGTGACCCTATGAAAAGGAGGACAGGGCTCCTGTATCTTTAACAGTGGCATAGAAAAGGGAATTTCAGCAGGTGTCATTTGTATGCATGTCACACCTGGTGAAATTTCCTCTTCATCACAACAGTTAAAGCTGCAGGAGCTATACTGCAGCTATACTGTGACTAGATTTAAAAGAGGGCAGGGCTCCTGCAGCTTTAACTGTTGTGATGAAGAGGGTATTTCACCAGGTTCCCCATATATACAAGTGACGCTTGCTGAAATTTCCTTTTCAATACAACTGTTAAAGATACAGGAGCCCGGTCCTCCTTTTCATAGGGTCACCCTACACTTGGGTGAGTGGAGGGATTCCTGTGTAGCTGGGTTGTTCATAAACAGATTGGCACGCACACAAACAGAAAGAAAGAGGAAGACTCACACAAAAAGGCAAAATTGTACTGCAGCTTAAAGCTCTTCCTGCCAGAAATTACGCCTTAGGGAAAGGCATTTTAACCTCTTAGAGCCTTTCTACACGAGGCTTTCATTGTGTGCTCGTGACAACTCACTCGTGGTGGTTTGCGGGTCCTTTATATGACCTCCTCCTCCTCCTCCTCCTCCTCCTCCAAGGCGTCTCCCATACTTTGCAACCATGATCACAGTTTCTTTCTTAATGGGGAAAGTCCGGCATTTCCTGAATGGCGGCATGTAATTGTGCAATTCCACCATACCACATCGCCACCTGGTGGCTGTAGAATGAAATATATACCAAGGCAGAGAAAGAAACTCCCCTATTAAAAAGCAGGTGTAAAGGAGCCCATCTTAATCTCGCAAGGAATCCAGAAGCAGAAGCCCAGGTAAAAGTATGGGATAAGAGCCTCATGTAGAAATTCCCTGAAAATGGGGGTGGGGTGTGTGACACAAATGCTGTGAAAACACCAAACAATCATGGTTGGGGTGGGGGGAGAAGGTGAGATAAGAGGAAGGGGTGTGGCCATCCGGAGAACTGTGGACTAGATTGGGAGACTAGGTGGACTTAAATTTATTTATTATGTTTCTATACTGCCCAATTGAGAAAGCTCTCTGGGAAGAATTTGGCCGTGAGGTTACCCACCCCTGCATCAGAGCAACCCAGGCTGCTTTGGACTTTTTAGCCCGCAGTCAAACTGCAGCTTAGCTACCAAAGTCACCCCTGTGTTATGGATCCCTATAATTGTCCCAAGGTCAACCAAGGAGCTTCCTAGCTAAGCCAAGATTTGAATCCAGGCCTATCTATGTCCAGGGCTGTATCCATCACACGGCGTCGGCTTGTGATTGCCTCTCTCTCTAAGACCCTCTTTCTCTCTCTCTCTCTCTTCCCCCACACCCCGCACTACCTTTTTACTCTCTAGATGTACACCGTTGACAGTGTGGGACGGAGATTTTTGCTTCTCCTCGGCTTCATGATCTGCAACATGTCCTGTATTCTGTTAGCCCTGTCCCTCGAAATTCAGGTTTGTAATTTATTTATTTATTTATTTATTTGTTACATTTATATACCGCCCCATAGCCAAAGCTCTCTGGGCGGTTTATGAAAGTTAAAAACAGAAAACATTAAAAATATACAAAATTTAAAATCATCAAAAACATAAAAACAACGGTATAAAAACAACAGTATCCATTTAAAAGCAACAGTTCTGGGGTCCGTTAAAAAACAAATTTAACGTTGTTAAATGCTGTTAAATGCCTGGGAGAAGAGAAAAGTCTTGACCTGGTGCCTGAAAGATTACAATGTTGACACCAGGTGAGCCTCATCGGGGAGAACATTCCATAATGGGGGAGGGACACCACTGAGAAGGCCCTCTCCCTTGTTGCCATCCTCCGAGCTTCCCTCGGAGTAGGCACCCGGAGGAGGACCTTAGATGTTGAGCATGGTCTGCATAAGACCATTCTTGGTCTTATGGTCTCTATCGTCTTATGGTCTCCATAAGACCATTCTTCTCATCTGATGTAATATACATGGTCTTATGGTCTCCAGAGGACCGTTCTTCTCACCTGAGGAGGACCTTAGATGTTGAGCGCAGAGTACGGGTAGGTTCATGTCGGGAGAGGCGTTTCATCAGGTATTGTGGTCCCAAGCCATGTAAGGCTTTATAGGTTAGAACCAGCAACAATTTTATTCCCTTTCTCTGCTTGTGTCGTGTCGTTTTTTCTAGTTCCATAGCAGCTACTCCGGCAGACTTTTTTTGGGCTGAGGCGCGGGAATAAACAGAGATTGAATGAATAAATAAATATGGGGTGCTTTTTAAGAATAATTCGCGGAGGGGGGGAACCCAGTAGTCTCACGATTGAAGCCTGACCAACTTTCTCCAACAGGCCAAAGTTCCATCCATGATTTACGTCAGTGGCATTTTGCTCAACGTCTTCTTCGCCGGCCACATGATCGGGCCAGGTAAGTACCCGGAGGTCGTCCAGAGCGTTTTGCTGGGAACGCACGATATGCACATCGTAGGTCAGGGTGGCGAACCTTAGGCCCATGGGCCAAATCCGGCCCTCTTTGAGTCCCCAGACGGCCACGCCCCCTTCCCGTAGCTCCCCCCTTCTTCTCCCCCTCCGCCCCCTGCCCACTACCAACCGTTTACAAGTTTCTTGGCTTTGGTGTACTTTTTCTCCCCATGCTACAAAGTTGAATTGTCCCACCTAAGTTTCCGTTCCTAGAAATATATTTTCTCTTTTGACTCTGCCCCCTTTTTGCCTTTGGCTCCACCCACCATTGGAATGCCAGCCCCCAGCCCGGCCCCCGAGCTTCCCAAGCATTCAGTCTGAAAAGAGATTCAGCGCCCCGGGCATCAGAGGACCCATGAAAAAACAGTGCCGGTCACCTGATTATTCCTCTCCCACACAGGTTCGATTCCCTACATAGTATCCGGAGAAATATTCCTCCAGTCCTCCCGGGCCTCAGCTTACGTGATTGGAGGATTCGCGAACTGGTTCTCGAGGATTCTTTTGGGGGTGATATTCGTTCAGATGGAGGTGAGTGATTTTGCACATCAGCGTCTGCTTGATTGACCTCAAACATGTAGGCCCCTTCCAACTCTATGGTTCTACGAAATCCAAAAACATTTGATTTCACTGTGGCGGTAAAGCAGCAGTTTCTGCAGCTGAAACTCTCCCCACGGCCTGAGTTCGATCCCAGCGGAAGCTGGTTTCAGGCAGCCGGCTCGGGTCGACTCAGCCTTCCATCCTCCCGAGGTCAGTAAAATGAGTACCCAGTTAGCTGGGGAGAAGGTAATAACGGCCGGGGAAGGCAACGGCAAACCACCCCGCTATAAGGCCTGCCAAGAAAACGTCAGCGAAAGCTGGCGTCCCTCCAAGAGTCACTAATGACTCAGTGCTTGCACGAGAGGTTCCTTTCCTTTTTCTTCTTTCTATTTATTGTATTTATTTGTATCTGTATTTTTTGTATTTATTTGTATCCCTATTTATTGCTCCGGGGAGATTTTGTTTCTTTGCATTAACATATTAGAGAAGCAGTGTGGTGTAGCGGTTAGAGTGTTTGGCTGGGACTCGAGAGGTCTGAGTTCTTGTCCTCGCTTGGCTATGAATCTGACTGGGTGACTCTCGGCCAGCCGCCGACTCTCAGCCTAACCTACCTCGCAGGGTTGTTGTTGCGGAGAAAATGCAGAGGAGAAGGAGGAGGAGAGAGATCAGGGAAGCAGCCATGGGTTCCTTGCTGGGGGGCGGAAGCAGGATATAAATGTAATAGTCATGAATCTTGGAATGGCAGGGAGGTGAGAACGTAAATACTCGACATGTGATTCACAATGGCTGTTGTACATGTGGCTCTCTAAAGGGGAAGGCGTAAGGGTGCAATTTTATGCATGTTTAGACCAAAAAACGTCTTACAACTCCCAACATTCCCTGGGGGGGGGGGAAGCCCCACAACTTCCAGCATTCCATGATGACTGGGGAATAATTATTATTATTATTATTATTATTATTATTATTATTATTATTATTATTTTATTTATTTCTTACCCGCCTCTCCCTTTAGATCGAGGCGGGGAACAACATTAGTACAGGAATCAACACATCTTAAAAATTCTTGATTTTACATTGACCTGGATAGGCCTGCCGGAAAAGGCTAGTCTTTAAAGCTGCCTTAAAATCACACAGAGAGTTGATTTTACGAATCTCCTCCGGCAGGCCGTTCCACAATCTGGGGGCGACAGAAGAAAAGGTCCTCTGGGAAACTGATGTCAGCCTAGTTTTAGCGGACTGAAGTAAGTTCACCCCAGAGGACCTGAGTGTGCGGGGCGGACTGTATGGGACAAGGCGATCCCGCAGGTAACCTGGACCCAAACCATTTAGGGCTTTAAAGGTAATGACCAACACTTTGTACTTTGCCTGGAAACTAATTGGCAGCCAGTGGAGTGATTTTAATGTTGGGGTAATGTGGTCACCCCTAGGTGTACCGGTGACCAACCTGGCTGGCATATTTTGAACTAGTTGAAGTTTCCGAACTAGGTACAATGGTAGCCCTATTGAATCCAAGTTTCAATATTTCCGACATACAGGCATCCAAACCATTGAAAGCCCTCTGACCAGGGATTTTTCAAGGGTCAGAGCATACTCTGGAATTCCTATCTCTCCTTGTGGTGCTTACCAAGGAACAGAGTGCAACGTTTTGTACTGGTCATAGGCTGCCAAGATATGGCCTTGTTTCTGTAAGAATGGGTTTTCTGTTTATGGAACATGTATGGGACTTGCGATCAGTCAAAGGAGGGAGGAGGGAAAAGCATGACTTCGTTAGAGCAACTTGGATGACGTCTAAATGTATGCTGATGTGGCTGATGGGTAGAGAATCTCTGACGTCCGTTTGTACGAGGTATGGGGCTTTTCTCCTGTGTACACAGTAAATAACGAGTCTCTGTTTCTGGACCGGTTGTGAAGTCGTCCCTTCCCTACCCAGGGCCGGTGCTACCATAGAGGCCACTCAGGCGGCCGCCTAGAGCACCAAGGTAAAGGGGGCGCTGAACGCCGCACCTGGAAGCTGCTCTCCCACAATGGCTCTGAGAGGGCAGCTTCCAGGCGCGCCGTTCCGAAGCCACCTGCCTGCCCCAGCATCCTGGCTTTGCTTCGGCTGGGCGGGCGAGATGGCACCCTGCGCCCAGGTGCGCTGGGGTGGGGGTGGGAGTGGGTGAAAGCAGCTCACCTGTCAAGGGCGCAAAATAGTCTGGCACCGGCCCTGTCCCTACCAGGTTTGGGGAATTTAAAACATTTTAAAACATCAAGATAACCCTCCCTGGAGCTCAGAATGCCTTGCGTTCATGTAACCATCTCCTTTTCTCTGTTTCCATGCCCCCCCCCTTTCCCCTCCCTTTCTGTCTCTAGCCGCACATCGGGCCATTTTCCTTGTTCATCTTCTGGCCTCTCTCCATGGCCACCTTTGTTTATATTTTCAAGATGATCCCAGAAACCAGCTGCACGACCTTTTTGGAGATCCAGAAGCTCATGGAAGTTCGCATTGCCGAAAGAAATATGTAAAGAGCCCCCGGAGAGAATCCCGGGCTTGCTTAGTTCTGCGGCGCTGATCTGAAGACGACGGGGCTGTCCTTCCGTAGTCTTGACGCGTCGGCGTTTGGAGCGGTTTCCCTTCTGGTCCGGAGGAACGGCTTGGCCTTCTCCTCGCGCGCCCAGGCCGCGAATTTGGTTTCTTCATTAAACGCTGAAGTGCAGACTGACTCCAGAGGGAAATGTGTGACGTTCCCTCTTGATCCTCCTGAAGTCTAGTCTAAAGAGTGTTGAACCTCTTTCTAAGGCCAAATTCCATTTCAGAGAAGGTCATTCTAGAATCATAGAATAGTAGAGTTGGAAGGGGCCTCTAAGGCCATCGAGTCCAACCCCCTGCTCAAGGCAGGAATCCACCCTAAAGCATCCCTGACAGGTGGTTGTCCAGCTGCCTCTTGAAGGCCTCCAGTGTGGGAAAGCCCACCACTTCCCTAGGTAACTGGTTCCATTGTCGTACTGCTCTAACAGTCAGGAAGTTTTTCCTGATGTCCAGCCAGAATCTGACTTCCTGTAACTTGAGCCCGTGATTCCGTATCCTGCACTCTGGGATGATCGAGAAGAGATCCTGGCCCTCCTCTGTGTGACAACCTTTTAAGTAGTGGGTGGGGCCCAAAATACCAGCCCCAAGCTCTCCTTGCTGGTAACTCCGCCTTAGGAGAGACAGTTCACCTTTTTAGGATAGGGAGAAAACTACACAAAAGCTGGGGAAACAATTGGTATTCCTGGGAAAGGGGGCATAACCAGGGAATAGGGGGGATGATTGGGACCTCAGGCAGGTCTGATTCACCCCATGGGGCTGAGACATAGGTGTGCACACAGGGTGTGCCAGGTGTTCCCAGGCACACCCTAATTTCCCAGTGCCACCCCTTCTTTCCTGCCACCCCCTGCTCCGATTGGAGTGAAGGAAGGGAAAGCGTGCTTTCCGAGGCCTCCTGAAAGTGTGTAATCCCCCCTCCCCACGCCATGGTGGGGAGAATTACGCACTTCCTGGAGGCCCTGGGAAAGCACACTTCCCCCTCCTCCGCTCCAGTTGGGACCTTTAAGGTGCACACCCTAATGAAATGGGCTGCACCGTTGCCTATGGGCTGAGATTTTGTACCCTTGCTCTACCCCATAGTCCTTACTGCCTCCCTGTCTCTGTTCCTCTCTGCCCTTGAGGTGCCGCATGAGAAGCTACCGGAAGGTCCCTTTTCCTCCTCCAGGGCTCAAAGTGGGGTGGGGTTCTGGAATTAAAAGCGCTTCCTCCCCAATAGGGGAGGGCGTCAACGTTCGGCACGGCCGGGCAGCTGCCGAGATTGGCTGTTTCTCTGCATCATTGCAACCTGCGTGTTCCCCTGTGTCTCATTCTGGCCCAGACATTGGTGGTGGTGGTGGTGGTGAGGAGGAGGAGGGGCAGGAGATGCCACAGCCTCCCTGCTCATTGGCTCTCTGCCTGTCTAGAAAGCAAGTGGTAGAAATGAGGAGGAGGAGGAGCAATAAGAGTTATTGACAGTGGTGGTGAGAAGATCGATTCGCTTAAGAAGAAGGCTGTCTTGGCCAAAGGTCCTCCAAAACTTGGAGCTGTCACCTCCCCCAAACAGACATAATCAAGTCTAGTCAAACGCTGAAATGCAATAATCCCACTTGCTTTTTCCCCTTCTCCTTTGAGTACCCCCAACACACACACACACACAGAACTGCAGTGGCTTTCACACGCCGGTTAGAATGTCTGTAAACATTCCATTGCACCACAGTCACTCAGAAGTGTCAGAGGTTTGGTCTAGACGGCACGGCATAATTAAATTGTCCCCCACTGCAGTGATTTGTTTTGATTCTCCCCCCCCCTTTGGGAGAAAGCACAGGGATTTTTGCAGCGGGGGAATTGAGGAATGGACGTTAGTCATTCTCCACATGCGGTCAAAGAAACCAAAAATAGTTGTGCCGACAGCAAAAAGCTCTCTTTGTTTCGTAGATTTTCTTCTCGCGTTCACTTCCATTCAGGTACGAAACTTTTTGGGTGGAAAAGACCGCGGACAAATTACCCAGGAAAAGGGGACCAGATCTCCCCCTTAATAGGGTGTTTCTCAGGGTTTGAAGTGTTGAATTGACATTTGGGGGGGTCCCCCCCGCTTCCATTGCACACCTCCCCAAGTCTCCAGCAAGTCTAGGGCCCATCCTCTTTTCGTGGCTCCCATTCACAGAAATAGTCTAAAAACCACATGCTGGATTATCAGGGAACTATGAAATGGAAAGGAGAAAAACACACACTACAATTTAACTACTTCAAAAGTTGAGGATAACTTTGCTAAGGGGTTGATCCAGTCCCCTTCCCGGTTAACTGTCAACCGCTGTCAAACTAGCCTACAGGTAGTCCTGTCTTGTCAATTACCTTGTAATTTCCTAGTACACTTCATTACCTTTGACTGATGAAACATACAAAGCAATAGATAAGACAAGGCTATATATCCTTTGACAGCCCTAAATGTGCACTTTTGCAACTGTGAAAAACCGGGGGGGGGATTATTATTATTATTATTATTATTATTATTATTATTATTATTATTATTATTAATCATCATCATCATCATCATTTGTGCAAATTCCACAAGGCAAACTATTTTGTTTTTTTCATGTCCCATTTTTTAAAGTCCCATTTTTAATCTCCCCTCCCCCAAAAATTAAATCCTGGGAATGAAAAAGGGGTCACGATTGGAACAGGGTGGGGGAAGGAAGGGTCAGACAAATGGTTTCTGCCTTACAGGACCAGGTGGAGGGCCGAAAGGGAAGGGGAGTGAATACCCATGGTAAGCCCAATTGTGTCTGCGTGGTTTACAAACTTTTTTTTTTTTTTGAGTCGCATCTGAGATTTTGTCGTGGGCACTTTCACAAGATGACTGTTGGGGGGGGGGTGATGATTCCTAAAACGGCTGCCACAGTAGGCATCTCCAGTCGGAAAACCTTCATTTTCCAGAAGCCAAACTGGTGAGATTAAAAGAAAAACCACTTTCCCAAGAACCGACTCGTGAGGTGGCATCCGAGCTTCAAAACACAGAACCACTCTAGAACCCTGATAAAGATGGTGCTAGAGGGCAGCCCCACACTTTGCAGCAGTCCAGCCTCCCATTGTTGATTTTTAAAGTTAAAATCTTAAGGAATAAAATGTAAACACGTGGGGCAAGGAGCCTGGTGGTTGCTAAGGGTAGTAGTGTTCAAGGGCACCATGATGGAGACCCCGCAATAAGACAGCCTCAGCCTGCAATCAAAAAGACACGACACAAAAGGAAATGGGATGGGGAGGGAGGAGGAGGAAAGCGCAGCCAAGCCCCGGAATGCAAACCGGAGAGGCTGAAAGAAAAGTCATTTGCTCAAGAAGCTGTGTACAAGGATGAGGTGGGGCCAGAACCCCCAAACACCAAGCAACTATTTGGACTGAAAAATAAAGAGGGCGCTGGGGGTGCATTTATGGGTTCACAGGCAGCACGGTGCAGCCCCTAGAATAACACGCACACCCCCAAACCACAGGCTTGCAACTGAAAAGACACAACACAGAAAGAAAAAAAAGGGAGCGAGGAAAGCAAATCCAGGCAGAGATGCAGCTAGCTGGAGCCCGTTTTTTTAAAAAAAAATATTTTGTGTGTATTGTTGTTGTTGTTGTGAATTTAACAAAACAGAACTGAAAACAAATAGTGAAGGGCGGAAGGAACAAACCTTACATGCATAGGAATGTCCCCACCACCACCCATCAGATGCACCATTCATAAAAAAAAGGAGTGGGAGAGTTATTCATACATTTCAAGAAAAGCAGAACCAATATCCCTGTGTTTATCCACTCTATACCACCCATTCGAACATTGACAAAATCTTAACGAATAAAATAAAAATTGGGAGAGGCAGCACGCCTGGCGGGGACACATTGGTGTCCGGGGGCACCATGTTGGAGACCCCAGGTTTAAATGCTTAAAAAGGCAGCCGCGGGATTCAAACCGGCGACCTCTCGATTCAGTCTTCCACCATGACGGGTTCTAGTCCCGCCCCCTCCACGAGTTCTAGTCCCACCCCTGCCCCAGATTGGCGCTCCTCTCGCCTGCCAACTGTCAACCGCTCCCATCGGAACCTTCCGGACACCTTCCCCTGATTGGCTCTCGCAGTTCCGTTGACCTGATTTCAAGGGAAACTACGTAACTCACCTGCTCTGAAAACCCGGGTTCGTCGGCCTACTCTTCACCCCTTCCTCTTGCTAACTTGGGCATGAGTCTGGAAAGATTGGGTTGTGCTAGGGTGGCCACGTGTCCTCTTTTACAGAGGACCATCCTCTCTTTGAAAGGTTTCCGGTACTGTCCCAGGAGACCATTGGGGTCTACTGTGCCAGATTTGGGGGCGGGGGGAAGGCACGTTGCGCCCAACTCTGAAAGCTTGTAGGCGTCGCTTCTCAAATTAAGAGCAAGTCCAATCCGCGCAAAGCCGGGTCTCCCATCTCATAAATGAAATAACATAAAATACACGTGAGGTTTAAAGCAATTTCCTCCCATGCACACTCACTGCCGCACGACACGGCATCACAAGCTAAGAACATCAGAAGAGCCCTGCTGGATCAGACCAAGGGTCCCGCCAGTCCAGCCAACCGGCTGTGGAAACCCGCAAGCAGGACGTGGTGCAACAGCACCCTCCCGCCCATGCTCCCCAGCAACTGGTGCATAGAGGCACACTGCCTCTGATACTGGAGGTGGCACACGGCCATCAGGACTAGTAGCCATTGGTAGCCTTCTCTTCCAGGGATTGATCCAAACCCCTTTACAAGCCAACCCAATGGGTGGCCATCGCTCCATCTTTTGGTAGCAAATGCCATAGTTTAACATCTGTTACCTCTAGTCAACGGTGTGCCTCCAAAAGGACGCATCGTTGGTCATTGTCTAGCCAGGGGAGCCAGCCTGCCCAGTGGCTATGTGTCTTCTTTGGAGAGGACCGTCCTCTATTTAAACCATCCAAGATAAGGAACCATAGGGATTGTTGTTCACCTGAAGTTAGTGCCTGAGCGGCAGACTGAAGGGGCTGGCACATGGGTCACCTGGTCTTGCACACCATGGTGAGATGGACCGTATGCTGGGGGATAGACCAGTGTTGGCACCAAGGGTAGGCCTGGTTGGGCACCGGCCCGCAACCCAGGAGGGACCCATAGAGAAGAACCCCTTGGACTTGCTGCTCTTCCTCCCCCATTACAACCCGCAGGTTCGCCTCCTTCTTGCTCTCACCCAGACTATGGTGGCGGCGAGGAGGCGGTGCAGGAGATGCTACTTCCTGTCCTGCTTATGCGCTTCCTGGAACCAATGGTGACCCAATGGTCCTGCTTATGTCTTAGCGTATGTCCTTCGGTCTGTTGAAAGAGTCCACCATTTCCTTACGGGTTCCTACTGACTCCTTCCTCCGCAGCGGAACCTGATTATTGATCCCTACCGAAAGAAGCATGAGAGCGGAAGAAGAGCCAGGTACTTCCAAGAAAGGGGTGAGTTTGCTGGATTCCCCGTTCTCTTGGGTTACGTACGGGTGTTGTTGACCAAGATATATATATATATATATATATATATATATATATATATTGTTGTTTATTCGTTCAGTCGCTTCCGACGCTGCGTGACTTCATGGACCAGCCCACGCCAGAGCTTTCTGTCGGCCGTCGCCACCCCTAGCTCCCCCAAGGTCAAGTCTGTCACCTCCAGAATATCATCCCTCCCTCTTGCCCTTGGTCGGCCCCTCTTCCTTTTGCCTTCCACTTTCCCTAGCATCAGCCTCTTCTCCAGGGTATCCTGTCTTCTCATTATGTGGCCAAAGTACTTCAGTTTTGCCTTTAATACCATTCCCTCAAGTGAGCAGTCTGGCTTTATTTCCTGGAGTCTGGACTGGTTGGATCTTCTTGCAGTCCACGGCACTCTCAGCATTTTCCTCCAACACCCCAGTTCAAAAGCATCTCTCTTCCTTCTCTCAGCTTTCCTTATGGTCCAGCTCTCGCAGCCAGAGGTTACTACGGGGAATACCATTGCTTTAACTCAGTTGTGATGAAGAGGGAATTTCACCAGGTTCTCCATATATACAAATGACACCTGCTGAAATTCGCTTTTCAATACAACTGTTAAAGATACAGGAGCCCGGTCCTCCTTTCCATATGGTCACCCTATGCAGTGTTAAAGAGGCGAGGGAGAGCTGTGAACCGCCCAGAGAGCTTCGGCTATTGGGCGGTATAAAAATGAAATAAATAAATAAAGGGAAGGAGTGATGAACCCATTCCGAGCCCATTTTCGTTGGGATCGGGAGGAATTCTTTCAAAGCAAACGCATCTTGGATCAGGGTCAGAACCGAGGCAGTATTTCTAAACGCCGTTCCGCCCTGTCCGCCGCTCTTTCCTGCAGGAGCTGACGAGAGTGCTCCTCCTGGCCGCGCTGATCTCTGGCTTTGGGTCGTCTTTCCAATATGGCTACAACCTCTCTGTGATCGACTACCCTGCGGTGGTAAGATGGCTTTCCAGCGTGGATGACTTCTTTAGAGCAGGAGGAGAAGCAGTGCCCTTTAGATGGGTTGGACTACAACTCCCAGAATCCCCGGGCTGGAGGATGGACCCTCCGCCCTTGCCTGATTGTACCTACCCTTGACTGATTGTTTTACCAGTTGCTTGCTGGACAGGTTGCCACGGGGAAGAGGAGGAGCAAATTGGGGGGGGGTCTGTTGTCAGTGGGCCCCTGCTGGGGTGTGGGCTCTTGGCACGGGCCCAACCATGCTGACCCTGGGAGCCGGCCCTCCTTGGAACCCAGCACATCGAACGGGCGCGTGGATTTCGCAGGCAGGACTCGCTGTGGCTCCCTGTGAAGCCTAGCTACAGTGATCCATGCTCTGGTAACCTCTCGTTTGGATTACTGCAATGCGTTATACGTGGGGCTGCCTTTGAAAACGGTCCGGAAACTTCAGCTGGTACAAAACAGGGCAGCCCGTTTACTAACAGGGACTGGCCGATGAGACCACATCACGCCAGTCCTTTTCCAGCTTCATTGGCTGCCAGTCCAGGTCCAGGCCCAATTCAAAGCGCTGGTACTAACATTCAAAGCCTTAAACACCTTGGGGCCAGATTATTTGAAGGAACGCCTCCTCCCATATGTGTCCGCCCGGACCTTAAGATCATCCACAGGGGTTCTTCTCCGTGAACCCCTGCCAAAGGAAGTGAGGCAGGTGGCTACCAGGAGCAGGGCTTTCTCTGCTGTGGCACCCCAGCTGTGGAACGAGCTCCCCAGAGAGGTCCGCCTGACGCTTACACCGTACTCCTTTTCTCAGCATTTTAACACCTAATTTAACTTAAATTTAAACTTCGCTGTTTTAATTCCGCATTTTAACCTACATCAACTTCTGCTCTGTGGTTTTATCCTGGTTGTGCTTTTTGTATTGTATTCTGTATTTGTGTTTTTAGATTGTCGGTTGTTTTATTATGCTCTTCATAGTTTTAATTTTTTGTGAACCGCCCAGGGAGCTTCGGCTATTGGGCGGTATAAAAATGTAATAGATAAATAAATAAATAAGCGTCCCCTCGCTTGTTTTCTGACACTGACAGCCTGTGCGCTCCGCCTCTCTCCTAGTTCCTGAAAAGCTTCTACAACGAAACCTATCACTTGCGCAATCGGATCAGCATTGACCACAGCCTGCTTATGTTCTTGTGGGGTCTCACCATTACTTTCTTCCCGCTCGGAGGCATCATGGGCTCACTTTTGGTCGGCCCGTTGGTGGACAGCTGTGGCAGGTACCCGGATCGCATTGTGCTGGGGCGACCTTCTCCCGAACAAAGTTGGCACTCTTGGGGGATAAGGCTGCAATGGGAACTCCGGCTTTGCTCAGTTCGGATCGCCTTGATAACACTTAGAAATCTTAAAGTGCCTTCTCCGTGGGCCTACTCCGAGGGAAGCTCGGAGGATGGCAACAAGGGAGAGGGCCTTTTCCGTGGTGGCCCCCCAATTCTGGAATGATCTCCCCGAGGAGGCTCGCCTGGCGCCAACATTGTCATCTTTTCGGCGCCAGTTTAAGACTTTTCTCTTCTCCCAGGCAGTTAGCAACATATGCTGAATTTTTAACTGACCCCAGAATAGCAGTTTTAAATGGATACTGCTGTTTTTATGCTTTTAAATTTTTTGTATTTTTGTTTTTGATGTTCATCGTTTTTAACTTTTGTAAACCGCCCAGAGAGCTTCGGCTATGGGGCGGTATAAATATAATAAATAAATAAATCTCCATCCGACGAGCGTTTTACTGCACGCTCGTTACTGGGCACTCACGGATCGCGCGAGGGACGGGAGCCACGCGTTTCGACCTAGATGTGAGGGGGCTTTGAGATAGCATTGTTGGAGTGGTTGGTGGCTCCGATTCTGGTGGGGCTGTGAACCCAGTCCGGGTTTCAGCCAGAACCCAAAAGGAGTTCCCTGAAGTGTTGAAACCTATCCCCTAAATGGGTTCAGCACCTTCAATAGCTCTTTTAGAGTTCTGACTGTTTCCGCCTGAAAACCCAGGATGGATTCACAGCCCCACCGGAATCGGCGCCACCAGCCTTGACTGCAATGAGCGTATGCAAATGTTATGCAAAGTTGATGTCCTCTTTGGGATGGAGGGGGGGTGACACATGCCCTGTTTTATAGGGTCATGCCGAAGTGGCCGTCCTTGGAGAGCTAAAGTTTAACTACTTTGCAGGGAACTAATACAGAGCCATATTTCTCTTCCTCTGTCCACTGTCACGGTTTCGATGCTACATGCATTGGTGAACATTTCATCATTTTCTTCTTTTTCAGAAAAGGCACCTTGGTGGCCAATAACTTTGCAGTCATGATCTCTGCCATTCTCATGGCCTGTTCCAAGCCAATCCAGTCGTACGAATTCATCATCTGCGCGCGCTTGATTGTCGGAACGTGTTCAGGTGAGTCGCAGCCTGGATGGAGTGCCTACCCCTGTATGAAGCTACCCAGCTCCTATGACGTACATCTGAGACCCTCCTCTGAGGGTCCTCCTCCGAGGGAGCTTCGGAGGGCTGCAAAAAGGGAGAGGGCCTTCTCCGTGGTGGCTCCCCCACCTGCAAAACACTCTCCCTGGCAAGGCCCGCTGGGCGCCAACGTTGTCATGTTTTGTGTTAAGTCTTTCTTCTACTCCCAGGAATTTGACTGCGTATGATGGGGCGTTTTCATTTTTTTATCAGCTCCCGGTAGTTTGATTGTTCATTCTTTTTGAGAGCAATCCTATGGCACCTAGATGGCACACTGGTGTCCCTACGATATTTCGGATTCCTGGATCCGAGGTCAGAGACAGCGCTCTGACCTCGGATCCAGGAATCCACACTCCCTATCGTTGTCATGTTTTGTGTTAAGTCTTTCTTCTACTCCCAGGAATTTGACTGCGTATGATGGAGCGTTTTCATTTTTTTATCAGCTCCCGGTAGTTTGATTGTTCATACTTTTTGAGAGCAATCCTATGGCACCTAGATGGCACACTGGTGTCCCTACGATATTTCGGATTCCTGGATCCGAGGTCAGAGACAGCGCTCTGACCTCGGATCCAGGAATCCACACTCCCCATTAAGCATTAATTTGTCTAAGAGAGCCATCCTATGGACCATAGGATGGCTCGGGAAACCCATTCCAAGTTCAGAGACAACTCTCCGACCTCGGAAGGGGGAGTTGGGGACCTGACCCCCATTCAACACCTCCTTGCAGCCGGCGCAGAGAACCATGCCAGCTACCCCCCTGAGGTCATAAACACTCTTCAACCTCGGAAAGGGGAATCGGAGATCTGAACACTAAACCATTGTAGAGATCCAGTTCCTTTGTAAGGTCGTAAAAAAACCCGACTTTTGAGAGCAGGTAAAAGGAGGGGGGTACTGGAGAGGTTTAACTCTTTCCACCCTAGCTATTCCTCCCCATCTCCTCCTGCATGGAAATTAAACTTAGAGCTTCATCCCATGTACCCGTTTCCCTCGAATTATCCCCATAGTGTAAAGCTGTCGTTGTTGTTGTTTTGTTAGCTAAATCATACCCTCCTAAGATCCTTTGCATACCAGGAAAAGGATTTAAGAGGGGGGGGGATGTAAAAAATCATAAAAAATCAACGGATGACCCAATCCAATTCAAATTTGGTATGCTGAAAGCCCTCCTTAATATCTATTCCTGTGCCGATTTTGACGTCTTTATCTTCAAAGCTTAAGCATCTGTTTAATTTGCAGTTTTAAAATCTCACATCATCCTCCCAGCGGCCGCTGGGAGAACAACAAAAGATTCGTTCTTAAACGGGTACTAAAATACGACGCTTCTTTTGGCTAAGAAGCACAATTAAAGCAGGATGCATGGGAGTACTTCACAATAAAAGCAGATTATCAGCTGGAAAACATAGGAGTCCTTTGCAGGCGGTCCACAGTAATCGCACAGTATAATGCTGGTGTGATGAAGCTATTAGAACCAACCTTCCAATGGGACCCATTTTCCCGTAGTTTCATTCCCATGTTGTAGGGGTTGATCTGGGTTTTTTTGTCACATACATGTAGGGGGAAGTTAACCCTTTCCCCCTTGGCTGTGATGATGATGATGATTATTATTATTATTATTATTATTATTATTATTATTATTATTATTTGTATCCCGCCTTTTGCCCAACACTGGGCCTCAAGGCGGTCTTACAAAGTTTAAAACGTACATTGTAAAACCTAGGAAAAGAAATGAAAGGGGGGAAAGTTTAAAATACACAACAAAATTATAAGTCAATTAACATAGATGGAGGGACAGATTATTCTCCAAAGGCTTGCCGGAACAAACACGTTTTCGCCTGCTTCCGAAAGCCCATCAAGGAGGGAGCCAGCCTAGCTTCCCCAGGAAGAGAGTTCCAGAGCACCGGAGCAGCCACCGAGAAGGCCCTCTCCCATGTTCCCACCAAGCGTGCCTGTGAAGATGGTGGGACTGAATGAAGGGCTTCCCCAGAAGATCTCAAAGCACGGGCAGGCTCATAAGGGAGAATGCGGTCATTCAGATTTGATTCTTCCTCCCCCTCCCCCATTCCTGGGAATCAAACTTAGAAAAAGCATCTCACTGACACCAATGGATACTCAGAGCTCACGGGAACAGATTCTGAGCAACCGCGTAGCAACGCTCCTGGTTTGTACGTTTCTGCACCTAGCGCCTGTGTACGATCCCTTCATTTCCCCTCTCACCAGGTATATCCTTCAGCATTGTGCCTATGTACCTAACCGAGCTGGCCCCGAAAAACCTGAGAGGAGCCATTGGGAGCATACCCTATCTCTTCATTATTTTGGGCAGCCTGACGGCTCACATCTTCGGTTTCTCCAAAGCCCTCGGCACCCAAGAAGGTAAAGCAGAACAGTGGGCCATCATCCCGCTTCCTGTGTATAGGAGATCGCCTTCCACAACCCCCCCCCACCTACGTTCTATTTATTTATTTACAGTATTTTTACCCCTGTTTTAAAACGGAAGAGGCTCTTAGAGATGGTTTAAGAACACAGACTGAGAATGAAGCCGTCCCTGACCTCAGGCTTACCAACTAAAAGGCACAGCACAAAAGGGAAAAGGATTAGGAGGGTAGAGGAAAAAGCAAAACTCAGACACTAGTTCCAAAATTCTTATAAGTATTCTTTCTGGCAGGGAAGGGCGAAACTAGCTCCCTGCAGATGTTCCTTCTCTGGCTGAAGTGTCGGGGCCAGGTTGATCTCGCGTGATGGTCTCCCTGGGAGGCAGGCAGTGAGGTGAGGGCAGAGACTCAAGAGAGGGTCTTCTCGCTGGTGGCCCCGTTTGTGGAACTCCATGACACAGGAGCCGTGATTGTATCGCCCACTGTGACTATTTTTGAATCTATGTGAAAAAGTATTTTTACTTACACAAGCGTTTGGCTCCTGACCTTTGGGGTGTTTTTTAGGTTAGAATATTATTGTTCTGCTTTAGTTATTTTAATGCTTGGGTGAGTGGGGGGAATCTCTTTCAGCCCGAAAGCTGAATTCAATTTCGGAGGAACTCTTGGGGGCCATATTCTATCAGTGGGCGGGACCAAAAGCAAAGTGGGAGGAGCCCCAAATACAAAAAAAAAAAATCCACATGTATCAGTTTCAAGCTCTTACTCCCAGTAATTAAAGCCTTAGGAGAGACATTTACACCTTTCAGAATGGGGGGGAAATTACAAAAGCCGGGACAGCCACGTGATTGGTGGTTGGGGAAAGGGGGAGGAGCTGGGGAAAGGGGGAGGAGCCAGGAAAAGGGGGCATCGCCATCTGGATGTGGCCCAGCAGCTAGTGGTTCCCAATCTCCCTGAGTTCTGTTGTGACAGTAGGAGTTTGTTAGGGTGATTTTATTGGCACTTGTTTTAATTGTATCATCGGCCGCTCTGTGCTCCGTTTGGAAGGAGGCCGGGCGACGAGAAGTCTGAGTCATAATCTCTTCTTTGCCAGGCTGGCCGATCCTTCTGAGCCTCACTGGGATCCCGGCGTTATTTCAAGCCGTCGTGCTGCCTTTCTTCCCCGAAAGTCCTCGGTATCTCCTGATCCAGAGGCAGAACGAGCCGAAAGCGAGGCAAGGTACGACGGACGGGAACAGCCCAGAGTGAGGATGTAGGGAGACGCTGCCTGGTTTCGGAGGGGCTTTGGGCAAGACCCCCTCCATGGCCCCCCTCCCTCGGTGACTCTACCTTCTCAACACCACTGTCACCAGCTGCGATTCCTCCTCCTCCTCCTCCTCCTCCTCGTTGCTACCACTTGCTTGCATGCCAGGTAGGGTAAACAAGATTTTGGCAATGGTGACCAGGAGGAGCGAGTCCTGAGGGCTGTTGTCAATGGCCCCCTACTAGACTTTGGGCCCTTGGCAGGTGCCCAATCATGCTGACCCTGGATGCTGTCCCTGATTGTTAACCCTTGCTTGCTAGACAGGGAGAAAACCAGGGAGGTAGGAGGCCGCGGCACCTCCTGGTCCCCCATCTCACCACCACCGTTGTCTGGGTCAGAGGGAGGGGCAGGGGAACAAGCAGGTTGCCATGGGGAAGGGGAGGAACTCTTGGCAGTGGGACCCTGTTTGGGGTGCGGGCCCTCAGCAGGTGCCTGGACATGCCCTCCATTGGTGCCGGCCCTGCCTCCCACTTGTGCCTGAGAGAGGTAGGATGAGAGAATGCACAGACTGAACATTCCCAATGATCCATCTAGGGCTGGATCCCAGGACCATAGTCCGAGGCCCTGCAGTCCACCCTACACCCTACCCCAAACGATACCCTATGAGACCCTTCTTCTCACCTGACATGATGCACATGGTCTTATGGTCTCCATAAGATCATTCTTGGCCTTATGGTCTCTATGGTATTGTTGTTATTTATACACCACCTCATCGTCGAAGCTCTCTGGATGGTTTTACAAAGATTAAAACATTGATCGTTTAAGAAAATAGATATAAAAAAATTAAAAGCCATAAAAACATAAAACAGATAATACATAAAATTAAAAAAAACATAAAACAGATAATATACAAAGACAGTATCTGTTTAATAATATACAAAGACAACATTTGGGGTTAGTTAGAAAGCTCAACATATGCGGTTAAATGCCTGGGAGAAGAGAAAAGTCTTGACCTGGCACGGAAAAGATAACAATGTTGGCGGCAGGTGAGCCTCATCGGGGAGAACATTCCATAATGGGGGGGGGGACACCGCTGAAAAGGCCCTCTCCCTTGTTGCCATCCTCCAAGCTTCCCTCAGAGTAGGCACCCGGAGGAGGACCTTAGATGTTGAGCATGGTCTGCATAAGACCATTCTTGGTCTTATGGTCTCTATCGTCTTATGGTCTCCATAAGACCATTCTTCTCACCTCACATAATATACATGGTCTTATGGTCTCCAGAGGACCATTCTTCTCACCTCACGTAATATACATGGTCTTATGGTCTCCAGAGGACCATTCTTCTCATCTGACGTAATATACATGGTCTTATGGTCTCCAGAGGACCATTCTTCTCATCTGACATAATATACATGGTCTTATGGTCTCCAGAGGACCATTCTTCTCACCTCACGTAATATACATGGTCTTATGGTCTCCAGAGGACCATTCTTCTCATCTGACGTAATATACATGGTCTTATGGTCTCCAGAGGACCATTCTTCTCACCTCACGTAATATACATGGTCTTATGGTCTCCAGAGGACCATTCTTCTCACCTCACGTAAGATACATGGTCTTATGGTCTCCAGAGGACCATTCTTCTCATCTGACGTAATATACATGGTCTTATGGTCTCCAGAGGACCATTCTTCTCATCTGACGTAATATACATGGTCTTATGGTCTCCAGAGGACCATTCTTCTCACCTGACGTAACATACATGGTCTTATGGTCTCCAGAGAACCATTCTTCTCACCTGACATAACATACATGGTCTTATGGTCTCCAGAGGACCATTCTTCTCACCTGACGTAATATACATGGTCCTTTAAAAGTGGTCTCCCTAAGACTATGAAAGGCAAAATCCTATGAATGTTTAGACGGAAAATCATAGAATCATAGAATAGCAGAGTTGGAAGGGGCCTACAAGTCCATCGAGTCCAACCCCCTGCTCAAATGTCCTACAACTCCCAGCATCCCCCAGCCACCATGTTGGACTTTTTCTGTCTCAACCTGCATAGGAGTACACCTTAAGTCCGGGATCTAAAACGACTCTTCACTTGTTTCCCCACACCCCAACTCCTCTAGGCGGAAAGGTTACAACACATAGGACAGTTTAGCTTAGACAAAAAGGGTGACTAAGGGGAGACATGATAGAGGTGTACAAAATTATGGAGATAGTAGACAGGGAGACATTTTTCTCCCTCTGTCATAATACTAGGACCCAGTGGGGTCATCCCATGAAGCTAATTGGTGGGAGATTCAGGACAGATTCAAGGAAGGCCTCCTTCACACAGTGCAGAGTTCAACTAGAAGGATGTGCTACCACAAGATGTAGGGGTGGCCGCCAATTTGGGTGGCCTTAAAAGGGGGTTGAACATATTCATGGAGGAGAAGGTTATCAATGGCTACTAGTCTTGATGGCTCTGTGCTACCTCCAGCATCAGAGACATTCTGCCTAGGTACGCCAGATGCTAAGGAGGGTGCTGTTGCCCTCGTGTCCTTCTTCTGGGTCTCCTGCGGGCAGCTGGTTGGCCCTTGTGTGAGCAGAATGGTGAATGAGATGGTCCCTCCTTCTATTCCCCACCAGCACCACCACTTCTGGCCAATTTGTGTCTTTCTGCTTCTCCTTCCATCCAGCCTTAAAGAAGCTGAGAGGCTGGGATGACGTGGAAGAAGAGATGGAAGAGCTCCAGCAGGAGAACCTTGGTGAGAGCACGGAGAAAAAGATGGACGTGCTCAAGCTTCTCTGGTTCGGTGAGCTGCGGTGGCACCTCCTCTCCACCATTGTCCTGATGGCTGGTCAGCAGTTGTCCGGCATCAACGCGGTAAGCCGATACCCCAAGCGGTTAGGAGCTTGAGACATCAACGTGGTGGACCCTGGGGCTTGTCACATCCCCTGAATCTCCATCATAGCCAACATCAGAGTTGTTATCCTAAGTCTAGGCAAATAAGGAATCTCAAGGTGATTTCAGGTGCATGTCTTTACTGGTCATCCATCCATCACCATTGCGTCTCTAGGAATGGCCAACATTGGTATGCTTTGTGGACCATTCTGTTCTCCAAAAAGGCCTGGAGCCAAGGGTCGGGAAGATCAGGCACACCCCATGGTCCCACAAGACCCCCCTGGAGTTGCTCCGCCTTTTCACCATTACAACTCATTTCTTTGATCGTCTCTTGCTCTGGCCCAGACAGTGGTGGTAGTATGAAGGAGGAGCTTTTTCTTTTAGCCTCACCACTTTGCCTTCTGGGAAATATCGTGCCTGGCCATGCCCACCATGGCAGCCATTTGGGAGATGGCCCAGCTTCATCCCCACGGCAGCCATTTTAGGATGGGGCAAGCTTCATCACCACGGCAGCCATGTTAGGAATGGGCAAGCTTCATCGCCACGGCAACCATGTTAGGAATGGGCAAGCTTCATCACCACAGCAGGCATTTTGTGAGTGCGCCCAGGACACGCTTTCAAAATTCCAAAAGTGCCCACCAATCCAAAAGGGTTGGGAACCCCCTACTATAGCCACTATGCCGCACCCTCTAAAGTTGTCACTTGTGTTTTAATTGAATTTTGATATCAATTGTAATTGTATTATATTTATTAATGCTCTACCTTGTGATTTAAATTTTTGTGAACCGGCCAGAGCGCTTCGGCTATTGGGCAGTATAGAAATGAAATCAATCAATAAATTTAACTATTCCTTTGTAAGCTTTCTTGGCATCTTCAGCTGAATAATGTCATGGAAATCTTTTAAATAAGCAAACCGGGGACTTCTCTGGGCTGTGGGAATCGGGTTTTCTGGACAGAGTGATTTGCAGAACAGTAACAAATGACTCCCCTCCCACCCTAAATGATTGTGCTGGAATGAAGAAAGCTCGGGGTGACCAAGAGCAGATATTTGTCCAGCAGTCCTCAAAACTGCTCCGTCCAGTCCTCAAAACAAATTCCTGGGCTCAGGATTCCTTAATTCGAAGTATGGCTTTTGCATCCGGCTGCAGCTAGGTGGATCTCGAAGTTCTAGATTAAAAAGCAAATCCCACAAGCTCGAAATCTATCCTCCCATGCCATATAGGGTTCTTCACTTGCCTGAAACCCAGTGGCTCATGAACGTCATCTTCCGTTTCACTAAGAATTTCACATCCTCTGGTCTCCGTTCAGGCGCAGTATTACAGTGAGAGAATCTTCCTGTCTACAGGGCTAGGAGAGAATATTGTCTGGTACATCCGATTGCTGCTCTATATTCTTCTCATGTTCATAACTCTGCTAGCGGTAAGTCTGTCTGTCTGTCCCCCCCCCCTCTCTCTCTCCAGTACTAAAAAAAGGGTGTCTCCCTCCTCTCATTCTTTACACTAGGGTGGGCAACTCCCAAAGTGCCGGGGGACATTCTCGGGAGGCCTCCCAGACAACCCCCTTTGGGCTGCATACACCCCTATATATGCCCAAAACCAGGAGGGGATAAAAATAATAATTTTGACCCATGTGGTGTTCCGTAGCAGCTCCAGACGCCATTTTGTTTACCCAAAGCCAGGAAACCACCAAATGACATGGGGTGGGGCCTTCTAGGGAACCACATAGGATCAGATTAGGACCCCGAGGGCCGGCTCTGGCCCCCAGGCCTAAAGTTCCCCACCCCTGAAGTACACTTCAAGGGCCCACAAATGTAAACCGCCCAGAGAGCTTTGGCTATGGGGCGGTATGTAAATGTAAATAATAATAATAATAATAATAATAATAATAATAATAATAGCCCTCCCTTCTATATTTATTTATTTATTTATTACACTTATATACCGCTCCCATAGCCAGGGCTCTCTAGGCGGTTTACAGAAATTCTAAAAATTGAGGTAAAAACAAGTAAACAAAATTTAAAACTCTAAAACACAGAACATACACACATAAAGCATTAAAAACCGATTAAAAACTAAACATGTGGGTAATTAGGATGTGCCGCCATACGCCTGGGCAAAGAGGAAAGTCTTAACCTGGTGCTGGAAAGACAGCAGCGTTGGTGCCAGGCGAGCCTCGTCAGGGAGATCATTCCACAGTCTGGGGGCCACCACCGAAAAGGCCCTGTCCCTTGTTGCCACACTCTGAGCCTCTCTCGGAGTAGGCACCCGGAGGAGGACCTTAGATGTTGAACATAGTGACGGGGTATATTCACGTCAGGAGAGGTGTTCCGTCAGGTATTGTGGTCCCAAGCCGTGTAAGGCTTTATAGGTCAAAACCAGCACCTTGAATTGGGCTCGGAAACATACCGGCAGCCAGTGCAAGCGGACCAGAGCAGGTGTTATGTGGTCAAACCTTCTGGTTCCCGAAATCAATCTGGCTGCTGCATTCTCTTTCTCTTTCCCGCCTGTTTATATTTTCTCTAGATTTGGACTGTAGACACCTCGGGGCGGAGGACTCTCTTGCTGGTTGGCTACGGGATCTGCAGCATTTGCTGTGTCCTCATAACCATGTCCCTCGAACTTCAGGTTTGTAATTCAAATCGGATGATGGCGTTAGGTCCTGAACGCCGCCCTGGCACTCCAAAATCAGCCAGTTGCTGGCAGCCACGATTGAACGTTGTTGTTGTTGTTGTTGTTAAAGGAGGGTATGTTTAGAACAGTGGTGTTTTGAAACACATGAACATCCTTCTGGCTGGTCATAGAATCATAGAGATGGCCATCAAATCCAACCCCCTGCTCAATGCAGGAATCCATCTTAAAGCATCCCTGACAGGTAGTTGTCCAGCTGCCTCTTGAAGTCCTCTACGGTGGGAGAGCCCACGACCTCCCTAGGTCATGGGTTCCATTGTCATACCGCTCTAACCGTCAGGAAGTTTTTCCTGATGTCCAGCTGGAATCTGGCTTCCTTTAACTTGAGCCCGTTATTCCGTGTCCTGCACTCTGGGAGGATCGAGAAGAGATCCTGGCCCTCCTCTGTGTGTCAACCCTTCAAGGATTTGAAGAGTGCTATGCTGTCTCCCCTCAGCCTTCTCATCAGGACACTTGAAGTGGAGGGAAGTGTTGTGAGCAAAGCACACCAATTGCCAGAGCACAATCCGAAACCTTGTTCCAGGCAACTAAACCTTGGTTTCCCTATAGACGAGGGAAAAGGCGAGATAGAAAAGGCGAGATAGACCTTTTTTCCTTCACTGAGACCCTCGGAGCCGCTGGTTGGGGGAGTGATGGGAGTTGTAGTCCATCTTGAAGGCAACAGGCTGGGGAAGGCCACGCCCCCCAAAAAACCTAGAGGCGGTATAAGATGTGGGGCAGGGGCATAGCCATCTGAGTGACCCTAAATCAGGATTTAACCCTGAGCCTAAAATTCAGCACCCCTGACTTAAGGCACACCTGAACCCTCACCTCTACACGTCTAAACATGGCCCCCCTTTCTCCAACAGAGTAACGTCCTCTGGATGTCTTACTTCAGCTCATCTTTTATCACCGTCTTCTTCATTGGACAGTCTGTCGGTCCAGGTAAGTGCTCAGACGACATCCAGAGCTCCACCAAGAAGCGGACGCAGTGGGGGCTGAGGACGCATGTCATGGGGTAGCAGCGGCAGGGCCCACAAGGTCAAACCCCCAAGACTTTTTTTCATTAGCAGGGGCGCCGATGTCATCTGCCACCTCCACCCCGCCCCAGACTTCCCTGTTCGCTCTGAGCTTAGCCGAAACCCTCATGGTTGTTGCGGGAGGGCGGAAGGAATTTTCCCAGCAACGATCTATTGCGCCCTGTCGTAAGGCAAATTGTTTCCGGGTCCAATTCAAAGTACTGGTTTTGACCTTAAGTTCTAAATGGTTTGGGATCAAGTTACTTGAAGGACCGCCTTCACCCATATCAGCCTGCCCGCGCTTTAAGATCAGAAAGAGAGGCCCTTATATTTATTTATTTATTTATTTATTACATTTATATCCCACCTTTTTTCCTCCAAGGAACCCAAGGCGGCCTACATAATCCTCCTCCTCTCCATTTTATCCTCACAACCACAACCCTGTGAGGTAGGCTGGGCTGAGAGGCTGTGACTCACCCAGAGGGGATCTACACTAGTATATGAAACGTTGTTTTTACAGTCATTGAACGTTTTGTTTTTGAACGATTTAAAACGTAGCGGTTTTTAAAACGTTTACTTGCGTTTTCTCTTCCCGTGGGAATGCATTCCTTTTGGCCACACTAAGAAAAGAAATCCGTTTGTTCTATTTCCCCGTCTGCCAATTCCCCCTCCCACTTCCTCTTCTCTCCGCTTTAATTCGAGACAATCTTCCACCTACAAACAATCCACCAAGATGCCTCCCAAAAGTGAAACTGGAAGTGGCTGCAAAAAAGAGGCTTGAAAGGAAAAAAAACCCACCAGCTCCAACTTTGGGAGTGGAAATTACATAAACACCCCCCCCCCAGGAATGCGATTGGCTAATTAAGAAATGCAGGAAACCCATTTAATACGCTGAAATCGGCCACATCATACCAAATAGAACGACTTATTTCAGACAAGTTCAAAATAAAAACCGGAGAACAGACAACAATAAAACGTCACAAACTATACGTCATGTGGCGTAATACTACGAAACGCACACTTAAAAACGGTAAGACACGTTCTAACTTAATTAGTGTAGATCTTCTCCCAGTGAGCTTCCATGGCCAAGGGCAGGGCCGGTGCTACCATAGAGGCTACTCAGGCGGCCGCCTAGAGTGCCAAGCTAAGAGGGGCGCTGCGCAGGGCAGCACTCATGCGCATTGTTGGCTGTGAGCCGGGCCGGCCCGGCTGGAGGATTCAGCTGGGCCTGGGCGGGTGAGATGGCGCCCCGCGCCCGCCCAGCCAAAATGAAGCCAGGGACGCTGGGATGGGGGGGGCAGCTCCACATTCGGACTTCCACCTGGAAGCCGCCCTCCCAGAGCCGGGAGGACGCCGCCAGAAGAAGAAGAAAAAGCACATGGTGAGCTCAACCCTGGCTCAAGCCAGCCTCTGCCTTACTCCCGAGGAAAGGGCACCGGGTTGCCTCGCCTCTCTCCTCAAACAGGCCATGATGTCCAGGCGGGCAAGCGGGACTCCTTCTCCCTTCCCCCAGGAAAGCTAGGGACTTGTGGACTCCTCGCCAGGCAAACTCTCCCGCTTCCCGATCCTGCGCGCGTGGATCAACAGGACTTGCTTCCGAGAAAGCGTTGCACCGGGAGGCACCAGTGCGGCCCGATCCGCCTATGCCTCCTCACTCGGAAGCCTTAGTCTCCCCAGTAAACGTGCGGAGCGGATCGGGACGCCAGGCTGCATAGCGGGTTGCGTTCGCACGGAAGTAAGTCCCGGTGAATTCCAGACGGCTCGGTCCCAAATCAAAGTGAGCCAGTCCCAGCTCTCCTCTCGGCGCACTCGTTTGGACTTCTGCGCAATTTGGGGTGTGTGTGCAAGTAGCTCGCCTTGCCTAGGGTGCAAAATAATCTGGCACCGGCCCTGGCCAAGTGGGGACCACAACCTGGATCTCAGTGCAACACTTTAGCTACTACACCACACTGGCTCTACGGTTGCCTACCTGTGACAGCAATTAGGTGGGCGTTCACATGGGAGCCTCGTGTGGCGCAGAGCGGTAAAGCAGCAGTTTCTGCAGCTGAAACTCTCCCCACGGCCTGAGTTCGATCCCAGCAGAAGCTGGTTTCAGGCAGCCAGCTCGGGTCAACTCAGCCTTCCATCCTCCCGAGGTCGGTAAAATGAGAACTCAGTTAGCTGGGGGAAAGGTAATAACGGCCGGGGAAGGCAACGGCAAACCACCCCGCTATAAGGCCTGCTATAAGGCCTGCCAAGAAAATGTCAGTGAAAGCTGGCGTTCCTCCAAGAGTCAGTAATGACTCAGTGCTTGCACGAGAGGTTCCTTTCCTTCCTTTTCCTTTCACATGGGAGAAGGCCCCATACCTTTGGAACAAACTCCCATCGGAGACCCGCCACGCACCGTCCTTGCAGGCTTTTAAGAAGGCCTTGAAAACATTTTATTTTACCATTGGCTTTCTCAGGATATGACTACTGTTGGTGCTGCTATAGCCATTTTTGTTCCTGCTGGTTTTATCGTGGGCTTTTATTGTTTTTACCTGCTATTTAATTGTGGTTTTCTTTTTATGTCTTTTATTGTTGTAAGCTGTGTTGTGAGGGCTTCTGCCCTAAAAGGCGGCCAAGAAACGTTTTAAATAAATAATTTTTTAAGATGTCTTGGTCTTGAAGGTGCCGCTATGAGCCCTTAGTTTTACAACGGACGGGTTCCTGGTAGAGATGAAAACTGTTAGAAATGGATCAACACGGCTGCCTGAAATTTTGGACCCTCCTTGGGGGCGTGGTTATGGGGTTTATCATGATGAGCAACCGTAATCCTAATTTACCACTGCATCACTAAATGCAAGACCAGAGTGGCATAAATAAATGCGTGAGAATGAATGGGCCATTAACCAAGGTGAATTTTTTCTCTTCACTCAGGTCCGGTAACCAACGTGTTAATCTCTGAGCTGTTCCTTCAGTCCTCTCGGTCCACCGCCTTCGTCATTGCAGGCTGTGTACATTGGCTCTTCAAATTTCTCATTGCGGTTATGTACCTTCATATAGACGTGAGTGCTTTCGGGGGGCTGGTTCATCATCCTGTGCTTGCTGCTAAAAAATAAATCAGGGGACCGTTGATGTTTTCTAAAGCTGGATTTCTAAAACATCTCGGGGATTTGCTCGTGCGAATTATCATAGAAACATAGAGTTGGAAGGGGCCTATAAGGCTATCAAGTCCAACCCCCTGCTCAATGCAGGAATCCACCCTAAAGCATTCCTGACAGAGGGTTGTCCAACTGCCTCTTGAAGGCCTCTAGTGTGGGAGAGCCCACAGCCTCCCTAGGTAACTGGTTCCATTGTCGTACTACTCTAACAGTCAGGAAGTTTTTCCTGATGTCCAGCCAGAATCTAGCTTCCTGTAACTTGAGCCCATTATTCCATATCCTGCACTCTGGGATGATTGAGAAGAGATCTAATACAGTCCAACAATATTACAGACTTGGCAATGCTTGACAATGCATTGACTACGCTGATAAGAATAGAAAATGAGAAGAAAGCCTATTTCTGTACATATATTATTCTGATGGTATTGTCTCAGGTGCTCAATGTTATAAAAGCCTGTAATATTGTTGGACTGTATTAGATTTGTATTCTTGCATGTATGATATATATTATGGCTTATTATAGTACCCAACGTTGTGATTGTTAACCACTTTGAGACACATCAGTTGGCTTTATATATTCTTATAAATTGTAAATAAATGGGTTATTTGATAATTATCGCCTTTTATTGGTGTTTGGAGTAGTTGTGTGCCTTTTTGGCACTTTATATAGTACTACTTAATAACTACTGCCTTCCATTAA